>NC_044037.1:29271434-29585986 GCF_901765095.1 Microcaecilia unicolor | reverse complement strand
GCAGGGATTGAGTGGTGGGAGCTGAGCAATGGAGTGACCAAATGGGACGGGGAGTGCTAGAGGGGCTGATTGAGTAGACCAGTGGTGAGTGGTAGATGGTTGGATTGAATGAGGCACAGGATTTGGTTTAGTTATTCTCTTACTTCAGATTACTTCAGAAAAGTTTGTGGCTCAAAGCCCTCTCACCCCTGACAAGTCTAACATGAGCAACCACAACCCCAGCCCAGGTGCCCAAGTTAGCAGGGGTCAAAGGCCTGCAAGAAGAAATGAGTTTTTAATGCACACTTAAAGCAGGTACATTTACCTTCACCCCTAAGGGAGGGTAGATATGCATCTCAAATAGTGGGGGACAACACCACTACAAGAATGACACAGGATCCAGACTAACAGTTGCTGGAGAAGACAGAGTTAGTTGGTGGATCGGTGCTGAGTGAATAAGTGGGGGTTAGGACTGGTGGTAGGGCTGTTTGAGTGGATAGGGCACTTATGATGAGTTGAAGGAATGAGCGCAAGATAAGTGGAATGAATGTTGAGAGGGAGTACTTGAGTGGAGGTTTGTTGGTGCGTCTCCTCTCCATGCTCCCTTCCTCCTTTCCCTGGGCCTCCTCTTTTCTTTGTGTCCACTCACACCTCATTCTATTCATTTCGTTTCCACTTCCTCTCAGATCTGTTTTGGGTAGTTGGGACCTGAGCCGCCACCATCTCGTTCCATCTCCTTACACAGCCCTGTGCTTGCGCATGCACAACCAAATCTATGCGGATGGACGGAGCAATCATAAAAGGCAATATCGCCTCAGGTGAAACGCACCTAACCATTCAATTTTATAGTGTTACTGGATGTATGCAGAGCTGTGCAGTGGTGATAAACGTGCGTCTCTTCCCTTCCCTGAAGAGTTTAAAATCTCAATCGGTGCCTGAGGCAGTGGGAGATGAGATGTCTTCCAGTGGCGTAGCCACAGGTGAGGCCAGGGCCCACCCAAAATTGCAGCCCTTTTGCTGTGGCTGGTGGGGATTCCTAACAGCTTTTCACATTAATCTTTACCACAAATTCCTTAAAAAGATGTTTTCAGAGATTTCCTGAACTTTGTGTAGCATGTGTGTTTAGAGTAGATGGCAAAGAATTCCACCAGTATGTGGCTTGATATACAAAAGTCTCGGATCAACGCGATTTATAAACCACCTTCTTCATATCGGGATAGTGAAGAGAGAAATGAGATTGCTTACCTCTGTCGGGTCCTGGAGAGGCATGATTGGAGGAGTGGCCTAGTGGTTAGGGTGGTGGACTTTGGTCCTGAGGAACTGAGTTCGATTCCCACTTCAGGCACGGGCAGCTCCTTGTGACTCTGGGCAAGTCACTTAACCCTCCATTGCCCCATGTAAGCTGCATTGAGCCTGCCATGAGTGGGAAAGCGCGGGGTACAAATGTAACAAAGATAAATGGGCAGGAATGCTTTATGGCAGAGGCTCCCAAACCTGTCCTGGGGGAACCCTGGCCAATCAGGCTTTATGTATTTATTTGTTTGTTGCATTTGTATCCCACATTTTCCCACCTATTTGCAGGCTCAATGTGGCTTACATAGTACCGTGATGGCGATCGCAAATTCCGGTATGAGAAATACAGAGTGGTATTGCATAAAAGTTCACGAGTGACAGATTAAATTAGGAAGTCAAGAAGAAAGAGTTACGTTTTGTCCAGTTCTGGTATAAGTTTCGTTGTGTAGCAGGGGTCAGGTGTTTAGGTTGGATCATTATGGTATGCCTTTTGAACAAGTTGATTTTTAATGATTTCCGGAAGTTTGTTAGGTCGTGAATTGGTTTCATGACGTTTGATGGTGCATTCCATAGTTGCATGCTTATGTAGGAGAAACTGGATGCATGTGTTGATTTATACTTGAGTCCTTTGCAGCTAGGGTAGTGTAGATTTAGATACGTGCGTGCTGACCTTTTTGTGTTTCTGGTTGGTAAGGATATCACAATGAAAATGCAGGAGGGAGATTTGTAAAGCTGGGGCTCCCACAGGACAGGTTTGGGAATCGCTGCTTTATGGGGAGGGCAGCACAGAGGGACTTTGAAGCAATGCTTTCTCTATCATCTTCAGACAGATTTGACTGAAGTGGCAAGATATCTATGGTTCTCAAAAAAAAAAAAAGACGACCTTGGATCCCCTCCTCCAGGGAGATTCTGTGGTTCTAGGTAGACTGAACCCGGAGGAAAGCAAAAACTTCTCATTCTACCCTGGCATCTAAGGGGTGAGGGTAACTTGTCATGATTTTGAGTTCCATTAGCTCTTACCAGAAGTATGATTTTATTCTGTATGTTGAGTTTGTTTTTGTAAGTTAATATTATGTCTGTCAAGTTGTTTTCATATGTTGGTTTGTATTCTCCCGGGAACCTACAGCAATTGGTGGCTTATATGATTTTAAAGAAAGAAAGAAAGAAATCCCAGCCCTCATTTTGACTAGTTAACAGCAGATGGCTTTGAGCCCTTTATAACAGTGATACAGCTGTACTGGGTGCCCAAGAAGGGGGTGACTATGGCTAAAACTCAGGTATCGGTGAGCGTGGGGAAGCAGGATGTCTTGGCCAGTGGTTTAGATAGTTTGGTAACTGTGTGATTTACTTCAGGGGTTCTTAACCAGAAGAGGTCAAATGGGGTGCAGAGAAGGGTCCTAAAATCTGAGACAATTTATTAAAATTTTCTAGACAGAATGCAGTTATTAGGACAGTTATTAGTAGTATAACTAGGTAATGCTGTAATTTTAGTAACGTGGCCAGTTAGCACTGTTAGTGGCTAGCAGTTAGTGAGGTATGCAGTTGTCGGTAGTCACTATCATTGCTTATCATAGTGTGTGACAGTGTTAGAGCTGGATTTGATAGGGGCTTGAGCTACATTTATGGTGGCTGTAGGCATCTCAGTGGCTTTTGATACTTTTACATTATGGATTGATGCTGGGATGCCTAGATGAATTGGGAGTGGGAGGTAGACTTCTGTCATGGTTTGGCTCTTTTTTGAGTAGATGTTTTTGAGTATAAACTAATCAGACTACATCTAGTTGGCTAGAAATTCATTCAGGGGTGCCCAAGGATTTGGCTCTTTTCACCTGTTTTGTTTATCTATATGTTATCTTTATGTAAGCTTTTAAAAGGTTTGGGAGTATCTTACCAGCTTTATGCCAGCGATATCCAGTTCGTTTTTCGTATTGAGAAATCTGTTAGAGGCATTTGATTGCCCACATCTTCTTTTTGTCAACAGTGAAAAGCTGAATGTTGGCCAATAGATTAAAACGTAAAATGGCTAAGACTCAAATAATGATTTATTCAGATCTGATTTATCTTTTCCTGTACTAATTGATTTGGAAGGTTCAATGATTGATCTTAAACCAGAAATGAAGTATCTTGGGGTAGTCCTGGACTCTTCTTTGTCTTTTTTTTTTTTTTTTTTTTTTTTTAGGCTATGTCCGGAGCCTGGTCAGACGAATTTGCTTTAAATAAGGCTCTTGAGTAGATTATGGGCCTATTTGTCAGAGGATAACTTTAGATCTGTTGTTTCTGCTCATGTCACTCCACTGTTCGATTACTGTAATGCTTTGCTTATGAGAGCTTCGGGAACCCTGTTGCATCCTCTTCAGATTGTGCAAAATGCTTTAGCAAAGAGAGTGACCAGAACAGCTGGATTTGACCATATCACCCCAGTTCTGATGAAACTTCATTGGCTACTGGTTAAATGGCGCTCACAATTTAAGGTTCTGACCAGGGGCGTATCTGGACTCCGGCGGTAGGGGGGGCCAGAGCCAGAGGGAGGGGGCACATTTTAGCCCCCCCCCCCACCGCCGCCGAGCCCCCACCGCCACCAATGACTCTCTCCACCCCCCTCCCGCCGCCAACCCTCCCCCGCTGCCGTTCTTACTTTTGCTGGCGGGGGACCCCAACCCCCGCCAGCCGAGGTCTGCTTCCACCTGCCGCAAAAACTTCTTCTTCAGCCGGCGGGGGACCCCAAACCCCCGCCAGCCGCCCCGCGGTGTTTGAAATTCATCTTCGGCCTCCGAAGTGGATTTCAACAGCGCCTATCACAGCAGCACGGCCACGGAGGCCGAAGATGAATTTCAAACACCGCGGGGCGGCTGGCGGGGGTTTGGGGTCCCCCGCCAGCAAAAGTAAGAACGGCAGCGGGGGAGGGTTGATGGCGGTTTGATTAGTGCGTGACTAATTTATAAGGGTCTGAACAATGAGGCTTCAGTTGGTTTGGCTACTCTATATTACGAAATATGTATGATTGAAAATTACTCAATTACAAAATATATACGATTGGAAGATCATAGATTGAGAGATTGGAAGATCATAGATTGAGAATGTTTTGTTTTGTGTGGAAGGAGTGTGAGGCTGTGGAATCGGCTCTCAGATCAAATTCGCCTATTGCAGAACTATGGTCAGTTTTAGAAAATGTGCGAAGGCGTTCTTTTTTAGGGAGACTTTTGGTATTGATCTGGACGTAGGGATGTTTGCTACCTATGACTTTTGTTTGTCTTGCTGGAAGATCAAGAGTTATTGATTTGTTTTTATTGTGTATGTGGAAATTGTAAACCACCTAGAAAGTTTTCGATAGTACGGTGTAGAAACTGTAATAAATAAAAATAAATAGTGGACATGTAGTTTAGGAAGAGCGCAAGGGTTCGTTGATCAGTTAAAGGGGTGCAGGAACCAAAAATATTAAGGACGCTTAAACTTTGGTAATAAGGATTTGGAAGGGGACATGGGCAGTACAAGAATATTGAGCATTGTAAATGGAACCTCCAACCTTACACCTACCTCACCAGAGATTTGGCAATCAAATTCAACAATCATGATCCCCCTAAAATCACCCACTCCTGGAACGATTTTGTTAAAAAAAAATAAAAAACACAACTTCAAAGTATTAAACTTTTATTAACTTTGGCTGTTATTTGGGTAAATGGGCTTTTTGAAAATGATTTCATTTTAACATACAACATTCGTTTATGTTTTGGCCATATCGTTTAATCTACACCATTTTGAAATATGCTACATTGGTTTATTTAATTAATTTGTTTTAGGATATAACATTGTGTTTATATATATGTATATATATATATATATATATATATATATATATATAATGTTTCATGTTTGTATATACATTTTATACATATATATGTATCTCTTATATGTTTACATTATATATAATTGTTTTTTACGTTACAATATTTGTTATACATATGCCATATATTTTCATTTTATATATATACATAGATTTATTGATTATTCACGTGGCATCTTTTATATATATGTGTATATTTTTCCATATATATATTTTTTTCCATGTTTATTGTATTTTCTTTTTATTGTATGTTTTGACAATTGTATATTTTCTAGACTTCTGCGGAAGGCACTTGGGCGCCAAAACACAGCTGCTGTGTTGAGTCGTTTCTGTTTTCTTGCAATAAACACTCTTGTTTCCATTATTATGTCTCCTCTGGTGTTTGAGAAGAGCCTACTCGCCCTACTTTTTGCTTCTGCATCCTTCTGACATATGGAAGTAGCGCACCTCCACCTTTGGGTGGTTTGCTTTGGTCTTTTTGAAAATTGCCCACCTCCCTGTGGCTAAAAGAACAAAGGTATAGAAGAAAGTGCGATGTTTGACCACGGCAATACAAGACCTGGAGAGATGAATCTTAAAAATACTTGTTTATTGATGAAAGAGAGACTCGACACAACCGTTGTGTTTCAGTGCTTTATGCAGACAATCTATTTGTCTACAAGCAAGTTCCTTTGTGAAAGGTCTTTTTAAAGACCCACTTCATAGATCAACACATTACGTGTTCCCTAATGCACGCATCAGCTGTTTTCCGGCGTTTGAACCCACTATATGGTAACACTGTCGAGCGAGACTCCTGATGCAGGCCTAATGGCCGAAACACAACGGTTGTGTCGAGTCTTCCTTTCATCAATAAACAAGTATTTTTAAGATTAATCTCTCCAGGTCTTATTTATTTATTGCATTTGTACCCCACATTTTCCCACCTCTTTGCAGGCTCAATGTGGCTTACAATAATCATGAATAGTGGAAATATATTAGAAAATAGACATATAGTGTTGCAGAAGGATCTTGGGCGACATGATAGTAGTATAACAAGCAGAAATTGTAAGACAGTTCTGACTGTATGTGGAGGAGTTGTTTATATTCACATTGGTTGATCCTTGTGGTATGCCTTGTTAAAGAGATGGGTCTTCAGTAGTTTGCGGAAGTTCATTAATTCGTAACTCGTTTTTATGTTGTGCGGCAATGCGTTCCATAGCTGTGTGCTCAAGTAGGTAAAGTTTGACGCGTGCGTTAGTTTGTATTTCAGACCTTTGCAGTTAGGGAAGTGCAGATTCAGGAATGTGCGGGATGATCTTTTGGCATTCCTGGGTGGTAAGTCTACCAGGTCTGACATGTAGGCTGGTGCATCTCCGTGAATGATTTTGTGAACTAGGGAGCACACCTTGAACGTGATGCGTTCTTTAAGTGGAGCCAGTGTACTTTTTCTCGTAAGGGTTTAGCACTTTCATGTTTGTTTTACCAAATATGAGTCTAGCTGCAGTGTTCTGGCTGTCTGAAGTTCTTGATTATTTGCTCTTTACAGCCGCTTAGAGTGCATTGCAGTAGTCTAGATGACTGAGCACCATTGATTGTACCAGGTTATGGAAAACAGTCCTTGGGAAGAAAGGTCTGACTCTTTTTTTTAATTTCACATGGAATGGAACATCTTCTTGGTTGTGTTTTTCGCGTGGTTCTTGAGTGTTTAGGTGTCGCCGATGGTAACTCAAATAATTTTTAGGGTGTCCAAGATTGGAAGGTTCAGCTTTGGTGTGTTGATGGTGGTGAATTTGTTCTTGTTATGTTGAGAGGCGAGTATTAGGCATTGGGTTTTTTCTGCATTAAGTTTCAGCTGAAATGCATCCGCCCATGAATGCATGATATGGAGACTTTGGTTGATGTCATTAGAAATTTCCTTTAGATCTTGTTTGAATGGGATGTAGATCATTACGTCATCTGCTTATATGTATGGGTTGAGGTTTTGTTTTGATAATAGTTTGGCCAAGGGTATCATCATTAAGTTGAATAGTGTCGGTGAGAGGGGGGATCCCTGTGGGACTCCGCATTCAGGTATCCATGTAGCTGAAGTAGTCGAATTAGATGTCATTTGGTATGATCGTGTGGTTAGGAATCCCTTGAACCAATTAAGAATGTTTCCTTCAATTCCGAAGTACTCAAGGATATGTAGTAGTAGTCCATGATCAACCATGTCGAAAGCACTTGACATGTCAAATTGTAGAAGTAGTATGTTCTTTCCAGTTGCAATCATTTGTTTGAATTTGGTCATGAGAGTAACTAGTATTGTTTCAGTACTGTGGTTAGACCGAAATCCTGACTGGGAGTCGTGGAGTATTGAGAATTGCCGTGGTCAAACATCCCACTTTCTTCTATACCTGTGTTATCCCATGGGGCGTTCGAGTTCTCCACTTGACTGCGGATTTGTTTAAAAGAACAAAGTACATGCTCAGGGCTCTTTGAGTTGGTGCAACTGGTTGGCCTTGACTTCAGTTGTTCTTCCACTCCTCACAAGCTGCTGCCCCAGACGATTGTGTAGTGCACCTGCTGGTTCATCCAGTGCTGGGTCTCGCTGTTGGGATTAGGGCTGGGCCTGAAAGAATTGGAGAAAGATGATGAGGGAGGGTAGTGGAGGCAGAGGACTGATACGAGGAGATGAAAGTTTAGGTAAAAAATGTGGGGCGTCTGTGTTCGATTGAGCATCGTACCAATTGTAAATTGTCTTGGAAGTGAAATGTTAAGCAGGTACAGCATTTCAGTAGATGTGTTGGCGCAATCGAACTAAGTTACAATCAGCTGCTGTCAAAGCTCGGTACTCAAAGATGTTAAATTAGCAAAATCTTATCTTAGCTGCTGAATTCCCTTAATGATTTCCTGCTATAAAGACCAGGAAAGGTTCACCCTTGGTGCTTTCTCTTCCAAATTGAATTCAATAACCAAGCATTGTTCTGTTTTTACTTACAGCGCCAAACAACCACTTACTGCACAGCAACCGTTCGGGGATTCATTCTGCTCTGGAATCTTATGAGGATGCTTTGTGTGATGCCGAAACTGCATGCAGACTTCAGCCATTTTGGTTAAAGGTGAGGTCCAGTTTCGGTATTTTTCTGGGGGTTTTGGCACACATGTTCTTCTGATACTGGATTAAAGTAGTGTGGTTGTCATGTTAAATCTACTTGAATGCACAGAAATAAAATCCAAAAATATCCCAAAAAATAAAATCCAAAAATATAAGGTAATACCTTTTTGTATTGCTAAGTTTTGGGCCTGGTGTGTACAATAGGCATGAAGAGCATCCAGGCCTCGGTTCTCTCTCTATGCAGCGTAATCAGATTAAACTGGCCTAGGTCTGTATTCTGGTATTTGAATGCCAAATTGACCTTTACCATTAAGAGGCATATACGACCGGCTGAGTGAAAAAGTACCAAAAATGTACATGACTTACTTATATACCACTAGCTGTTGAGCCTGTTAAAACGAGCTAGTATGGGGTTTTGGCAAGGCCCCCCTCCCCTCGCCGCTACCACCCCTGCACCCAGCCCCGGCCCTCTCTTCGGTATTGAACTTACATCGGCGAAACGCAGGCAGCACGCAGATCAGCTGAGCTCCCGTCTGCCTTCCTTCTCTGCCTGTGTCCCGCCCTCGTGTGACGTAACATCGGCGAGGGCGGGACACAGGCAGGGAAGAAAGGGCGACGGGAGCTCATGGAAATGCCTTTACCACTTATAAATCCCTTTTGAAAATGACCCTAATACATGCACACACAACACTTGTGTACATGCATATCTTACTCGCAGGAGCTCAGGTTGTTTTCAAAAGGTGCAATATGGTGACTGCATCTGTTTTACACAGGGTCACTTAAGCAGAGGACAAGCATTAGCCAACTTGGGGAAAAGTGAGGATGCCCTGAGAGCGTTTCTTTTCTGCCTTGCCTTAGATCCAGGGAACAAGGCTGCCAAGTTGGAGGCTCAGAAGGTGAGAGAATTAGAATATTTTTCAATGGGAAGGGCACAGCTTTAAAGTTAGAGGGGTATTTGAATTATTTTCCTGAATTAGAAAGCTTTGTGAGCACCTTTCCCAAAGCTGGAGTCAGAAATCATCCTCATTCTGCTACGTAGTGTGGTTCATGGGCTATATATAGTCTTGTGAATGATCAGCATGATGGGAAATCATGATATTTATTTATTTTATTGCATTTGTATCCCACATTTTCCCACCTATTTGCAGGCTCAATGTGGCTTACATAGTTTGTTATGGCATAGTCATTACATGATGTCAGATACACTTAGTATTGTGTAGAGATTAAGTAAGGGAAGAGAGAACGAAGGTGTTAGACAGGATAGTGTGGAAGGTGGACTTTAATAATTGGAAATATTGGTGTGGTAATGTTGTACAGGGTATGGGTTCTCTTAATATGCCTTGTTGAAGAGATGTGTCTTCAAAGATTTGCGTAAGTTAGTTATCTCGTCAATAGCTTTCAAGCTGTAGGCAGTGCGTTCCACAGCTGCGTGCTCATGTAAGAGAAGGTGGTGGCATGTAACAGCTTGTATTTTAGTCCTTTACAGCTGGGGATATCTGGTGATATCTGTTGTATTCCATGATAGGAGGGAGTAGACGACACTGGTGCTCGGGCGCTACAGGCCGTTGGACTTTCAGGATACCCAGAATGATTATGCGTGAGAGATGTTTTCATGTACTGCCTCCATTGTATGCAAATACATCTTATGCACCGTGGAATTTGTCAAAACCCAAACGTTTTTTGTGCTTGAAGACTAGAGTTGCCTGCTCTAGTAAAAGATCATGATAGTTGTCTTGGAATTGACTCTGTTGCACGTCACATTTTCCCAGCCCCGTATTCCTGTCGGTTTACTGACGTTATTATAAAGCCATAGCTACAGCACGTCAAAAAAAACTTTTTGATGTCTCCCAGGTCGGCAGCTTCTTATTCTGGAAGACCGTTAATAAACTAATGTTATGCAAAGATCCTTCAAAAATATTTAATGTAATGGTATAAGCACACATGAAACTAGTTTGGTCAAACTTTCTGAGGAAACTTTTTTCAGGATTACTTCCTAACAGAGACAAGACCCTATTCTTGGTCTTCTTTTTCAACTTCTCCATGCCATGGTATTTTCAACGTCATGTGGGTGTGAAAGTTGGACAGTGAAGAAGCAAAACAGGAAGGAAATTCAGATCGATCCACCATTGGAAGCAGGTGCGACTACTCTAGCACCAGAGTAATACGTTCCCGCAGCCAGGTGGTGACACTTTGAACCTTGTACAGAGTCCTTATTACCACAGGAAACACCAAATGCCTTCTAATGACGTTAACACTAGATGTAGTACTAAATGAAAATCACTGGTGGAAATGTAAAATTGCAGCCGCTGCAGAAGCCTAAGTTTTTATAAATGTCTCTTAGATCTTTTGATTAACTGTTTGACATGAGATTGAAATGTTCATTTCAAATCGAGCAAAACACCAACATACAATTTCGTTACAACCCTGAATAAACATTTTATCAATCTCTACAGTCTTCAGAATCTGAGTCTCTTTGATGATAGTTCTAAGATCTGGGTCCATGTAGGACAGAGACATCTAAATACCTCTGTAACATAAATGCACAGGAAGTCGGTCTCCTTCAATTGCAAGAAAGCACCGGAATGAGGGTCTTAGGATGAAGGTGATAGACTCGGAGTAGTTTAAGGCAATATTTCTTTATGGAAAGGATGATAGATGCATGGAAGAGGTAGTGGGGATGAAGTTTTATATCTGAATTCAAAGAAAGCATGCCACAAGCAAAGAGGATTTCTGAGGAAGAGGAAGGGATTGTAGAGATTACTGGTTGTATGATGATAGAGCTATATGGTCTTTATCTGCTGTCACTAGGGTTACCATATGTCCGGATTTCCCCGGACATGTCCTCTTTTTGAGGACATGTCCGGGGCATCCGGCGGGTTTTGCCCACCCGCCTGTTGTCTGGATTTCTGGACAAACGGGCGGGCGAGCGGCGCCGTGGGTCTCCCCTCCCCTCCCCTTACTTACTATCTGCCCTTGTGAACTAGTGACCTCTTTGGGGCAGGAAAGAGCCCCCTCTTTCCTGCCCGGAGCGCTGCCTTGCCCTGCATCCTTCTTGGTCTTGGCTCGGGATTCAAAATGGCTGCCGAGAGTTGAAGCAGCCTCACGAGACTTCAACTCTCGGCGGCCATTTTGAATCCCGAGCCGAGACCAAGAAGGATGCAGGTCAAGGCAGCGCTCCGGGCAGGAATGAGGGGGCTCTTTCCTGCCCCAAAGAGGTCACTAGACCACCAGGGCAGTAGATAGTAAGGGGAGGGGAATATGTGACAAGGGGGAGGGGAATATGTGACAGGGGGCGGGGTCTGGGCAGGACATGTGTTCTCTTTTTAAGAGGACAAAATATGGTAACCCTAGCTGTCACTTTCTCTGTTTTCGCACAGTACTTGGCAACCAGCATTTTCATTAACTTGATTTCCTTCAGAGAATATGTCCTTTCAAAGGACACATCATTCTTTTGGGCATACCAAATTTTTATTCTTCTCCTCTAGTTTCCTTTTGCACCTTTTTAAGCTTCCAGTTTGAGCTGATGTGTCGAGCCATTATTTGCTACCAGTTGGGATTTTATTCCACTTTTTAAACTTCTTTCCCCTTCCGTTCCCCTCTCTACCTTCCTCAGATTAGTGAAATCAGGCCACAGTTACCTCTGGGACCTAATGTGCATGCACAGAATTTGGCCACCAGATATTGCTATTGTACAGAGACTTTGTACAGCCCCCAGCCTGAGTAACTAAAGACCAGTTCAGGCGTTGAACCCTGATCACCCATGTGGCAGAGTCATTGGGCATCCCTGAGTGCTCTCCTTTTTTTTTTTTTTTTTTCTCAAATTTCTGCTGCTTCTGCAGTTGAAGTCCTTGCCCTGTACACTCGCAGATATAGGGCACAGAAACTGTCCTTCAGTAACTCATGGAGCTTTGCACCTTCTACACTAGCTTCTACAACCTTCTACACTAGCTTCTACACTAGCAGTACTTGGTCAGGCTTAGCAGTGGCGTTCCTAGGGGGAGCGGTGGGTGCGGTCCACCCTGGGTGCACGCCGCTGGGGGGGGGGGGGTGCCGTGCGCGCCTGTCCTCCGTTCGTTCCATGCTTCTTCTCTGCCCCGGAACAGGTTACTTCCTGTTCCGGGGCAGAGAAGAAGCATGGAACAAACGGAGGACAGGCGCGCGTGGCACCCCCCCCCCCCCCCCCCCCGCGGCGTGCACCCGGGGGAGGGGCGCATCAGCGATCCGCCCCGGTGTCCAGCCCCCCTAGGAACGCCACTGAGGCTTAGTGAGTTCTTTCCTCCTCGTTCCTCACCCCCGGTTCTTTCAGTAGTTAAGACTTAGTTACAGTTCCTCTCGCTGCCTACTGTTCCTCCCAGTTTTTCACCCATGGAGTAATTTAAAATAAATTTGTAGAAAGAGAATGATGTATTGCTGGGAAACATGCCCTGCGGAATGAATGATCAAGTCTTGGCATATTGGCTCTACAACCGATGAAGTATGGTTTCCGTTATGCTCCCTCCCCCCTCCCCCCCTCCCCCGTCTTTTTTGCAAATAAATAGATGAACTGTGACTCTGAGTGACAGAGAGGAGAGATGAGACCTGAAGCAATCTTAAAATCTCCTTTATTAATAGCCACTGTTACTTTTTGCCATGGGGGCACCAAGAGAAAAATTATCACATTCTCCAGGAAGTGAGTGACAGAATTGGTTTACCTGTTGCATAACGTGTCTGTAATCCCAATGATGAATAAAACTTCCCCAGCAATACTTTATTCCTACAAGGGTGAATAGATTTTTTTTTTTTTTTTAATTCTTTTTTTCAAAGGTATAATATGCCATGTTCACTTCTAACAGATGACCGTAGAACAAAGAACTTGTACCATACCCGAGGAAAGACACTCAGCTGACTGCACTAGCTTGAGAAACTCCTTCCATATTGCTGACGCAAAGCTGGGCTATTTGGAAAGTGATGACAAAGCGGCTTTCTTTGCGGAATCTTCATTTCCTGTTCTGGAACCACGGCACTTCCTGAAGAGAAAGCACTTTGCGGACAGGACAAGCCATGTGTCTGGCAAGATTCAAAGACGAGGTAGCTATGTCTGGGTGTGTGTGTTGTGCAGCTGTCTCTGGGCTGTCTTCCATCCCTCAATGGGACTGAGTCAGGCTGGCTCAGTGGCTGTGTTGTGTGCTGCTTTCCAGTGTGATTCTCCGATTGGTTCTTCGATGTGTGTTGGGGTGGGCTGGGGTGCCAGAAAAGCAGCCTTCACAGCCCCTGGAGGGGAGGGAAAGTGCTAGTTATTGTTGGGGGTAACACTGCTGGTGGGATTTAGAGCCCTGATACAGGGTTTTGGAAGGATTCCTGATGCATGACTCCTGCCCTCAAAATCATTGCTGCAATGGCCAGACTAGGAACATTGGGACTGGGAAGGTGAATCTATTGGAAAAGAAATATTGTGTATGTAAGGGTGGGATTGATAGTTCATGATGCCACAATCCAGGCACCTGTTTTGACTGATCTGGAAAAAAAAAAGAAAGAGGATGAACCAGGTCGCTCAGGCAAACAATGTTAAGGGCCCCCCAGCCATACCATCAGTCAAAAGTAAAGTCATTGGGTGGCTGGCAGCAACGATGGAGAGAAACTGCTCTGCCATCCATGAGTCCTTCTTCCTGCCATGTCCTTCCTATGCAGAAACAGGAAGTTACTTCACAGGAGGCAGGATGCAGCAGGAAGAAAGACCTGCGGCCTGCAGAGCAGTCTCGATTGTTGCTTGCCTGCCAGCCGATGACTTTGAGGCAAGTAGAGGACATTGGGGGGGTGGGGTTGGAAGAGAGGGAAAGACGCTGGATCTGACTGAGCAAGGCTGTCAGGCTGACTGCAGCATCACTGAAAAAAAACCCCAGCTTCTCTATGGCCGTTGCTGGGCCAGGGGAATTGTACCCCCCCTGCCACCTCCTCTCGGCAGCCCTGGGATGGATCATTGCGCCAAATAGTGTTTGGGAGTCAGTGTGCTGCGGTGGTTTTCCATTGTTTTCATTTAGACCTAAATAACTGGATTGCAGGAGCACTTTTTTTTTTTTACTTGTCATAACAGCCTGTTTACAAAGCATCTTCATTGTGAATAATTGCGCTTTCCTTATCCTGCTAGATCAGTCCAAACCAACAGTTTGAGTCTTCCTGCCAGCCAGTGGCGTACCAAGGTGGGGGGCGGTCCGCCCCGGTGCACGCCGCTGGGGGGGGTGGCCGTGGCGCACGCCTGTGGCCCTGTCTCCGAGTTTGCATGAGTTCACTGCTCCCTCTGCCCCGGAACAGGTTACTTCCTGTTCTGGGGCTGAGGGAGCAGTGAATTTCAGGCTGCAGCAGGCCCTTATACCGTCAGATTTCACTGGAGTATTCAGTATCTCTTCCTCCATCTGCTGGTAGGGGGACTCTGGTCTGGACTGGTCTAACAGGACACGAGGAAAGGAAAGGAAATTTAGCAGGTATAAATAAACTTCACCATACTCTGTGCTTCACTTTTGTTATGGCTGTTGGTGGCCTAGTATCGGATCACTGAAGTGTTTAGGGTTGTCCTTGGTTCTCGCTCACTGTAGTCAGTCTCCCTTTTTGAAGTATTCTGTTATTCATATGCATCTGCTCCAAGTGGTTTTTTTTTTCTAACTTGAACTTTGTTCTTTTGGAAAGATGCAGCCACTGCTGAAAGTTCGGGCACAGAACATTTTATTCCATCCGAATTTGTGGATCCTGCTGACATGGACTGCTCTCTATGCATGAGGTATTCACTTCTTCCTGTCAAACTCAGTCATTGTAAGGCTTTGCCCCACCCGCTTCCCTGGGATGTCCTGGTCACCTGCTACCCATTCGATAGTTTCCAAGTGGCTTCATTATTGTGTTCACTTTTCCTCTCTGCTGGCATGTGGGATTCAAGACGTCTACTGAGCCCATATGTAGGAAGGGTGAAGCTTTCCTGTCCTGTGGTGCACAAGGTTGATAGGAGCACGGTGTGTAAGGTCAGGAAGAAGTGGAAATCTCAGATTACTGTTCTTGCTCGAAGCCACTGGTTAGCGTTTTGGGTTATGCCATTGTCAGTGTTGAGAGAAGTTATCATTGTGTTTAGTTTTACATAGAACTATAGCATATTTGCAATATACATCACGCAAACAAGTCTCCCCTGCTATCTTATGCTAAGGTTGGTTTGTACTTAGCACAATAATGTGTGTATAAGGAGATCATTTTACAAAGCTTGTTCTGTGTGTACAGCCTGTTTACACGTCGGACGGGGCTTTAGAAAATTGCACAATTGTATATGTACACAAAAATTTGAACTATTGTCAAAATAGCACTTCCAATTCCAAGCAAGCTCAAATACTTGTATCCTTCATCACTCTCTGTAAGCAATGTGTTCACTAAATGGATATGTCAGATCTTCAGAAGTGTCACTTATAGGCTATATTACCTATATAGCGATTTACACACCTTTGTCATATATATATATTAGTGAAAAAGAAGCCCGTTCTCATTGAAATGAAACGGGTGCTAGCAAGGTAATGACCTTCTGCCATTAATGTTCTCCCCCCCCCCCCCCCCCCGTCGCAGCCCCCCCTCTCTCTCTCTCGTCTCGGCCCCTCCCTCCCATTTCCGCCGGCCAGTGCCTCTCTCTGTGGCCTCCGACAGCAAGGACGTGTGCGGGTGCCCCAGCCCTTCGTACGTGGCAATACTGAAGTGCAGCAAGTACAGATGCCGCTTGTTTCAGCTGTTCCTCTGGTCCCGCCCTCATTTCCTGCCCGCAAAAGAGCGGGACCACAGGAACTGCAGAAACAGAAGCAAAACCACAGAGTTCCCTCAAGGGCGGGGCAGTGATCAGGAGTGCGATTACGAACCCTACAAACACTACACGGCTTCACTGCCATGCTCCACGAGTCAGCTTCAGAACGTTGGAGGTGCGAATTATTATATTAGATATACAGATCATGTGTGATATGATGGGAGGCCGATATATAAAAGTAACATTCGTTAATATCAGTGATAATCAGTATTAGGTGTTTATCCTGGAGTCAAAATTGCCCTACATTGATCAGATTATTGCATTTAGTAGGAAATATTTTTTCATGCTTAGGCAGCTTAACACAATTGAACCATCACTTCATCCACATAGTTTAGTATTTTGGCACAAGCAATTTTGCTTCCACTGTAAATTCTTTGTATGGAAGTATTTTACTGCAGCAGAAGCTACAATTTACTGCAGAATACAAGAGTTTAGACTGATCTATTGCAAAGGTCGTTCCGATTCTGTGACTATCTTATGAAGGATCTTCAACTGGTTATCTATTAACATCAGATCAAGTTTAAGTTAGCTTATATAGTTTACAAGTCACTTTTTGATTTGAATTCTGAGGATGTAATTGATCTTTTGGTCTTTCCGGCTTCAGGATGTAGTAATTGTTTTTTTGCATACTCTACAAATGTGCTACCCTACACCCAAAAGCATACGCTTAAAAACTATTCATGAGACTTCATTCTCTTTCCGGGCAGTCAGGATCTGGAATGATCTTCCTCATGATAACTTGTACCCTTATTTTGCTTTAGAAAGGTTTTTAAAAATGTTCCTGTTCAAGCTGTAATACATCGAAAAAATGTTGTGCAGTAATTTATTATTCTAACATAAATTCTTTTTATATGTTACTAGTAAAAAAGGCCCGTTTCTGGCTGAAGTGAAACGGGCGCTAGCAAGCTTTTGCGCGGAGGGTGTATGTTTGAGAGAGTGTCTGTGAGAGTGACTGTGTGAGAGTGTGCAAGTGTGTGTGTGTGACAGAGAGTGGGTGTGAGTGTGTCTGTGAGAGTGCGTGTGTGTATGTGAGAATGAGTGTGTGCGAGTGCGTATGTGAGACAGTGAGTGTCCCCCCTGTCAGGTGTCAGGACTGGGGGGGAACTGTGGACAGTCATGAAGGCAGCCCCTACCAAAATAATGAAAGCAAGACCATTTGTATAATAATCACTGCATTCCAGAGAACAAATGGAGCAAGTTCCCACATGCTATCTTTTGCTTTCTGTATTCAGTAGCTGACAGGCTTGCTAGACTTACCTAAGTGGCTGCAGCTGCAATACACTGAAAAGAAAGCAAGGAAACCTATGAGACGTAGATACGGCCATCCCCTTGGCCTCTGACGCTCCTCCCTTCTTCTATTTGACTTCCCTCTGATAGGTCCGTCATTCGGTGTGACGCTCCTCCCTTTCCTGTTTCAGTTCCCTTTGATAGGTCTGAGCAGTGCAGCTGTGACACTCCTCCCTTCTCTGATAGGTCAGGGTGGGGCAGAGATGCAGTGTGCTTAAAAATGGTTACAGAGCTTCGAACATACGAACTGTTGAAGCCTCAGAGTGTGCTTTAGAATGTTGAGGGTGCTTTTTATGTGCAGATGGGGCGTGGCCTGCGGCCCAGATGGGCGTGGCTAAGACTGAGGGTGAGTAGTCCGAATAGCTTAGCCTACCAGGAGGACAGGAGTTCAGGACAGATGGAGTGAGCTTCAGAACACTGAGGGGGGATTTTATTTATGTAGATATTCTGATTTGTAAACTGCTTTGAATCCTTTAGGAAAGTTGGCCGTATGTAAAACATGAATAGCATAGCATAGATGCCCTTATGACACACCCTCTGACCAGCACCAACATTTTGGCAAAAACTAATTTTATATCTTTTTTTTTTTTTTTTAAGGGGGGTTGTATGCTCTTTAAAACTTTTGAGGGGGTAAGGTGGGGAGAACTTCCAAGAATAATTTTAAGGTGTTGCAAGTCCAAAACATAAACCCAGGTAAAACCTGAGAATGCTATATTCACGAAACCACCGTGTTCCTGAGTGGGTGAGCCTTTGGGAAGTGGTCATCTAGCCTCCAAAATGTTGGTGAATGGAAGGGCATTGGGAATATAATACCCTGGAGGCTTCAATTTAGCAGAAGTACCTTAAGCTGAACTGTGCATATATTAAATTATTTGGGGTGAAAATAGTGCTCACCTCTGTTAAGAGTTCCAGATATTGGTTTCTTAGGGTATTAGATGGGTTTGAGGAAAAGGGATATATCAAAGTCCTAACGTGGAAATCCTTGTTCGGGATGTAGTTGTGTAGAAATCACCTCTAGTTAGGAACAGGGCTGTGGTTTTGGAGTCTGAAGCAATTTGGGGTGGAGTCAGTCTCGTTAAAAAAATGTACTGACTCCACCTTCAAAAAAAAATTATAGTATATGGTAGATGTATGATTTTAGACTTATATAATTTTGTCCTGGATCTAAAGTACTGGTAAATAAGTTATATTTATCAGTACTTTAGATCCAGAACAAATAATTTAAGCCTAGTATCAGTAGGAGTCAAGCACTGGAGTTGGAGTTGGACAGTAGAAAAACAGAGGCGTCAGAGTTGAAGGTTTGGTTATCAACTCCCACAGCCCTGGTTAGGAAAAGTAGTGAGCAGGAAGGATGTGGAGATTTTGAGCCCAGCCTAGGAAGCAAAGCAGCTGCCATTGAGTGCCAGGCTGGCCCTTGCATCCTGTTGATGAACCTCTGTGTATTTGTATGCAAATCTTCTCCGAGGACAAGCAGGCTGCTTGTTCTCACTGATGGGTGACGTCCACGGCAGCCCCTCCAATTGGAAACTTCTCTAGCAAAGTCCTTTGCTAGTCCTCGCGCGCACCGCGCATGCGCGGCCGCTTCCCCGCCCGAAACCGGGCTCGAGCCGGCCAGTCTTCTTTTGTCCGCACTCGGTACGGTCGTGTTTCGCCGTGTCGAGCCCCGGAAAGTCGACCTCGCGCGTCCAAATTTATTTTTGACGTGTTTTTTCTTCAGAAAAAGTCTTTAAAGTGTCGGGAAGTGCTTCGGAACCCCCCCCCCCCCCCCCCCCCCCCCCCGGGTTTCGGACCAACCCCTTCCCGTACTTCCAGCTTTTTGCCCCGATAAGTTTTCTTTCGTCGTCGGGGTAGGCCTCTTTCGGCCTCGGTCGAGATTTTCTCCCTTCTAAATTTTTTGGTGCTCTTTTTCCGTCATTTCGGATTTTGATTTCGCCGGCGTGATTTTTCCGCCCATGACATCGAAGCCTTCCAGCGGCTTCAAGAAGTGCACCCAGTGCGCCCGGGTAATCTCGCTCACTGATAGACACTCGTCGTGTCTTCAGTGTCTGGGGGCCGAGCACCGCCCTCAGAACTGTAGTCTGTGTTCCCTGCTTCAAAGGCGGACTCAGGTAGCGAGATTAGCCCAGTGGAACGTGTTGTTCTCGGGCTCTTCGTCGGCATCGGCACCGGGATCTTCGAGTGCATCAATGTCGTCAGCGTCCAGACCATCTTCCTCGGCCGCCACTGTATCGAGTGCATCGAGGCATCGGGCCTCTGCATCGGCGCCAAGGTATCGGGCGACTGCATCGACGTCGGTGGTACCGGGACCTCGTCTGCTGATGTCGTCGGACGGTGGTGCATCGTCAGGAGTGCAGGTGAGGGCTGTCCATTCCCCTGCTGGTGGCGGTGAGCCTTCGGGTGGGTCTCCTCCTACCCTGAGGGCTCCTGCGGTACAGCCCCCCCGAGACCGAACCTGCCTCGGCCCCGAGGAAGCGACGGCTGGATTCTACGTCCTCCTCGTCGGTGCCGGGGAGCTCCGGTGACATGCTTCGGAAGAAGTCGAAGAAGCATCGACACCGGTCGCCTCCCCGCGTCGGCACCGAGAGCTCTGGGTCGCCGAGGGAGTCGGCACCCAGCAGGCATCGGCACCGAGAGGACCGCTCACCCTCTGTTCAGGAGGTGTCGATGCGCTCCACTCTGGACAGCCCGGAACAGCCTCCTCGCCCGGAACAGGTTCTGACGTCGACGCCTGCATCGACCTCTTTGCCTTTCTCTGCAGCCGCTCTGAACGAGAGCCTCCGGGCCGTTCTCCCAGAGATTCTGGGAGAGCTGTTGCGCCCTTCCCCTCCGGTACCGGCGGTGCTTGCGCCTCCGGTACCGTCGAGCGTGGCGCCGGCTGGCCCATCGCCCGGGGTGAGGTCCCCGACGTCGGTACCGCGTGCGGTGCCGACTGCGGCCACCTCACAGGAGGGCTCCCCGACTACGTCGGCGGAGGGAGCTTCGCCGATGCGGGCGAGGGAGTCTACCTCTCGACGCCCCCATCGTGGACGTGGCTCCACGGAGTCGAGCCGGGCGAGGTTGCAGACACAGGTTCGTGAACTTGTGTCTGACACCGAGGGTGAGGCCTCGTGGGAGGAAGAGGAAGACCCCAGATATTTCTCGGACGAGGAGTCTGAGGGTCTTCCTTCTGATCCTACTCCCTCTCCTGAAAGGCAGCTTTCTCCTCCTGAGAGTCTGTCTTTCGCTTCCTTTGTCCGGGAGATGTCTACAGCCATCCCCTTCCCGGTGGTTGTGGAGGACGAGCCCAGGGCTGAAATGTTTGAGCTCCTGGACTATCCTTCTCCACCTAAGGAAGCGTCCACTGTTCCCTTGCACCATGTCCTAAAAAAGACATTGCTTGCGAACTGGACCAAGCCACTAAGTAATCCCCACATTCCCAAGAAGATCGAGTCCCAGTACCGGATCCATGGGGACCCAGAGCTGATGCGCACCCAGTTGCCTCATGACTCTGGAGTTGTGGATTTGGCCCTAAAGAAGGCTAAGAGTTCTAGGGAGCATGCTTCGGCGCCCCCGGGCAAAGACCCTAGAACCTTAGACTCCTTTGGGAGGAAGGCCTACCATTCTTCTATGCTCGTGGCCAAAATTCAGTCGTACCAGCTCTACACGAGCATACATATGCGGAACAATGTGCGGCAGTTGGCGGGCTTGGTTGATGCTCTTCCCCCTGAGCAGGCCAAGCCTTTTCAGGAGGTGGTCAGGCAGCTGAAGGCGTGCAGAAAATTCCTGGCCAGAGGGGTGTATGACACCTTTGATGTTGCGTCCAGGGCCGCTGCTCAAGGTGTGGTGATGCGCAGGCTCTCATGGCTGCGTGCCGCCGACCTGGAGAATAGACTCCAGCAGCGGATTGCGGACTCGCCTTGCCGTGCGGATAACATTTTTGGAGAGAAGGTCGAACAGGTGGTAGAGCATCTCCACCAGCGGGGACACCGCATTCGACAAGTTCTCCCGCCGGCAGCCTTCAGCATCTACCTCTACAGGTAGAAGATTTTTTTGGGGAAGGAAGACTGTTCCCTATGCTTCTGGTAAGCGTAGGTACAATCCTCCTTCTCGACAGCCTGCGGCCCAGGCTAAGCCCCAGCGCGCTCGCTCTCATCAGCAGCGTGCGCCTCAGCAAGGCCCCGCGGCTCCCCAGCAAAAGCAAGGGGCGAGCTTTTGACTGGCTCCAGCAGAGCATAGCCGACATCCAAGTGTCAGTGCCGGGCGACCTGCCAGTCGGGGGGAGGTTGAAAGCTTTTCACCAAAGGTGGCCTCTCATAACCTCCGACCAGTGGGTTCTTCAAATAGTCCGGCAAGGATACACCCTCAATTTGGCCTCAAAACCTCCAAATTGTCCACCGGGAGCTCAGTCTTACAGCTTCCAGCACAGGCAGGTACTTGCAGAGGAACTCTCCCGCCCTTCTCAGCGCCAATGCGGTCGAGCCCGTGCCATCCGGGCAAGAAGGGCTGGGATTCTATTCCAGGTACTTCCTTGTGGAAAAGAAAACAGGGGGGATGCGTCCCATCCTAGACCTAAGGGCCCTGAGTAAAAGAAAAGTTCAGGATGCTTTCCCTGGGCACCCTTCTCCCCATGATTCAGCAAAACGATTGGCTATGCTCTCTGGACTTGAAGGATGCCTACACACACATCCCGATACTGCCAGCTCACAGACAGTATCTGCGATTTCAGTTGGGCACACGCCACTTCCAGTACTGTGTGCTACCCTTTGGGCTCGCCTCTGCGCCCAGGGTGTTCACAAAGTGCCTAGCTGTGGTAGCAGCGGCACTTCGCAGGCTGGGGGTGCACGTGTTCCCATATCTCGACGATTGGCTGGTGAAGAACACATCCGAGGCAGGAGCCCTGCAGTCCATGCAGATGACTATTCGCTTCCTGGAGCTACTGGGGTTTGTGATAAATTACCCAAAGTCCCATCTTCTCCCAGTGCAGAAACTCGAATTCATAGGAGCTCTGCTGGATTCTCGGACGGCTCGCGCCTATCTCCCAGAGACGAGGGCCAGCAACTTGTCCCTCGTCTCGTGGGTGCGAGCGTCCCAGCAGATCACAGCTCGGCAGATGTTGAGATTGCTGGGCCACATGGCCTCCACAGTTCATGTGACTCCCATGGCCCGTCTTCACATGAGATCTGCTCAATGGACCCTAGCCTCCCAGTGGTATCAGGCTGCTGGGGGTCTAGAAGACGTGATCCACCTGTCCACGAGTTTTCTCGAATCCCTGTATTGGTGGACAATCTGGTCCAATTTGACTCTGGGACGTCCTTTCCAAATTCCTCAGCCACAAAAAGTGCTGACAACGGATGCGTCTCTCCTGGGATGGGGAGCTCATGTCGATGGGCTTCACACCCAAGGAAGCTGGTCCCTCCAGGAACGCGGTCTACAGATCAATCTCCTGGAGTTGCGAGCGATCTGGAACGCTCTGAAGGCTTTCAGAGATCGGCTGTCCCATCAAATTATCCAAATTCAGACAGACAACCAGGTTGCCATGTACTATGTCAACAAGCAGGGGGGCACCGGATCTCGCCCCCTGTGTCAGGAAGCCGTCAGCATGTGGCTCTGGGCTCGCCGTCTCGGCATGGTGCTCCAAGCCACATATCTGGCAGGCGTAAACAACAGTCTGGCCGACAGACTGAGCCGGATTATGCAACCTCACGAGTGGTCGCTCAACTCCAGAGTGGTGCTCCAGATCTTCCAAGCGTGGGACACCCCCTTGGTGGATCTCTTCGCATCTCGAGTGAACCACAAAGTCCCTCAGTTCTGTTCCAGGCTTCAGGCCCCCGGCAGACTGGCATCGGATGCCTTCCTCCTGGATTGGGGGGAGGGCCTGCTGTATGCTTATCCTCCCATTCCTCTGGTGGGGAAGACTTTGTTGAAACTCAAGCAAGACCGAGGCACCATGATTCTGATTGCTCCTTTTTGGCCGCGTCAGATCTGGTTCCCTCTTCTTCTGGAGTTATCCTCAGAAGAACCGTGGAGATTGGAGTGTTTTCCGACCCTCATCACGCAGGACGAAGGGGCTCTTCTGCATCCCAGCCTCCGGTCCCTGGCTCTCACGGCCTGGATGTTGAGAGCGTAGACTTTGCCTCTTTGGGTCTGTCAGAGGGTGTCTCCCGCGTCTTGCTTGCTTCCAGGAAAGATTCCACTAAGAGGAGTTTCTTCTTTCTATGGAGGAGGTTTGCCGTCTGGTGTGACAGCAAGGCCTAGCTCCTCGCTCTTGTCCTACACAGACCCTGCTTGAATACCTTCTGCACTTGTCTGAGTCTGGTCTCAAGACCAACTCTGTAAGAGTTCACCTTAGCGCAATCAGTGCATACCATTACCATGTGGAAGGTAAGCCGATCTCGGGACAGCCTTTAGTTGTTCGCTTCATGAGAGGTTTGCTTTTGTCAAAGCCCCCTGTCAAGCCTCCTACAGTGTCATGGGATCTCAATGTCGTTCTCACCCAGCTGATGAAACCTCCTTTTGAGCCACTGAACTCCTGCCATCTGAAGTACTTGACCTGGAAGGTCATTTTCTTGGTGGCAGTTACTTCAGCTCGTAGAGTCAGTGAGCTTCAGGCCCTGGTAGCCCAGGCCCCTTACACCAAATTTCATCATAACAGAGTAGTCCTCCGCACTCACCCTAAGTTCTTGCCAAAGGTCGTGTCGGAGTTCCATCTGAACCAGTCAATTGTCTTGCCAACATTCTTTCCCCGTCCTCATTCCTGCCCTGCTGAACGTCAGCTGCACACATTGGACTGCAAGAGAGCATTGGCCTTCTATCTGGAGCGGACACAGCCCCACAGACAGTCCGCCCAATTGTTTGTTTCTTTTGATCCCAATAGGAGGGGAGTGGCTGTAGGGAAACGCACCATATCCAATTGGCTAGCAGATTGCATTTCCTTCACTTACGCCCAGGCGGGGCTGGCTCTTGAGGGTCATGTCACGGCTCATAATGTTAGAGCCATGGCTGCGTCGGTAGCCCACTTGAAGTCAGCTTCTATTGAAGAAATTTGCAAAGCTGCGACGTGGTCATCTGTCCACACATTCACATCTCATTACTGCCTGCAGCAGGATACCCGACGCGACAGTCGGTTCGGGCAGTCAGTTCTTCAGAACCTGTTTGGGCTTTAGGATCCAACTCCACCCCCCGAGGGCCCTGTTTGTTCTGTTCCAGGCTGCACTCTCAGTTAGTTGGTAAATTTTTTAGGTCAATCTCAGTTATGTCCTCGCCGTTGCGAGGCCCAATTGACCATGGTTGTTGTTTTGAGTGAGCCTGGGGGCTAGGGATACCCCATCAGTGAGAACAAGCAGCCTGCTTGTCCTCGGAGAAAGCGAATGCTACATACCTGTAGAAGGTATTCTCCGAGGACAGCAGGCTGATTGTTCTCACAAACCCGCCCGCCTCCCCTTTGGAGTTGTGTCTTCCCTTGAAGTGTATTGTCTTGCTACATACTGGACTGACTGGCTCGAGCCGGTTTCGGGCGGGAAGACGGCCGCGCATGCGCGGTGCACGCGGGCGCGCGAGGACTAGCAAAGGACTTTGCTAGAGAAGTTTCCGATTGGAGGGGCTGCCGTGGACGTCACCCATCAGTGAGAACAATCAGCCTGCTGTCCTCGGAGAATACCTTCTACAGGTATGTAGCATTCGCTTTTCTCATGCATATTCATTGTGAGTATCCTGAAAACCTGAATGAGTTGAAAACCCCTCGTCAAAGGCAAGCCAAGATGCCACCACATACACATTATTCATTTGTGGTCTTCACCACTCATCCACTGTATCCCACCATTATGTACCATTGGAATTAGTCAGTGGAGCAAGCAGACAATAAATAAATTTTCTGCTTTGATTGCACGGTCTTGTAACCACTGAATCTCATGCAGATGCTATAGGTGAGTAGTTTGTTTGGGGTTTTTAAAAATACTTATATCCCACATTATCCCAAGCAAACTCGAGTTCATTATGGCTTATATTTGAAAATACAGCGAGACAGAATAATAGAATTCAGTTGTATCATGGGAGCAAATAGATGGATATGTCTGAAGCATTGTACAAAGTTGAGATTAGCATATATACCCAACTGTTTGTCTGTTCTTTAATGATGCTGCATGTTCAGGAATCATAGCTATATGTATAAACATGCACACACCAGAACCGGCATCTATACACACATTGCAAAAGTAAACAACTTCTACAGAGTACATCCAAAGCTTAATTTTTATTTACTCATATCCATCTTCCAAAATTCTAGACGTACAGATGAGCAGTACCCAAAGCAGTACAAAACAAGTAGTCAGAAACAACACAGTTTATACCTAATTGTTCAACCACCCTTAGGGTTCACCTTTGGGTTTAAAAAGCAAACCATGTGCATGTAAGGACTGGATAAAAGAATTAAAGCAAACTTTAAAGCAAATGCCCTTAATACATAATACTTGGTAGCAATAATGAAACAGTGATGGAATATTCACATAGCAAGCAGTCTGAGCCAACAGATTTATTTTCCACTGAACATAATTATTAACTTTGCATGAACTTGGTGGCTAACAGTGTGCTGAACTGGACAATGTTGCCACATTCAGACTGACTCTGGACAGAAGTGTTGCATGAAGGAAGCCCTTCCCTCATTATTCAATACCCCCCCCCCCCCCCCCACTGCAATCCACAAAACAAAAAGGAGCAAGTTTCCACATGGAAAAAAAAGATGTTATATGCTCCCAGATCTCAACCTAATGTTTATTTATTTTTTAATTGTACTTGTAAATAGAGGAGTGTGGTAGCCGTGTTAGTCCACTCTTAAGGTTATCAATAGAAATCAAACAAAATAAAACATGGAAAAGAAAATAAGATGATACCTTTTTTATTGGACATAACTTAATTCATTTCTTGATTAGCTTTCGAAGGTTGCTCTTCTTCGTCAGATCGGAAATAAGCAAATGTGCTAGCTGACAGTGTATATAAGTGAAAACATTCAAGCATTACTATGACAGTCTGACAGGGTGGGAGGATGGGGGTGGGTCGGAGGTATGCATGGGGACATCAAAGCATATCATTGATATTCTAACAGGATGGGTGTGGATAGGTGAGGGGTGGGGTGATCAACAGAGACATACAGCTTTATGGTTTATAATGGGCTAGGAACCCCAGATCCTTGTTAAGTCCTTTCTGTTGGGTGTTAAAATATTCAATTATTCTGACTTCAAATGTCTTACGTTCTTTTATGGTTTTAAAGTTACCTTTCAGGATTCTCACTGTGAAGTCACTGGTACAGTGTCCTGGTCCTGTAAAATGCTGACCAACGGGGGTGGTACGCTTTGATGTCCCCATGCATACCTCCTACCCACCCCCACCTTGCTAGACTGTCATTGAAATGCTTTGACGCTTCACTTATAAATACTATCAACTAACACATTTGCTTATTTCCGATTTGATGAAGAAGGGCAACCGTTGAAAGCTAATCAAGAAATGTATTAAGTTATGTCCAATAAAAAAGGTATCAATCTTATTTTCTTTTCCATGTTCTACTTGTAAATAGTAAGTCTGATTGTTAAGCACCTGATTCTTATAACACGTCTGTTTTGGTGGCCCCTTTACTACGTGAAAATATCTCTGCACGAATACAAGTGGTCCCTATGACCAGCCCCTCCAAACGACACAATGGTTGATTTACAATTTAGAACTAATTACTCAGTACTTCTCCTGTGTACTTCCGCATGCTGCAAAGCCGGCACATTTGAAAATATGAGCGAGATCAAATAAAAATGTCACTACCATAGCAATAAAGAAAGACAGCGTGGATAGAGCAGCTCATATGTTTGCTTACTTTGTTTTGGGTGAATGGGGATGACTGACAGCTGCGCAGAGGAGAGGGGAAAGGGAGACCAACCTAATTGGCTTCAGCTTTTTGACGTCTCCTGTTCCAGCTCACTGCACCGCTGTCCCCCCACCACTGCCCCTCTTCAGTAGTCGATGTTCGCAATGGCTGTTGTTGATGTTTTTGCGTTCTGTTTGCAAATGTTCTGCTGCAGGTTGTTCTATGAGCCGGTCACCACCCCTTGCGGTCACACGTTCTGCCTGAAATGTTTGGAGCGATGCCTGGATCACAACCCGAAGTGTCCGCTCTGCAAAGAAGACCTTGCTGAGGTAGAGATCTGTGATGATGAGAAGCTTTTCTCATAAGCATTGAAACTTTGTTGGCCACAAGTTATTTTCCTGCTTTGTTACCTACTTAAGCTTAGATTTGCAGGACGTCTGTTTTACTCAGTTCCTTCCAGGTAAGGAAGATCATATGGACTTAGGCTCAGTCAGGAAAAATCATCTTGATTCCCCTAATGGTAGAGTAAAAGTGGAGAGCTGTGCTGGGGCAACCAGGTACGGTCAGTGCTGGATTTACCTCTCTGTCTGCCCCTGGGCTTTGGGGCAGCTTCCTGTGCCCTTCCAACTCAGGGAGAGAGATCCCTTCAAAATTGTGAACGCTCCAGAGGAGTCCCTCTTCCCCCCCCCCCCCCCTCCTCAATGCAGGGGCCTGGGCCCACCCAGTTTGGGTTCAAGCCCACCCAGCAGTGCTGCACCTTGAACATCGCTGGCGTGGAGGGGAGCAGGCTAGGCTCCCGCGGTCCTTTATCTCCCTCCGATAAGCGTCGCTTTTGCGTGAACAGGTTCCCTGGCAGTGGCAATGATTCCTACATGCTGCCTGCCGCTAAGCCAGAAGCCTCCTTTCTGCCAAGAGAGGTAGGGGGTGAGGTGAGGAGATGGAAAGTTGATATTCCCCCATCTGTATTTCACTTATCGAGTGAGAGGGTGAGTGGGGAGACAGAAAAGAAAGAGGAAATATATCCAAGGCGGATATAGTTGGGGAATGGACCAAAGGTCTGCGAGGGTCACGTAAGCAGTGTGTCATGTACGTGAGCATTGTCCGTCAGGTGTGTGTCTCAACTGAAAAAAAGATTGAGAACCACAGTCCTCGGGTGTGGATATATCTCATCTCAGACTTTTATTTATGGTGACAGCAGTGTGTTTTTTAACGTTTTATTCTGTGGGGGTTCAGAATGAAAGTCTTGTAAGAGAACAAAGTGTGTTTATTACTTTATGGAGGAGCGGCCTAGTGGTTAGGGTGGTGGACTTTGGTCCTGGGGAACTGAGTTTGATTCCCACTTCAGGCACAGGCAGCTCCTTGTGACTCTGGGCAAGTCACTTAACCCTTCATTGCCCCGTGTAAGCCACATTGAGCCTGCCATGAGTGGGAAAGTGCGGGGTACAAATGTAACAAAAATAAAATAGATACTATTGGAGATTCTACATGGAATGTTGCTACTATTGGAGATTCTACATGGAATGTTGCTATTCCATGTAAAAGGCTGCGCAGGCTTCTGTTTCTGTGAGTCTGACGTCAGACTCACAGAAGCAGAAGCCTGCGCGGCCACATAGGGTGGTGGACTTTGGTCCTGAGGAACTGAGTTTGATTCCCACTTCAGGCACAGGCAGCTTGTGACTCTGGGCAAGTCACTTAACCCTCCATTGCCCTATGTAAGCCGCATTGAGCCTGCCATGAGTGGGAAAGCGCAGGGTACAAATGTAACAAAAATAAAATAGATACTATTGGAGATTCTTCTTGGAATGTTGCTACTATTGGAGATTCTACGTGGAATGTTGCTACTATTGGAGATTCTACGTGGAATGTTGCTAATATTGGAGATTCTACATGGAATGTTGCTATTCCACTAGCAACATTCCATGTAGAAGGCTGTGCAGGCTTCTGTTTCTGTGAGTCTGACGTCCTGCACGTACATGCAGGACGTCAGACTCACGGAAGCAGAAGCCTGCGCGGCCACATTGGTGATCTGCAAGGGCCGACTTCTACATGGAATGTTGCTAGTGGAATAGCAACATTCCATGTAGAATCTCAAATAGTAGCAACAGTGGAGGAGTGGCCTAGTGGTTAGGGTGGTGGACTCTGGTCCTGGGGAACTGAGGAACTGAGTTCGATTCCCACTTCAGGCACAGGCAGCTCCTTGTGACTCTGGGCAAGTCACATAACCCTCCATTGCCCCATGTAAGCCGCATTGAGCCTGCCATGAGTGGGAAAGCGCAGGGTACAAATGTAACAAAAATAAAATAGATACTATTGGAGATTCTTCTTGGAATGTTGCTACTATTGGAGATTCTACGTGGAATGTTGCTACTATTGGAGATTCTACGTGGAATGTTGCTACTATTGGAGATTCTACATGGAATGTTGCTAATATTGGAGATTCTACATGGAATGTTGCTATTCCACTAGCAACATTCCATGTAGAAGGCTGTGCAGGCTTCTGTTTCTGTGAGTCTGACGTCCTGTACGTGCAGGACGTCAGACTCACAGAAGCAGAAGCCTGCGCGGCCACATTGGTGATCTGCAAGGGCCGACTTCTACATGGAATGTTGCTAGTGGAATAGCAACATTCCATGTAGAATCTCAAATAGTAGCAACAGTGGAGGAGTGGCCTAGTGGTTAGGGTGGTGGACTTTGGTCCTGGGGAACTGAGTTCAATTCCCACTTCAGGCACAGGCAGCTCCTTGTGACTCTGGGCAAGTCACTTAACCCTCCATTGCCCCATGTAAGCCGCATTGAGCCTGCCATGAGTGGGAAAGCGCGGGGTACAAATGTAACAAAAATAAAATAACAGTTTTTCCCCCTTGTTGTCTGCAGTACTTGGTCCTGAGGAAATACTGTAAAACTGAAGTGATAGAAGAATTCATAGCCAAATACCTTGCGAAGGAGCTCCAGGAGAGGAGGAAGATTTACCAAGAGGAAATGGCAGAACTTTCTAAGTATGTAGAAAACAGGGTTGTGCTCAGCATGTTGTCAGGGGCCAAAGGGATCTCTGCAGAGCAGGAAGGAAAGAAATTTTGAAATGTGCGTTATTTTAGCAAGCACAATAAGCGATACCTCATTGCGTGGTGAACGTAAAACACTGGTGGACTGACTTTTTGAGAGCTTACGAAACCATGAACAGATAGTGGTGGGCTTATTAAAGATGTTAGTCTAGTGAGTCTGGTAGCACCCTACTCACCTGTCCTGAAGTAACAATACAATCAAGCACAGGTGAATTTTCAGCCGGCACTTAACATAATATTTGTATTCAGTGCTGCTCTCTCTACGATTAGTATCACTGAACATACACATTCGTTGATATACTGCTGTTCTGTAGTACAGCCAAAGCAGTTTATATATTACATACAGGTACTTTTTCTGTCCCTATTGGCCTCGCAATCTAAGGGCCTCTTTTACTAAGGCGTGCTAGCATTTTTTTTTAGCTCGTGCTAATATTTAGGGCGCGCTAAATGTTGGAGGCATGGACATCTTTAAAGTTTAGCGCGCCCTAAATATTAGCACGTGCTAAAAATGCTAGCGCGCCGTAATAAAAGACCCCCTAAATTTGTACCTGAGGCAGTGGAGGGTTAAGTGACTTGCCCAGCCTAGAAAACTTAAAGCAGCCTTGGGACACAAGCGTCCCATAGCGTGAATTCCGTCTACTTTCTATCATAGGAGCCAGCTGTTCAAAAAAAAATGATGGTACTAAACCCAGTATCAATCACACTTCTCCCCCGTTCCTTGGGTACAGCAGAGGAGTTTGTTCACTTTCAGGGTGCTCCATCACTTACAGATGTGGCACAGACCGTTGCTCTTTTTTTGTTTGTTTTTTTGGACGTAGTAAAAAAGTGTTTTGTGTGTGATTATAGGGTTAAAAGAAGTTTACAGAGATGCTAGAATCTCCACATAACAAAATATCTACCTTAGCTGAGCTGTAAATTTGGTGAGGTTTGGCTTGATTGATTGAGTTAGCGTTAACCCCGATTGCTTGTATAACAGCTAATGAGAAATCCAGTTGTTTAAAACTGGCAGTAGCTGAAGAATTTGGATTGTTTCTACTAGAGGCTGACCGCAACCGGGATTCTCAGTTTCAAGCAAAACTGAATGGCCAACCAAAACTTGCTGAACCTTTGCCACCACAGAGCAGGTCATCCCAGGCTGCTGGCAATACCCCCTCCCTCCCCCCCCCCCCCCCCCCCCACACACACACACACACAGACCAGGTTCTGCCAGGCCGCTGCTGCTGTGCAACCTGCAACTGTCTTGCAGGGCTACCATGGGAACTCCGGGCAGCTATTTTTGTGGAGGAAGTGGCGGGGGCAGGGGTGAGTGGGATAGCTCCTGCCCCAAAGAGACAACTAGACCACCAGGGCAGTTGAAGACAGGCCTGGGGAGGGCTGTCAGGGGGGGGGGGGGGCTCAGTGCTGACATCTGCTCTCTTCCGGGGTGGGGGGGGGGGGGTTGGCAGATCAGGTGGCCAGCCTGTCGGGACCTGATCTCTGTGGTGGTGGGGGGGCATGGAATAGTGACAGCGGCAGCAAACCAGTGAGACCTGTCTCTAGGGGGGCCAGGGGTTGGGAGAACTCAGTCTGAGCGGGGAGGGGGAGTTTCAGCCGAAAATGCACTTGCATTTTCAGCTGAAACCAGAACTTGAACTTTGGGGCTGGTTTTGGCACTGAAACCAAAACCGAAATTCGGTCAGTCTCTAGTTTCTAAAGTATTTTCACATGCATATGGCTGTTTTCTCATTGTAGCATGTTTACACTGTTATCTGTATCGCAGCTTAAATCAAAGCGTCCCTATATTTGTCTGTACAATGGCTTATCCCACGGTGCCCTGCCCTCTTCACATCTTTGAGCCCTGCTACCGACTGATGATTCGGCGATGCATGGAGACAGGCACCAGACAGTTTGGAATGTGCATTGGGGACCCAGTGAAGGGGTGAGTGGCTATTCATTTTGGACGTGTTCAGTGCAAAAACAGCCATTTCACAGCCATAATCGAACAGGAAATCCTAGACCTTTTGCTTGTTTGATTATGGTTGTGAGATGGACTTTATGAGCAGAACTTTTTTTCCTTTGGACTTCAAGAGGCATTAAAAAAAAAAAAAAAAACATCTGTGTCTTTGTAAAATGACACCTGTTGCCTTCTTAATTCAGCCCCCAGTTAAAAGAGTGTTGATTGTGCGGTATAAAAATGTATTAAATAAATTGGATTTCTCTTACCCTTGTGTAAGGCTTGTCTTTAGCAGAGCTGTGACTTCGTGCAATTCATCTATATGAAGAGCTACTTTCTTACTGGACAGTCAAAACTGTTCAGAGATGTTGTGCCCAAGCTTCGGGGATCTCTGAGGTCTCTAACGCTCCAGTACAACATCATGTAATGATCGTTGGTCTTTACAAGTTGATACCATTTCATTGGACCAGCCTAAAGCTTTCCCAAAGATAACGCTGTGCCTTTGTTTCTCAGACTATGTCAGCCCCATCAGCATCAGTGTGTGTCCAGCTGTAAACAAATATCAAGTAGGGAAGAGTCCAGTATAAATTTCCAAATGTGTATGGTCACTATAAAATTAAAACTGAAACACGAGGAAAAAGACCTCAAAACACCCTGACACTTAATGCAATTTCTGCGTCTTTGACTGGGGTTGTCTCCATCATTGGTCTAGCACTTAACTGACGCCCAACAGTGGCCAAACCTTTTTCACTCAAAATGGCTTCCTCAGGGGTTGTGCCTCGACAGCTTCATTGATAGAAAACGCGGTCTCATGTGTTTTCATGATAACCGACCGACTGGTTTTGAGTGAAACGGGTTTGGCCACCGTTGGGTGTCATTTAAGTGCTTGACTTTTTTTTTTTTTTTTTTTTTTAGAGGTTTAATTTTAAAACATTTTTATTGGAATGTCAGCAACTGCAGAATACAACATGTTGAAAAATATCCAAAGTGTACAAAACAATCCAGTCTCCAATACTTTTTTATTGCTTTATCAGAGTGAAAAAAGAATTATCATGAAATAAGGAATTTGGACAGAGTTTCAAAAAAAGTTTCCAAAATTTTTTTTTTTTGTTTGTTTTTGTTTTAAATGCAAGGATAAATGTAAATAAAGTTACTAATAAAGAGAGAGAAAATTTACACCAGGAGGTTTTTTTAGACCAGTGATGAAGGAGACAACCCCAGTCAAAGACACCGAAATTGCATTAAGCGTCAGGGTGTTTTGAGGTCTTTTTTTTTTTTTTTTTTCTCTCGTGTTTCAGTTCTAATTTTATGGTGACCATACGCATTTGGAAATTTATACTGGGCTCTTCCCTATTTGATATCTGTGTGACGTTGCTTAGAGTCTCAGCGTGGTTTTTTCCCCTGATAGCAGTACAGCTGTAAACCAAGTGCTGCTTGAAGGGTACAATGTTTTGGGGCTTCCAGCTGGATCCATTATCTCTTGGTTTTCTCATCAAGCTAAACTCCCCCCGCCCTTTTTTTCTCTCTGCTCCCATGGCATGCATGGACATGTCGTCTAATTTCTCCAACGGTACCAGTTCACGCAGTCCATGAGTAGACCCAGCACTGGCTTAATATGTTGACTCTGGGGTTTTTTTTTTTCCTCCTGTTGGCACCGGTGAGGCTCTCTGACTGTTCAGACAGATTATGAATCATCTTTTTTATAGATCCAAGTATAATCAAAGCACCAGACTCTGATCACAGCTGCTGCTGTTTTGGCTGTAGATAAAATGTGAGCTGTCTGTTCGTAGAGATTTTCCGGGAATGAGTCAGCATTTCCTGGAGGCAAGAAGCCCTCTGCTGAGCCACCAAACGAGCTTCTGGTTCATTATCGGATTTTCGGGTAGCCAAGAACCGTGAATGTAGGAAGGAGTTTACTTGTTTCAGTTAAAACAGCAAAGAGGACGACCCGGGCAAAGCACCAAAGAAAGATATATTTGAACAATTCATTGATTTTTTTTTTATATAAATGGACCAAACACCGCTGCCTCATTCTGTGTTTAAAAAGGTTTCAAATTTAAATCTCTTCAGGCCAGTGTTAATGATATAATGGAGAGGGGGAGAATATTTTTCTTATTTGTTTCTTCTCTGTGTAAACTACTTTAAAATTGTGTTTAAAAAAAAAAAACAACAAATATGTGAGCCAGCCCTATGGTTCAGGCTGTATTTCTGCACAGAATAGCGCAAGAGATCCAGGATTTGATGCCCTTATCCATCGAGACAGATCAGGCTTGGGCACCCCTCAAAGGTAGAGCCCTTACACCTAGAGAAGGAGAGAAGTTTTTCTTCCCGAGTAGTAACAACCCCCCTCACCAAACTGATGAACAAAAAGCTGCCCCGAGGGGTCTACCTTGGAGGATGTGTCTGCTAGCTGTCCAGCTAATGAGGGTTCCTCAAATCCATTCAGGCATGCCATCTGGGAATGGGGAAGGTGGGCTTCAAAAGGAAGGGTGACCACGTGCAGGGGTAGCAACAACCCTCACCACCACCACTAATGAACAGAAAGCTACCCCAAAGGGTATACCTTGGAGATATTTGCTGTCCAGCTAATGAGGGTTCCTCAAATCCATTCAGGCGAGCCATCTGGGAACGGGGAGGGTGGGCTCCAAGAGGAAGGGTAACAAAGTGCAGGGGTAGAAACAAGATCTGAAGGTATGGAAATGGACTTCTGGTCTGTGCTGCCTCCTTGGAAGATTACTTCAACTCAGGGCCGCAGAGAGACAAAGCTGGGCCTGGGGTAGTGCAACCCCTTGCCCCGGGCCTGCTTACTTTGCTTGTCTTCTCTCCTGCTAGCTCCACTCTGCTGCACAGGTCCTTTTTCATGGCACTTTCTGCTTCCTGTGTAAAGTACTTCCTGTTTGGATGTGGCAGAGTTAATGCTGATAACGCAATAACTCTGCTCTGTGGCACACAGGAGCAGGAGAGCCATACCAGTGCCAGGCCCCACTTCGAGGTCGGGCCCTGAGGAATTTTACCCCCCACCCTTCGGCAGCTCTGTTTCAACTTACAAATGTTGGTGATGTCAGCGGATCTTGGCACAGTTCTGAAACATAGAATTAAAGCACTTTTTGAAGGGGTTTGTTTTTCAGCACAAGGCTTTTTCTTTTTTTTTGTAATACCTCTCTATATAAAACTCACCTCCAACGTTCTGAAGCCTCCACAAGTCCCAACGTTCTAAATGCATGGTGGTGAAACCCGGAATTTTCCCATGAGTGTTGGCCCCACCCCCCACGTAAAACGTCATGACGTCGAGGGCGGACCAATGACACTCAACCAATAACATTGTGAACCCGTTACTAAGCGACGGAACGTGACATAAGACACATCACGGAACAATGACAACCAGCAGCACACAGGTTGGGATGGAAGACGGCAGGGGAGATAAGGCAATAACTGCCTCAAATGCTGTGCTATGTACAATTATAATGCTGTCTCTTCATTTTGACCCTACTCTTTCACACAGACACACACACTCACACTGTCTCTATCTCACACACGCACCCACCCACACAGACGCACAAACACGCCTCAAATGGTTCAGCTGTCCTATGTAAAATTTCACTGCTGTCTCTTCATTTTAACCCTACCTGTGCACACTCTCTTTCACACAGAGACACACACACACACTTTCTCTGTGTCACACAGACGCACATACATACACACACTCTCACTCTCTCTAAAGCCTTGCTAGCGCCCGTTTCATTTGTTTACGAAACGGGCCTTTTTTACTAGTATAACAATATGTAGGTGAAGTCTGAAGGGACCGATGCTGTCTTGAAACTTCATGTACAAAATAATCTTTGGATACAGATGTTTTTAACATTCCTCCGATCAAATTTACCAGAACCCACAAAGATATATATAACATTTACTGAATCTTAGCATTACTTTGCAACTAAGAGTGCAATGCTCCAACCACGTGAAGAAAAAGTGTGTGTTTTGTGTGTAATGTATATGTATATACACGCTGAAACTGATGTGTGAGCTTTTCTGGTGGCTAGATTTGCAGATTATGGCTGTTTGCTGGAGATCAGAAACGTAGAATTCTTCGCCGATGGCCGCTCCATAGTGGACAGCATCGGGAAGAGGAGGTTCAAGGTGGTACAGCATGGACAGCGCGATGGATACAATACAGCGGATATTGAATACATTGAAGACAAGAAGGTAGGTTTATAGGATGAATAAAGACCAAAGTGGCCAATACAGTTTGCTTAGTAAGGAGTTTAGAGTTTTAATTGATGCTTTACGTAACTGTGGAATACTTGCAGTCATAAGCGTTGCCATACTGGGACAGACCGAATCAAACCCTGTTTCCAGCAGTGGCCAATTCAGGGCACAAGTACTTTGCAAGATTCCAAGAGTAAAACAGATTTTTATGCTGTCTCAGGAATAAGCAGTGGATTTTCCCCAAGTCCACCTTAATGGTTTATGGGCTGGGTTCAGTTTTCCTCTCACTCTCTTGAAACTCCTGCACCTTTTAATTTCGCAGAGCTCAGGGATACACAAATGAAGATGCTTAAGTGAAGTATATTTCTGCTTAGGCTGTCTTGGTATTTTTATTGCATCACTAGGACAGCCTTTTGCTTTTGGAATGCAAATCTTGGGACACGGGTGTTATGCATGGATGGTATCTTTTTGTAAGTCCCAAGCTGTAATGTAAGGAGTTGCCTACTGTCTGGAAGGAGTAAAGTTTTTTTTTTTGTTTGTTTTTAAAGCATGAATAACTGTATGGACATTCTGTGCCAATGTTTTTAGCTTCACTCTCTCACACACTCTCTCTCACTCTCTCACACTCTCTCATTTTTGAGTGGTTCTCAACACATCAGTGGGAACTGTCTGGCCAGTCTGTTTTTCAAGATATCCCTAATGATTATACATGACAGAGTTGCACACATTTGGAAGCAGTGTATGCAGATAGCTCATTTGATAGGGTTATCCTGAGAACCAGAGTGTAGGGTGCAGGAATTGGATTCAGATTGTATATACCAGTTCTAAAGAAGCAGGTCAACTTCCTATTTGTCTGTTTTGTGGATGTTGTTGTAGGTCCAGGGCGAAGACTTTGCTGAGCTGCTCCAGTTGCATGATTCAGTCTATGAGCAGGCATCCATATGGTTTCACACCCTGAAACAAGTGCTCAAGAACCGGATTCTCAGTCACTTTGGTGCAATGCCTGCGAAGGAACCTGATCCACAGGTAGGTCTGCATGATTCCTTCAGAAGCAAATTCTAAAGCCGTGTCCTCTCCGCACTCCACACTTATCACAAAGCGGTACCATCCTAGTCTTGGCCATGGACCTTAGTTCCAAGCAACATACAAAAATGAAGGCAAATAAACACCATATGACCTATCCAGTCTGTCCATCCATACCATTTACTATCCTTCCTCTCCCCTAGAGATCCTACGTACTTGTCCCAAGCTCTCTAGAATTCAGATACAGTTTTCTTCTCCACCACCTCCCACTGGAGGCTGTTCCACGAATTCATCACCCTTTCCGTGAAGAAGTATTGCCTCAGGTTACTTCTGAGTCTGTCCTCTTTCACCTTCATCCTATGCCACCTCGTTCCAGAGCTTCCTTTCAATTGAAAGAGATTTGCCTCCTTTACATTTATGCCACATAGGTATTAAAATGTTTCTATTATATTTCCCCCTCTCCCAAACTTCTTCCAAAATGTACATATTGAGATTTGTCTGTCCCCTTATTACGATGACTTTTGACCAATTGTGTCTCTCTTATATCTTTTTGATGGTGCAGTCTCTAATATTCTAAATGAGGTCCCACTAGAGCCTCATATTAGGGGCATCATCACCTCAAGTGACACATTCGCATAAGATTTATTTATTTAGATTTGCTCACACCTTTTTCAGTAGTAGCTCAAGATGCGTGCTGACATTTGATAAAGTTCAGCGGGCTATAGATTAGACTGTTGAATTTCCTTTGTCAATAGTATGGGTCAGGAGGTTGGTGTTCTTGATGCGCCCTTTGGTTTGAAAAGTCCAAGGTGGCAAGGAACCTTAGTGCTCTGTCAGCTGCGACCGAGGTGGAAGTGGATTTCCTTGCTCTAAAACTCATCCACAGGCAGATGATCAAAAGCAAACGCCGGTGCTAGAGGCTTTTAGCGCCATACTAGCGCCAGCGTTTGCTACCGCCCCATGATCAGAGCCCTCGAGCATGTGAAACAATGCGCTAGAGGGCTGTTAGCGCGAGTAGCATGCAAATGTATGCTAATCAGCGCTTAACGCATTCATCCCCAATGATCAACGACCTGCGCGCCAAAGATTGGGTCGCTGGCTGCGACAAACCCTACGCCAGCTCCGAGCTGGCGTTAGGGTTTGCAGATCATTGGGAAGGAATGGTGAGCCCTGTCCAGCATGCATTTGCATGCTGGCAAGCCCCCATTCCCCCCTATAGCAAACCTGCCAGCGAGAGCAGTTGAGGACGTCCAAAATTTGGATGGTTCTGTGACGGGGCAGTTGAGGACGTCCAAATTTTGGATGTTTCTATGAGAAAGACGTCTTTCTTATAGAAACATCCAATTTTGGACGTCCTTAACTGCTCATTGCAGAAACGTCCAAAATTTGAACATCCTCTACTGCCCCATCACAGAAACGTCCAAATTTTGGACGTCCTCAACTGCCCCGTCACTATACCTCCGACACCCCCTTGAAATTTGGCCGTCCCTGCAACACGGCAGTTGAGGACGTCCATCTTCCGATTTAAAGATGGGCGTCCTTCTCTTTTCATTGGTCTCCAGCCCAGACCTGTCAAGTGCGGGAGGATTGTGCTGAGCACATGCTCAGGCACTATTCTCCCGCATTTCTACCCCATGATCAGAGATAATTGCGCTGCTTAAATTTGCATGCATTATCTCTGATCATAGGTCTAATAGCGCCCCGCGCTGTTCCAGCGCTATTTTAGAGCGCTGTTTGGAACAGCGTGGGGCTTTTGATCATCTGCCTGCCAGTGATTTGCCTCAGCTGCTGTAAATGACTTTATTGTTCTGCACTACCACAGATGGAACTAACAAAGCAGACTCGGATGTCAGAGGAAGCAATATTTTATTCAAACCCAACAGGGCCCATCAGTCAGAAGTAAAGCATGAGACGTATGTCTGTAGAATACCTCCTTAAACAGCGATCTGCGCAAACAATTCTCTGCGTGACGTCTGAGTCTGCTTTGTTTGTTCCATCTGTGGCCTGATACATTCTTCTGTTCGACTCTGTGTATTAGTCCCTCTGATTTGCTCGCTGGGAATTATTCAGACAGGAGAAGATTAGACGTGAGACCAGGAAACGGGAACCACAGTTGAGGGAGCATCGTAATACAGTAACGAGCCAGCTACACCATGAACTTTGTGCCTATTTTGTGGAAGGCTATTAAGAGTGCCCTCATGGGAGGCTGTTTGCTGGAATACGATATTACCACTAATACTATTCTCCATTTCCCAAAATTACTGGAGCCTGATGCGGAATTGTCTTCTGCCATAGGATATTAACACAGAATAATGTAAAGTTCCTGCAAAGTAGCCTCTGCAGCAAGACATAGAACAAGTCCATGCTTGGATGAGGGGGGTGGGGGGGTTGTCATCTGCAAGATTTAAAATCTTGGTGCAGCATTTTTCAAATTCATCAGGACCAGGCAGACACACAATGCAATGTAAGGCACAGTAAATGTGGGTGAAACAATATTTTAAAAAATCAGGTGAGATTTTTTTTTTGTTACGGTTGTCATGTCTGTAATCTATGATATAGCTTCTAACAGCTGACTCTCCACGCTTGTTCCCTCACAGGTGAACCCCAACGGCCCTGCATGGTGCTGGTGGGTGCTAGCCGTCCTCCCCCTAGAGAGCAGAGCTCAGTTGCCTTTTCTCGCTATGACATCACTAAAAGAGCGCTTGAGCAGCATCCGCCGTGTCCTGACCTTCATGTGCCGCGGTCGATCGCGATGATTGAAGACAGCATGCTCTTCTGAACTGTTGGAGGGCCCTCCTGTCTTGCTGTAGTATTTTCTTATGGATCAGCATGTGGCAGACAGGGCTACTTTCCAGTCCAACTTTATATGTGTTTGAGGACATTTCTACGGCCCTCTGGCTTGACCAAGAACTGTTCTGCAGATTCTCACTTAGTTGCTGCATTAGCAATGCAGTGGCAGGGTGACACAGACTCTCCTTTGCCATAAACAATTGCAACGTGTAATCAGAAATGGAATTTTAACGGGACACTTGGACACTAATGAAGCTGCGATTATGGAGTGAGCTACTGTGTTTTCCATTACATCAGGTTTCACACAGCACTGTATCTAATAACAATGCTTTTGATCTTTTTTTTTTTTTTTTCATTTTTTGCACTTTTATTTTTTTATTATTATTATGTGTAATTTATATGCTGCTTCTCAAAACAGAATGTTTGTCTTTTTTATTTATTTGGTATGTGTGAATATTTTTTTTTTTTTGTTTGTTTAATGCTTTGCAAGTGACTGAGGAAGACACAGCAAGTGTTGGCTCGATGCATTCACTACTCCCTGTATCTCTTTGGTCTTAACTCTGTCCTTGAGGGCTATCAGTGGGTCAGGGTTTCAGGATAGCCTTAATATTCATGAGAGAATTTTGCATACAATGGAGGTAGTACACATGCACCAGTGGCGTGGGCCCAGGCCCACCCACTTTGGGCTCAAGCCCACCCAGTAGCAGCATACGTATGATGTGGCTGGCAAGGATTCCCAAGCCCCACTAGCTGAAAACTCCCAACAACTGTCCCTCCTGTATACCTTGCAAATAGCAGATCTTTGCCTGTGCAAGCAGCGACTAATACACATTAGTTGCACCAGCCCCACAGCCTTCCCTCTGACCTATTCCCACCTATGCAGAAACAGGAAGTTGCATCAGTGGGAAGGCTGCGAGGCCAACATGAGCAGTGTGTATTAGTTGCTGCTCGCTGCTGGTGAAAATCTGCTATTTAAAAGGAATGCGGGACGGGGGGATGTTTGAGAGACCATATGGCTTGCAGGTGAGAGGAGAGACAAAATCACCTATGGGATGGGGCGGGGTTCTTCTGCCCACCCATCTTAGGCCCAGGCCCACCCAAAATTGGGTGTCTGGCTATGCCCCTGACATGCACATCTCATGTACATGTTCATTAGGGATATCCTAAAAACTTGACTTCTTGTCAACTCTTGAAGACCAAGGTTGTACACACCACTCTCCCTCCCTCTTCCCTCCACCCCCCCCCCCCCCCCCCCCCCCACACACACACACACTTTAAGCATTTTGAAGACCCATCTGGTAAAACTGTCTGTGACAGGGAGGTAATGCCCCACTCTATTATGTTTTATCTGTATATAAACTTTGTATTTACATGTGTATAAATTAGCTAAATTATGAAACGGTGAATCTGATGGGTTGGTTTCTTCCTACAGGAGAGAAATATCCTTAATCTTGTGAGAAAGTATGCAGTGAAATGTATATTTGTAATATAGAACTTTATGGCACTTTAATTTTGTAACAGAGCTTTCCTTTGATTCAGATAAGATTGTATGCTCCAATAAAAAAATTATTTGTTGCCCTCTTAAAGAGCTCAGTAGTTCATGTCAGAGGTGGGAGAATCAAGCTACCAGGTAAGTAGTTTGGAAAGTGGTAACTTTAACGTTAAAAAAAAAAAAAAATCTAATCCAGTGATATTTTTTCGATCTTTTTCATCTCGCAGCACACTGACAAGGCACAAAAAATTGTCAAGGCACACCATCAATTTTTTTTTAAGGGATATATATATTATCATTTAACAAACGAGTATTAAGATTGTGTTTAAAATTCAATAATTACATTTTTAATCAGTGTTATCTTTTCTAGTTGAATATTTTTATTGAAGACACGGCAGCAAAACACTTCAGATAATGAAAACCACAAATAACACATTCAAAAACATGGAAGGCACCATTCAAAAAACATCTGATTCTCATATCACCTGAGCCATAACAAAATAAAACTCTCCAGTACTAATTACATTGTGAAAAAAATACAAAATCCTGAAAAAAAATCCTAACATATATGTACATACAACAGTAGCACTAATTCCTATGATTCAAATAGCAAGAACCCTACATATGACTAGGCAGCACTACAAATATTAGACTGGGCCCCAAAACACCTCCTACTATTGGTAAAACAAAACAAGTGGGACAGCTACACAGAAGCTACATGTCCACAGAACACCGTACCTCAGTCACATGCAAAACACAGACAGACCATCACCTAATACAGAACTGGATCACAATTTAGAAATAGAGATACACAGACAAAAAATGAACTGGAAACACCAAGACGTCAAGCTAGGCAAGTACTATAAATAAAAACAGAAATGCATTTCCTCTTATACTGAACATAATACAAAGACATCCATGATTTACATTTCCTAAACTAACATCCTATATAATAATTCTCACCTCCAACGTTCTATGCTTGGGACCGTGGCTCCCTGGCTGCAGGTGGACTGCGAGGCAGACATGCACGGACGTCAATGACGTCAAAACAGCTGATTCCAAGGCAAGGAGAGGAGTACACTCGTGTTTCCCTACTCCTACTGCCTCGGAATCAGCTGTCACCCCCCGCACTACGGCCCCCTCAAAACCCACCCCCTTCCTGAACCTGTCGATCCCCCCCCCCCCACCGAAACGCCGAAAACCGCACCCCCCCCCCCCCCCCCCCCCCCCCCGCCGCTGTTGTGCACTACCTGTGCTGACAGCCGAAGTGTTGTTCTGCCCTTCGGGTGGGTTCCTCAATCATCTTCTCAGAAAGTTTAACTCCGTGCGTCTGACGTCAGACGCACGCAGAGGAACGTCCCGACAAGATGATTGAAGAACCAACGGGAAGGAAAGAACAACACTTCGGCTGTAAGAACAGGTAGCACAACAACGGCGGGGGGGGGGGGCAGCTTTCGCCGGCACGGGGGGGGGGGGGGGGGAATTGCCTGCCTAAGGCCCGTTTCCTTGCCTACAGAAACGGGCCTTTTTTACTAGGACAGTAACAAAGGATATAAGACTTCAGGTCAGATCTGAGGAAACCAGTGAATGCTAGAGCAAGAGCAGGTTTAGTAATATAACCCAATTTAGCTAATCAAGGGGGAATTTCAAAGTCTTGAGAAAATTCAAATTAAATTCAAATTAAATTCAAAATAAAACATAACACTCTTTTATCTACGTTTGTTGTCTGGACATTTTTATCATCATATTGTTCCTAATTTTTCTTTTCTGCTTTCCTCACTGTCTTCTCCTCTTTCCAGGGGCTGCTGTCCATTTCCCATTTCTCTTCTCTCCTCCTTTCTTGTTCCATTCCCTTATTACATCTGTCTCTGACATACCGATCTTTCCCTTTGGGGGAGAGAAGAGAGGAAAAGGAAGAACAACACAAAGGGAAAAATCAAAGTACTATCAACAGGAAGGAAAGAGAGAATAGAAATAGGATGAAACTGAGAGGCTTTGAATAACACACTTGGAAAAAAAAAGGGGTAGGGGGAACATGGCATAACATCCTACCATTGCTGCCTCTCTTCCTAACTGTATATTACTGCGATCTGTGCTTTAGATTTTAATTTGACTGTAAAGAAAGGGAACAACCAGTTTCCTGGTTAATATATATCCAGAAATGTTTAATAATGCCTTCTGATATATTACTATCATGTATTCCATTACCATGCAACCCAAAATCCTTCCAAATGTCTATTCTCTTCTTATTTCCACTATCCATGATGTATTGTAAGCCACATTGAGCCTGCAAAGAGGTGGGAAAACATGGGATACAAATGCAATAAATAAATAAAGGGAAATGGGACTTGATATACTGCCTTTCTGAGGTTTTTGCAACTACATTCAAAGCGGTTTACATATATTCAGGTACTTATTTTGTACCAGGGGCAATGGAGGGTTAAGTGACTTGCCCAGAGTCACAAGGAGCTGCAGTGGGAATTGAACCCGGTTCCCCAGGATCAAAGTCCACTGCACTAACCACTAGGCTACTCCTCCACACTTAATATGGAAGCATGAGGTCCTCCCTTAATGGCTTCTGTAATGGAAGAAATGTCCATGGAGCTGGGAAGGGCATGTATTGGGTTTTCAAGGTAGCTTAAAGCATTATTATTCAGATACTGTACTTTATTCAGGTTTACTATACCACCAGATCTGGCAGACAGTGCAAGGCAGTATTCAGACTAAAAACATGCGTTCGAAAGGAAATACAAAATACATATTTTCCAGAGAAGGGAAAATGGTAGAACTAGAGGACATGAATTGAGGTTACGGGGTGGTAGACTCAGGAGTAATGTCAGAAAATTCTTTTTCACAGAGAAGGGTGGTTGATGCCTAGAATGCCCTCACGAAGGCGGTGGAGAAAAAAGAAATGTGGTGGAATTCAAAAAGATATGGGATGAACACGGAGGCTATCTAATTAGAAAATGAATGGTATAAAAAAAAAACCCAAAACTTTAAGGGTTGCAAATGTGTTTTGCTTGTCAAGTGGTGCTTAGGTGGCAACTCTAGCTGCATCAACTAAGGCCAGTGGTGAACTGGCTGGTACGGTCTTGAGTCCCAGATATGGCAATCCGGTTTAGGATGGGCTGGAGAGAGCTTCGACGGAAACTTTAGTAATTTGGAACGTGGGGACAGTGCCGGGCAGACTTTTACGGTTTGTGTCCTGCAAGTGACAAGATGGATTTGGATAGGCTGGAGCGGGCTTTGACGGCAACTCCAGGAGTTGGAACATAAGGACAGAGCGGATGGACTTACACGGTCTATGTCCCAGAAACACCAAAGAGAGACCATGATCAAGTATATAATATCACATTCATTGATGATTTGATCTTGAATTGATAACGAACATGACTGTTGGGCAGAATAGATGGACCACTGAGGTTTTTATCTGCTGTCACTTTTATTATGTTAAGAGTCAAGTCATCCATAGCAGAGGCCAAATCAAAAGAAAAAGCTAGAGAAGCAGAGCAAAAGGGGGAAAAGGACAGTAACAAAGGATATAAGACTTCAGGTCAGATCTGAGGAAACCAGTGAATGCTAGAGCAAGAGCAGGTTTAGTAATATAACCCAATTTAGCTAATCAAGGGGGAATTTCAAAGTCTTGAGAAAAAAAAGCCAACTATAACACTTCAACACTCCACCCTTATTCTGAAAGTTTTCTCTATATAACTGTTTGCTTAGTTCTTTTTTTTTTTGTCATCCTTAATCTTTTTGTAACATCAATTGTATCTTTACCCTGGAATAGTGATGCCATAACAGGTCTTTGTAAGCCACATTGAGCCTGCAAATAGGTGGGAAAATGTGGGATACAAGTGCAATAAATAAATAAGTCTTAAGTGATTTAAATTTAGGCAGGGAAACTTCACTACGAATAAAGGAAGGGAGGCAGTTCCACAAAGCAGGGACTGCAATGCACGGCGTTTGCTCTTTTCTTGATGGGCTAATTTTGGGCCAGGCAGAACCAGCCGATAATCATTCAGCGATCGAAGGGCACATGAGGGAGAATACGGGATAATGAGAGCTGACAAATATGAAGGGGTGCCAAATTGTTGAGCTTTAAAAGTCAAAAGGAGACTCTTGTATGCGTAAAGTCACAGGAAGCCAATGATAATGTTTAATAGTAGTGTAATTCGATCAAATTTACTTGCACGACACAGAAGGTGAATAGTAGTATTCTGTATAGCTTGAAGCTTCTTACGTGAAAGTCTGAGGAATGCCTGAATAGACCATATTACAGTAATCAATGTTTGAGTTTACAAGATAAGATGAAACTGGATCTAACTGCACAAAGTTGCCTTAACGTGCAAAAAGAAGATCAAACAACAGATGAAATTTGCTGACCAAAAGTGAGACATGAGTCAAGAATGACCGCAAGATAGTGAAAAGAATCAACTGGACAAATAGAAGAACCTAATAAATAAAGTGGTTGAGAAGAAATTGTAAAACGATTTGTGAACCAACCAGCAAGAGTTTTATCGCCATTAAGAATAAGATGGTGAGCAGAAAGCCAACAAGCTACTGAATCTAAGCTGGATTGAAGGATGTTCGAAGAAGGTGCTTCAGGGTCTTTGTAGTAAATAAGTAAAATATCAGCGTAAATATAGGTTGAGATGGCAGATTCTTGAATGATCTGTGCTAAAGGACTGAGAAACAGATTGAATAATAAAGGAGAAAGAATTGATGTAGAAAGAGCCGATGATGACGATAACACTTTAAAAGAACAACCAGTCTTTGCCCTAAAGAGCTTACAATTAAAGCAGGTCCAGATTTAGACATGAGCAAAGTAGGTAACTGCCTCGGACCCCAAATTTGGGTAGATGCTGGAGTGTTGCCTGTTTATTTGTGGCATTGAATTGTGGACATAAATTTGAACACCTTGGTCTGGCACACTACCACCTCCCTACCTGAATTTTTTGGATTATGTGATAAGACCTTGATTATCTGGGAACTCTTAATTTTTTTTTTTCTTTTTTTAAAAGCGTTCTGGACTATTTGCCAGGTAGGGACTTCAGGTGCAGTGATTGAATTCAGTGGTTGCCAGGTGGTGATTTAATCACAAAGGATCACAATATTGTTTTCTGAGCATCATTTTCACTATATTTTGTATAGTTATGGTCTTTTATTAGTATAAACTATTATATAAATATGCCCGATTGCAGATCGACTTACTATTAAACAGAGCAAAACAATAAGATCTGCTGTCAAAAAAAATGACTACTTATAGCCAAATATTACAACACAGTGGCGGAAAAAGCCTCAAAAAGCTTCTGGGTCTTGAATTGACCTAAAGAAGTTGTGTCGGGTCAAAAGACCTTACTTTCATCACAGGCATAAAAAACCGCTACTGTAATTTTACTTAATTTTATTTATTGTACTCAACTTATGATCATCTATATTTTATATAAACACCACACTTATCTTTGCGGTGGGTGCTTCATAGCAAAGGATAGCGTGAAAATGCTGAATTCTTCCCTCTCCACCAGTGCGGGGCCGACGATGGCCAGCGTTTCGCAAGGTTGCTTCAGGGCCTCTAATGCACTATCTGGCTTAACTTGCTGGCAGGCCTACAGTCCAGTGCTATGTGTCCAACAGGAAGTTATCAGAGGGTGTAGGATGCGCAGTTCTCAAGTGCAGGTCTGAAGGACTGTCATCCGCGCCTACTGAAAAAGGCGCGGATGACAGTCCTGCAGACCTGCACTTGAGTGTGAAATAAAGCGCATAATATTAAATTAAAAGGAGGGTTTTTTTTTTTGAGACCGATGAGAAAAACGGAGTCCGTTAAACGTAGGCACAAAGATAGGGCCGATATTCAGACTGTGGGAGTTAGACTGGCTAACTCCCACGGTCGGCGCTGAGAATGAATTGTGGAGAATGTAACAAGGGAGAATGTTGGTGTCGTGAATGTATTGGGCGCCATGTTAGAAGTCCTGGCATTGCAACTGAAAATGAATTATTCTCGTCAGTGTGGGTTGTCCAGCACTTAGTCCCCTGACGAAGCTTGTAAGAAAGTGAAACGGAGAACCCCTTTGGGAGCATTATTTCAAGCTAAGTGCTTGTTACATTCTCCACAATTCATGGATTTCAGATTGATATAAGAAGGGACTAATGTTAATGATTACAATTTTAAGGTATTGTAGCAAGAGTTGAGTGTGAAATAAAGCGCATAATATTAAATTAAAAATAAAAGGAGGGTTTTTTTTTTTTTGAGACCGATGAGAAAAACGGAGTCTGTTATATGTAGGCACAAAGATAGGGCCGATATTCAGACCTTGGGAGTTAGACTGGCTAACTCCCACGGTCAGCACTGAGAGCGTGGATATTCAATGCCGGGCCATTTCTGGTGACAGGCAATGAATATCCGGCTTATTTTTGGCTGCTTTAAACTGGCTAAGTCGGTATTCAGACTTACCTGGTTATCTTTAAACCGGCCAAAGATATCCCACATTTTCACACGATCAAATATGGCTGCTAATCCGGTTTGAAAAATGGGTGGGTAGCCGGTTATATCGGGCAATATAACCGGCTACCTGCTAGCCACTAATGGGATATTTGAATATCAAAGGATAGCCCAGTTAAGTGTTATTTAACTGGTCAGAAGCCATTCTGGCCAGTTAAATAGCATTGAATATCAGGGGGGGGGGGACATATTTACTTGCTGCCATAGTTTGGACATTTGAAGGGGGGGTTCCTCCTTATTATGATTTTCATTAAAATAATGGTGTGATCTCCTGTATGTGGGAGCTAGTAAAATGTACAGTTCTTCAACTTCAACTTATGACTTTATGCACAAAAATCCTCCCTTGAACCTTTCTGCTTCTCTGATGGACAGAGCAAGCTGTGACCTAAACAGCTGCTGGAAAAGTCCAGGGCATCTTAAGTTCTTTAGCAAATACATTACATAAAATTTCTAGGAAAAACAGGTTAAGTGACTAAAACCTACTGTGCCAACTTTGTAACTCCACCTTTCATAAGCTAGGAACAGAAAGCATGGAAAACAAAATGGACCTGGATCAAAGAAGTGTATTGCGGGAACTGTTACCTGAAACTGTGGCTAGTGTAACCAAAACTTAGCTTTTCTTTATTCCTGGAAGCAAATAAAGCAGGTATTGAGGAGGGTCAGTGTGCAGAACTGTAACTGTTAACACCATACTAACTGGTATTGGGGGGGGGGGGGGCACCAGGATATTTTGGTTTTCTGAAAACTGGCTCTTATTCTGTGATTCAGCTTTGGAATCAGTTACGCACAGTATATATAAATCAGTGTTTCCCAAAAATTAATCCACTATGACCTCATTTTAACACTTAAAAATTCCTGATGCTGAAATCAAAATAGATCCACCTCCTCCTCCCCCTTTCCATCTAGCATCTGCACCCCCTCTCTCTCCTTTCCATCCAGCATCTGCCCCCTCTCTTCCCTCTTTCCATCCAGCGTCTATTCTCTCCATCCATGTGTAGTTTTTCTCCTCTTTTCCCTTTCCCTCATCTCTGTCAGTATGCATCTCCTTCCTCTTTCTTCACTCCCCTCCATCCATATGCAACTCCTTCCTCTCTCTTCCCTCTCCTCCATCCACGTCCACCATTTTTCCTCTCTCTCCGTCCCTCCATCCATGTTCATCTCACTTTATCTCTTACCTCCACTCCATCCATGTCCAGCATTTTTCCTCTCTCCCTTCCGTCCATGTGCATCTCATCCTGTCTTCCCTCTCCTCTGTCCATGTCCAGCATTTCTCCTCTCCCCACCATCCATATGCATTTCCTCTTGTCCTCCCTTCCCTCCATCCATGTCCAGCATTTCTCCCGTCCCCTCCATGTGCATCTACTTCCTGTCTTTCCTCCGCTCCATATCCAGCATTTCTCCTCTCTCCCCTCCCCTCCATCCATGTGCATCTCCTTCCTGACTTTCCTCCATCCATGTCCAGCATTTCTCCTGCCCTCCCCTGCATCCATGTACAGCAACTCTCATCTCTCCCCTGCCCTCCCCTGCATCCATGTTCAGCAACTCTCCTCTCTCCCCTGAATCCATTTCCAGCAACTCTCCTCTCTCCCCTGCATCCATGTCCAGCAACTCTCCTCTCTCCCCTGCCCTCCCCTGCATCCATGTTCAGCAACTCTCCTCTCTCCCCTGTCCTCTCCTGCATCCATGTCCAGTAACTCTCCTCTCTCCCCTGAATCCATTTCCAGCAACTCTCCTCTCTCCCCTGCATCCATGCCCAGCAACTCTCCTCTCTCCCCTGCATCCATGTTCAGCAACTCTCCTCTCTTCCCTGCCCCCTGCCTTCCCCTGTATCCATGTCCAGCAACTCTCCTCTCTCCCCTGCCCTCTCCTGCATCCATGTCCAGCAACTCTCCTCTCTCCCCTGCCCTCCTCTCCACGCATTCATGTCCAGCAACTCTCCTCTCTCCCCCATCCATATCCAGCAATTCTCCTCTCTCCCCTGCCCTCCCCGCCATGTCTACTGATTTCTCTGCTCTCTTCCCTCCCTTCCATCCATGCCCAGCGATTTCTCCTGTCTCCCCTGCCCTCCCCTCCATGTCCAGTGAAGCCCCAAACTCCACCTGCACCCCAAGTTCCAATTCCAACCCCCCCTGCCCGACCTCTTCTCCCTCAACAGCCCTCCTTGCCTTCCTGCCGCCCAGCCAGCTCTTAAAACTCATTTTACCTGACTGAACGGCAGTGAAAGAAGCAGAGTACAGCTGGCTCCCCTTCAGCTTTCTCCTCTCTCAGCATCCCACCCTTGCGTAAACAGGAAATGAGGGCGGGACCACAGCTGAGAGAGAAGGGGAAAGCTGAAGGCAAGCCAGCTGTACTCTGCTTCTTTCACTGCCATTCAGTCAGGTAAAATGAGTTTTAAGTGCTGGCTGGGCGGCAGGAAAACAAGGAGGCAGGTTTCAAAATATTGGGGGTGCTCGAGCACCCACAGCACCCACGGAGTCGGCGCCTATGTGTGCAGCCCTTGTCAGTTCTTGTGTGTGTGAGTGAGACTAACAAGTTAGTTACTTCTTCCATTAAAGGCCTGGTTGAAGAGCCAAGCTTTCACCTGCTTCCTGAAGTAGAGATAATCTTGTGTTAGGTGGAGCCTATCAGGGAGTGCATTCCAGAATGTGGGGGCTACTCCAGAGAAGGCTCACTAGCTGGTATCACATTGTGTTCTGCAACTAAGGGGCTCTCAGTGCCCCTGTCCAGCAGCAAACTGATTTTCTCACTGTGTAAAGGGTAAACAGTGTTTTCGAAGCTCTGACTCGCCTGCCAAACTCACTGCAAAACAAGTTTGGTAAGGAAGCCACTTGTCTTCTTGAAATTACAGACATGAATGGAATAACTGTTGAAAATAAAATCTTTATGTATATCTACTGTGAGAGCCGAATGGTAAATCCTCACAAATGGGAGTGTATATTGGTGTTAGAAAGATCTTAAATGGTCCCTGGAAGGATACAGTGCGTTATGCCTTAAGAGTGAAAAGTTCTGCTGTTTACTATTATTCTTCCAGTCCACTGAGCCCCATAATCATGGATTATCCTTAATTGTTTGGTTTCAAGTTCTGTTAAAATCAATTTTGTTCTGTGATGTATTACTTCTGAGGCAGCCTGTGTGTGAAATGTGGCCTTGTCAGGTATTTTAATAAACACTTTATCTATTCACTATTATCCTGATGTGGTAATACTTGTGCTTCCTGTCCACATTATACCACACAGAAATGAAAGCGTCTTCAACTTAAACAGATCAAAATCCAAAATCAGTCAAATTAAAAAAAAAAAGGCAAAATTGTTTTTGTGTCTGTGGATGGCAGGCTGATAAGTTCAGCATCGTGTTTCAAGGGACTGTAATGCATTGTCACATAATGTTATTCAGTATAGCTTGTGGCAGTGTCTCCTTCCATTGTCTATATATAAATATCATTTGAAGCTCCGAGTTACATCAAAACATGACTAGAATTTAAACCATGTAACTATTTTGCTTGAGGCTTAGGTGAATTCCTTCCGTGCTGAACCCAAATCTCCAAAGGTGAAAGCTCATTATGCTTGCTTCTCCGCAAAAAAGAAACCCCAAAAAGACCAGCAGAAGAAAGAGTAGGGTGGGCTGGCTCTTTTCAAGAAACCAAGGGAGACGTACATGCGAAAATAAGTCTTTATTAAAGGAACATCAAGTGACTCGACACAGCTGCTGTGTTTCGGTGCTTATGCGCCTGCCTCAGGAGTCTTGTGATGTTTCCAGTATATGATATAAATAAAGAACAGAACTCAAGAATCACAATCCGAACTTTCGAGGATAATACTCTCAAAAACTACCGTAGCAGTAAAGGGAATCGAAAATTCGGATTGTGATTCTTTATTTATATTACATACTGGAAACATCTCAAGACTCCTGAGGCAGGCGCATAAGCGCCAAAACACAGCAGCTGTGTCGAGTCACTTGATGTTCCTTTAATAAAGACTTATTTTCACATGTACATCTCCCTTGGTTTCTTGAAAAGAGCCAGCCCACGCTACTCCTTCTTCTGCTGGACTGCTTTAGCGTAGGGATCAAGTGTTCCTCTACTTTTTGTGGTATCCTTTTGCCTAAAAAATAAAAAATAAAAAGACATTAAAATCAAATGGCTTCCATTTTAATAATGAAGAGCATGTGTGCAGAAGGTAGTATAAGATTCCTGGAGGAAAAGTCAATAGTCTGTTATTGAGATGGACATGGGGGAAGCCACTGTTTGCCTTGGGATTGGTAGCATGGAATGTTGCTACTAATTGGATTTCTGCCAGGTACTTGTGACCTGGACTGGCCACTGTTGGAAGCAGGATACTGGTCTGGATGGACCTGTCAGCATTCGTTGTCTAGGTATGGTCCCAGGTCCAGTTCGCAGAGCCGTGCCCATGCCTTAAAACAGTATAGGCTGGGCAGCACAACTGAGGTTTTTTCCTCCACTTTATGCGAGTAAGTTGTGGTGTCAATCAGTCCTGAGTAGTGGAGTACTGTGGAAATTGTTGAGAGTTTTTGGCGTTTTTTTTTTTACCAACGGCATTCTGCACGATAGCGGGAATAATCATTTTACCTTGGGTGATATACCCTGACTGGTTGATTTTTCCAATCTTGTATCATTTTATTTATAAGAACTATCTGGACCCCTGAGGCAGGCGTTCTCATGCCGAAACACGGCCCGTGTCGGGTCTTCTTTCAGAATTAAAGGACTCTATTTATCTCAATCCTGAAGGCCCAGCTGTGCTTTTTCTTGTTATTGAGAGTTTGCGGGAACAGAGAGGAAGCCAATGCAGTGACAGTGTTGTGATGCTGTTTGTGACAGAGGTAAGGATGTGTATGTGCAGAGAAAGAGAACAAGAGAGCTTTGGGGTAGGGCTGAAGAAGAAGGGGGAAGCAGAGAAAGTAAAAGAGAAAGCTAAGAAAGCAGAGCCATGTGCTCTGAGAGAGAAAGCCCAGCCGGCAGAGCCATGTGCTCTGGTGGCTAAAGATGTGTGTGTGCAGAGAAAGAGAGCAGAGAAGTGAGAGCCAAGCCATGTGCTCTGCTTTATATATATATATATATATATATATATATATATATATATATATGCTCACCTTCCTTACATCAGGAAATTAAACTGGAGGTTGCAAAGGAAATAACTGATAACAAAGGCTGGGAAGGGAAGATATATCTCTAACAGGAACAGATAAGTCATACGGCTGAATTGTGGATAGAATGGAGTGGAGAGAGCAGGGGCGTAGCCAGACAACAGATTTTGGGGTGGGCCTAGGGAAGAAGTGGGTGGGCACCAATTATTCTCCCCCCCCCCCCCCAACCACCACCCCAAAAATATCTCAGCTGGTGGGAAAACGCTTCTTTCCACCTTGGCAGTCTGCAGCAGGCATGCGCTGAAAACTGAACATACGCAGGTGCCGGTATCATGGAGAGCAGCATTTTCGTTACCATCTGGAGGAAGTTTTCAGTTGGCCGAGCTTGGGATCCCACAGCTACCACTAAACATGTGCTACTGTTGGGTGGGCCTGAGCCCCAGGCCCACCTATGGCTACGCCACTGGGAGAGAGCACTGCATTAGTTTCCTTTTTGTTCCCACATGTAGGTCAAGCCTCTCCTACTCATCATTCAATATGAAATCCCTCCTCCAGCGTTTCTCTCACCTCTCTACACACACCTCCTTGTGAACTCCACTCATTGGATAAGTCACTCTACATGTGCCTTCTGCAATAAATTACCTGCCCAGGCCCCCCCCCCCCCTCAAAAACAAATTTGTGATACTGTCACTTGCTATGGCTGGTAGGGATCCCTAAACCCCACCAGCAAAAGAGGTCCTCCTCAGGTGGCCAAAAACTCTCCAACACTGGCAATCAGTGGCACTTTCCATGGGCTACCTCTACACCATCCCCCCTCCCCCCATGCATGCTTGATTTTCACATGTGCAGGGGGAGCGGCGTGGTGACAGCCCATGGAAAGTGCCACAGATTGCTAGCATTGGACAGTTTCTGGCTGCTGGAAGAGGACTTTTTATATTGGCGGGGCTTGGGGATTTCTGCCAACTAAGGACATTTTTTTTTTGGAGGGCACAGAGAGCAGGACAGGGCTAAATGTTGTGCCCTCCCCCACACACACAAATATACACACACACTCTCTTTGGGCTCAGACTCCCTCAAAATTCAACATCTGGCTATGCAACTGGGAGAGACAATTTAGTGGAAGACATGAAAAAGCAGGTTGCAGTAGTCTAAGGGGCTCATTTTCAAAGCACTTAGACTTACAAAGTTCCATAGTCTAAGTGCTTTGAAAATATGCCTCCATGTGAGAGAGATGGTGCAAGAGCGGGTAAGGGCGTGCTTTGTAGATTTTATAGAGCAGTGTTTCCCAAGTCGGTCCTGGACCACCCCCTTGCCAGTCAGGTTTTCAGGATATCTGCAATGAATATACATGAAAGAGATTTGCATACAATGGAGGCAGTGTATGCAAATCTATGTCATGCATATTCATTGTGGATATTCTGAAAACCTGACTGGCAAGGGGGTGGTCCAGGACCGACTTGGGAAACGCTGTTATAGAGAATGAAACAACATGTTTGAGCAGTGTAATGGAAGTGTATAGAGAAGAACAGAGGATCCTCAGGAGCTTAGTCAAGATCGGGAGGCGGGGCTGGTGGTTGGGAGGCGGGGATAGTGCTGGGCAGACTTATACGGTCTGTGCCAGAGCCGGTGGTGGGAAGCGGGACTGGTGGTTGGGAGGCGGGGATAGTGCTGAACAGACTTGTACGGTCTGTGCCAGAGCCGATGGTTGGGAGGCAGGGCTGGTGGTTGGGAGGTGAGGATAGTGCTGGGCAGACTTATACGGTCTGTGCCAGAGCCGGTGGTTGGGAGGAGGGGCTGGTGGTTGGGAGGCGGGGATAGTGCTGGGCAGACGTATACGGTCTGTGCCCTGAAGAGCAGAGGTACAAATCAAAGTAGGGTATACACAAAAAGCAGCAAATATGAGTTATCTTGTTGGGCAAACTGGATGGACCGTGCAGGCCTTTTTCTGCCGTCATCTACTATGTTACTATGTTAAGGATAATCCATGATTATGGGGCTGAGAGGACTGGAAGAATAATGGTAAATAGCAGAAAATTAATTCTTAAGGCATAACGCACTGTATCCTTCCAGGGACTATTGAAATCTTTCTAATACCGATATACACTCCCATTTGTGAGGATTTACCATTCAGCTCTCACAGTAGATTTACATAAGACTTTATTTTCAACAGTTATTCCATTCAAGTCTGTAATTTCAAGAAGACATGCGGCTGCCTTACCAAACTTGTTTTGCAGTGATTTTGGCAGGCGAGTCAGAGCTGCGAAAGCACAGTTTACCCTGTACACAATGAGAAAATGAGTTTGCTGCTGGAGAGGGGCACTGAGAGCCCCTCATTTGCAGACCATGAAATGTTATAGCTGGGAGAGAAAGCTTCACGGACAGTTGGGGCAAATATGAATATCAAATACTGTGGCATAATTAACCATTTCGTCATGATACAACACATTAAACAGGCATTATGTAATCTCTGCTGGAGCACAGCAATGTGTACAAACCTCAAAGGTTAGTTATATAAATGTACCAGTGAAGTTGTGGGCTCTAATGTTCTATTCAGCCTGACCTGCTCTGCCAGAGTGTGTAAACTGAAAAAGTGCTAATTTATGGTAATCAAGGAAACTGAAGACTCATTCACAAGATAGTATTTTTCTAAGCCAGGGGTGGGCAACCATAGTCCTCGAGGGTCACAACCCAGTTGGTTTTTCAGTATTTCCACAATGAATATGCATGAGATTCATTTCCATGTACTGCTTCCACTGTAAGCAAATAGTTCTTGTACATATTCATTATACAAATCTTGAAAACGCAACTGGGTTCTGGTCTTCGAGGACCATGGTTGCCCATCCTCGCTCTAAACCCTCGATATTCACTCCCAATCCTTGAGGTCCACCAATAAGTCAGTTTATCAGGATATGCCTAATGACAATATGCATGAGGGAGATTTGTATGCCTACCACCTCCATTGTTTGAAAATTTCTCACATGCATATTCATTAGGCATATCCTGAAACCAGCAGTGTAGCTACGGGTGGGCACAGACCAACCTATTCTTGCCTCAGGCCCACCCAGTCTAGTGGTCCATGAAGCCCCCAAAACACCTCGGTGATGGCGCCTCACTCCACTCCCCCCCCCCTCAAGTCTACCTCAGAGCCATTGCCAGCAGTGATTCCTATAGGCAATCTGCACTGGCCCTGTAGGCTTCCTTCTACCACATCCCACCCTCAATGATATCACTTCCTGTTTCTTCTCTGGCAGGGACGTGGTAGAGGACCAGTGCAGGTTGTCTATAGGAATCACTGCCAACGATGTCTGTTAGGAACCCTGCTGACTTGGCTTAAGAAATCAGTGATAAATTTTAGCTTTTATTTCATTTGTAGGTTCAGCGGGTAGCTTTTTGTCGAAGGAGCTATCGCTCAACTGTCTATTGATTTCATTCACGTAATCTTCCTTATTCATTATCACCACTGCTCCTCCTTTGTCCACAGGTTTTATTACTCCGGTGTCATCCTTCTGAAGCGATTATGAAGCTAATCTCTCTTTTTAGGTGACGCTATTAAAAAACAACTCTATTCTTCTTTTTTTCTAATTCTGAAATTTAATTCCAAACTACCTTCTCATATGTATGAATCATAAGATTCACTGTTCCTGGTGGGTTCCACTTCCAATTATTCCTTACAGTTGAAAGATCTAAACTACACATCGTTTTTGTAGAGAAGAAACCTATGATCTTCTATCTCCTCGTAAATTTACAAAGCTCTACCCTACTCTTAAAAGGGTTGCAATTCGGAGTAGGTATAAAAGACAGACCTTTCTCAAGTACTTTCCTCTCTGTTATCATCCAAAACACAGACTACGCTTCAGCCTTCCTACATTAAGATTTTAATTCTGCTCTCCAATCTCTGCTGTTGATTGTGAAATATTTTTGAGAGGTAATCTTTCCGTGCCTGAAATCCCCTTCCTCTCCTTCTCTCTCTGAAATTCATAGGATACTCTTTCTAGTACTTCTACTACTACTTATCACTTCTATAGCGCTACAAGGCATATGCAGCGCTGTACACCATACATGAAAAGACAGTCCCTGCTCAAAGAGATCACAATCTAAATATGGAATGTTGCTAATGGAATAGTAACATTCCTTGTAGAATCTCAAGTAATAGCAACATTCCAGAATCTCAAATAGTAACAACATCCCATGTTCCACTGCACTAACCACTAGGCTACTCCTCCATTAGCAACATTCCATCTAGAAGCCTGCCCTTGCAGATCAGCAATGTGGCCGCGCAGGCTTCTGTTTCTGTGAGTCTGACGTCCTGCACATACGTGCAGGACGTCAGACTCACAGAAACAGAAGCCTACGCGGCCACATTGCTGATCTGCAAGGGCAGGCTTCTACATTACTACTACTACTACTACTACTACTTATCACTTCTATAGCGCTACAAGGCATACGCAGCGCTGTACACCATACACAAAAGACAGTCCCTGCTCAAAGAGCTTACAATCTAGATAAGACAGGTAGACAGACAGAACAGTTAAGGGTAGGGAATAAAGAGGTGAGGATAAAGGACAGGGCAAGTGAGTTAGGAGTCAAATGCAGTGGTAAAGGGGTGGGTTTTGAGTTTGGACTTGAAAACGGCCAAAGACGGGGCTAGACGTATAGACTCGGGAAGTCTATTGCAGGCGTGAACTGGACTCTATTGTGGAGGTCAGAGACAGTTTTCTTAGCTGAAAACCTGTTGTATTTCTGTATCATTCTGAACTCTTGGTGGTGTTGTATATAATGAAGCAGAGGGGTCATATATATCATCAAGGTCACTACCCACCTTATAATTGAAAGAGAAAAACGCCTAGATTTTGACCCAAATCGGGAGATAGACGTTTATTTCACAAAAACGAATAAATCGGTATAATGGAAAGCCGATTTTGGACGTTTTCAACTGCACTCCATCGCGGAAGCGTACAAAGTTGACGGGGGCGTGTCGGAGGCGTGGCGAAAGTGGAACTGGGGCGTGGTTATCGGCCGAGGAGAGATGGGCGCCTTTCGCTGATAATGGAAAAAACGTATGCGTTTGTAGCTAGAATTTAGGGCACTTTTCCTGGACCCTGTTTTTTCACGAATAAGGCCCCAAAAAGTGCCCTAAATGACCAGATTACCACCAGAGGGAATCGGGGATGACCTCCCCTGACTCCCCCAGTGGTCACTAACCCCCTCCCACCACAAAACATGATGTTTCACAACTTTTTATTTTCACCCTCAAATGTCATACCCACCTCCCTTCCCTGGCAGCAGTATGCAGGTCCCTGGAGCAGTTGTTAGGGGGTGCAGTGGACTTCAAGCAGGTGGACCCAGGCCCATCCCCCCCTACCTGTTACAATTGCGCTGCTTAATGCTTAGTCGTCCAACCCCCCCAAACCCACTGTACCCACATGTAGGTGCCCCCCTTCACCCCTTAGGGCTATAGTAATGGTGTAGACCTGTGGGCAGTGGGTTTTGAGGGGGATTTGGGGGGCTCAACACCCAAGGGAAGGGTGCTATGCACCTGGGAGCTCTTTTACCTTTTTTTTTGGTTTTTGTAAAAGTGCCCCCTAGGGTGCCCGGTTGGTGTCCTGGCATGTGAGGGGGACCAGTGCACTACGAATCCTGGCCCCTCCCACGAACAAATGCCTTGGATGTATTCGTTTTTGAGCTGGGCGCTTTCATTTTCCATTATCACTTAAAAACAAAAACGCCCAGCTCACAAATTGTTGAATAAAACATGGACGTCTATTTTTTGTGAAAATACGGTTCGGTCCGCCCCTTCACGGACCCGTTCTCGGAGATAAACGCCCATGGAGATAGACGTTTTCGTTCAATTATGCCCCTCTACATATCCTTTTTTTTTTTTATTTCTGTCACGCACTGGGCTAGTAATATTCCTCTTTTCTTTTATGTTTTTAGTATTAGTAGTATTTTTTAAATCACAGTTGTATATCCTATTTTTTTTCCTGTACCTACAGGTGGGCAGTAAGGTAGGTTGTAAGCTCTTTGAGCAGGGACTGTCTTTCTTCTATGTTTGTGCAGTGCTGCGTACGCCTTGTAGCGCTATAGAAATGCTAGATAGTAGTAGTAGTAGGTTTTGATTGCTGTAGCAATGATGTGAATGTTTGAGAGAGAGAGACTATATGAGTTTTTTTCAGTATTTTCAAGCCTGGAGAGTTGTGGCCTTATGGTTAGGCTGCTGCTTTGGACAGTACTGGATGCTAATTTGTGTCGGTTTGATTCAGTGCAAGATTGCACGTAATGGCCGTTATGGTGTTTTGCATTTCCGGCCTAATAGATTTGCAGAGAGGAGAGAGTGGGTTCTGCAACCAGAGCAGTTTCAACAAAGTTTGGGTTCTAGGAGGTTGGGTCCTTTAAGTTTAAATGATTTTTATTCAGGATCAAGCATATCCAACATCAAAAGATCAAGTCTAGACAAGGTCTTCAATCAAACACTGCAGAACAATAATCAAACACAACGAAGAGCTGAATAACATTTGATCCCATTTTTGTTTTATGAAAATGCACTTTTTTTTAATTATTTGTACTCTGCACTTTCCCACTCATGGCAGGCTATAGAGGGTTAAGTGATTTGCCCAGAGTCACAAGGAGCTGCCTGTGCCAGGAATTGAACTCAGTTCCTTAGGACCAAAATCCACCACCCTAACCACTAGGCCACTCCTTCCCTCCCCCCCTCATTACCCTAGTCCTTGGTCGAAGCAACAATGTGCGTTCAAAATCACTACTCTCGGAGGAAGTGACGTCACCAGCGGAGATGGCAGCATAAGCCAAGAGCTCCGACAAGCCCCGAGCTAAAAATAATAAAACTACCCTGAAACAGAAGCGGAAAACGAGAATTGAAGAACGATAAATAAGAATAAACATCAGGCAAGCAAGGAAAGATGCTAACACAATCCGCCGTGGTTGATTTATCAGCGTTCGCATATGCAAACAGTGTAGCGAACAAAAATGGCGACGCCCTGGCGGAACGACCACCCGACTCGCCAAACGAGCAACAAGAGCATAGCTCTCCATCTCTATTCGAGTCCGGTGATGGCCCGGGACAAGAGGAGACAACATTGCGGGATATCGGCGCTTGGGTGAAGGAAATACAAGCAGACCTGAAGGCCATGCGGTCAGATCTCGCGACACTGGGCGCAGACCTGAGAGGAGAAATAGGAGCGCTCGGTGTTCGAGTGGCAGAGAACGAGGACAGACTTGAAGAACAGGCCGAGGCCATACAGAGCTTAAATAGACATACAACCGAATCTAAACAAGAGGCCCAACTGATCTGGGACAAACTAGAAGACTTAGAAAACCGCAGCAGAAGAAATAATGTAAGATTTAGAGGACTCCCAGAGGTCCCAATATATACTGATTGTGAGGAGGTGGCGCAAAAGATCGCAAGCGCACTGCTGGCCACACTACAAATTAATGAGGAACCAACAGAGATCCAGATTGTGCGCGCCCATAGGGCGCTAGGATCACCAAGAGCAAATAGACCACGGGATATAATAGCATGCTTTGCAGATTTCAAACTAAAAGAAAAGATTATGCAGGCGTCTCGAGCGATAAAAGACTTTCAATGGGACTCAAATGTGATATATTGCTATCAAGATCTAGCAGCCTGCACCCTGAAAAGGAGAATGGAGCTGAAATCTCTCACACAAATGCTACAAAAAGAAGGGATTCGGTATCGATGGGGCTATCCCTTTGCCTTACGCTTCTACAAAGACGGCAAGCTCCATCAAGTACGAAGCTTAGAAGAAGCAAGAGAAATACTGCCTGACAACATCAACGCGGGAGAAGGGACAACAACTCAACCTCCAGCTTCGACTAAACCGAGCAAGCCGAGATGGCAAAGAGTGACAAAAGGTAGAGGACGCCTTCAGAGACAATATTCGGACCCCAGACTGAGAGCCGTACAGGAATCCAATGGAACATAAACGACAGAAAGGGGACTGCTCACAGAATAAGCCAAATAGGCAAGGAAACAATAGGGAGACTTACTCTACTATAAGACAGACATTTGTTCTATGAGAAGTGGTAGGTTTGTTAAGGCATCTATATAATACAACTTGTTGTTTTGATGATGTTACAAAGATGGGTTATATTATATGCATGAGTAAAAAGGGGGGTGAGGTCTCTTCCCCAAAGGCACATTGATGCACGGGTTGCATGTGTGCCAACTAGGAGGGAGGGGAAAAAAAGGGAGGGGGGGGGGAAGGGAGATAGAAGAAGTAAGCATGAGAACTTAATGACCATATGCCATATAACAGTGGAGTTGCTAATGAGATTCCAGACAGGGGAAAGGAACCACAAAACATTACACGGGATTTGGAGCAGGGGCGTATCTGAACTGCGGCGGTAGGGGGGGCCAGGGCCAGAGAGGGGGGGCACATTATAGCCCCCCCCCCCCCGCCGCCGCCGCCGCCGCCGCCATTGCCGATCCCCCTCCCCCCAGCCGCTGCCATTGCTAACCCTCCCCCTCCGTTGCTCGCCTACCTTCGCTGGCGGGGGACCCCAACCCCCGCCAGCCGAGGTCCGCGTCCTCCTGCCGCTGCCGGCTGCCTTTGGTCCTTTCATTCTTCCATTGAAGCTGGCGCCGACGAAAAAGTTTCTTTTGAATCTGACGTCGCTGCACGTTGCACGTTGTACGTGCAGGACGTCAGACTCAGAAACAATTTCTGAGTCTGACGTCCTGCACGTACAACGTGCAGCGACGTCAGACTCAAAAGAAACTTTCGTCGGCGCCAGCTTCAATGGAAGAATTAAAGGACCAAAGGCAGCCGGCAGCGGCAGGAGGACGCGGACCTCGGCTGGCGGGGGTTGGGGTCCCCCGCCAGCGAAGGTAGGCGAGCAACGGAGGGGGAGGGTTGGCAGCGGTAGGGGGGTCCAGGGCGAAATCTGCGGGGGCCCAGGCCCCTGAGGCCCCACGCAGATACGCCCCTGATTTGGAGATGAGTAAGATTACATGGATGACCCTTAATGTCAAGGGACTGAATTCACCTACAAAACGCCAACTTTTATTTAAAGAGACACAACGCTTAAAGGCAGATGTGTCATTTATACAGGAGACGCACCTGTTGCCAGTTAAGGAACATCTCTGTCAAGGGAACAGGGGCCAACACACATATTTTGCATCCAATCATAAAGAAAAAAAGAAAAAGGGAGTAATGATAATATTGACTAATAAATATCCATGGCAGATACAGAAGATAATAAGGGACAGAGAAGGCAGATATTTACTTTTGGTGGTGAAATTGGGGACGGAGACACTTTCCTTAGTAAATATATATGCCCCAAATGAACGTCAAGGAACCTTCTATAGAGAAGTATCTAAAATGCTGAGTAAGAATATAGAGGGCACACTGTTAGTGGGCGGTGACTTTAACCTGACGATATGCCCGAAACTAGACAACTCTACAGAAGGAGTAAGATATGCTCAATCAGAAAGGGCCCAGCTGCACAAATTCCTGGAAACATGGCAGCTAATAGATCTCTGGCGCCACCAACACCCACAAGCCAGGGGGTACACATACTACTCGGGGGCTCATGATTCACAATCACGCATAGACCTGTGGCTAGGTCCCCCCAGCATATTCTCAAAGATAGAAGACATATCAATACACCCTAGAACATGGTCGGACCATGCCCCGGTTACACTAGAATTAGAATGGGTGGTGAGACCCCCAGAGGCCCCAATGTGGAGGTTTAGAGATGAATTACTAGCAAACATTACAGTAACAACACGCATAGAAGCAGAGATAAAGGAATATCTAACTATCAATGATAATGGGGAGGTTACAACCCAGATACTATGGGAGGGCCTAAAGGCAGTAATTAGGGGGAAAATAATAGCGATACAAGCATATCTTAGGAAACAAACAAATATTCAAACACAAGCCTTACATACGGAATTACTGGATTTAACCTTGCATGCTCAACGGCAACCACTGTCAAAAGAGGATAAAAATCGCATACATGCCATACAATTGGCTCTGAGAGAAATACAACTAGCGGAAGTAGCGGAGCAACTACAACAGGTCAGACAAACACATTTCGAATTTGGCAACAGAACATCGAGATTATTAGCACATAAATTGAAAAAAACGTGCTCTAAACTCATATATACACACAATTCATGCAGACGAAGGGAAAGTACACACTAAATTAGAAGACATCAAAGATGTCTTTCATAAATTCTACCAGGGATTATACCAGGCTGAGGACGCAACAACACTACAAGAAATCTATCAATATTTGAACCAGACAAAGTTGTCCAAATTGACAGGAGGGGAAACAGAGATACTATCCCGCCCAATCACCCTAGAAGAAGTGCAGTGGGCCATCCGGAATTTGCCGAACGGGAAGGCCCCGGGCCCAGATGGGTACACAAATAAATACTATAAAAAATACAGTAATTTGTTGGCCCCTGTATTGGTTCGAGTATTTAACGAAATGGACGCTCAACCAGAGTTGCCATATTCATGGCGATTGGCAACTATAACACTATTATTGAAACCCGGAAAGGATCCACAGAGATGTGGGTCATATAGACCAATCTCACTATTAGGGTCAGACTATAAAATCTTTACAAAAATCCTAGCCCACCGATTACAACAGGTGATATCAAAGTTAGTCCACGCTGACCAAACTGGGTTCATAGAAGGGAGACAAACATTCGATAATATACGGAGAGCGATCCATCTCATTCATGAAGCAGGGGACACGAAACAACCAACACTGCTATTGTCTCTAGATGCCGAAAAGGCGTTTGATCGTGTCCGATGGTCATTTATGTTCTCAGTACTAGAACAGATGGGTATATCGGGACGATTCATGTCATGGCTAGCATTACTCTATGCTGACCCCATAGCTAAATTACGAATTAATGGCTCGATCACTGAATTAATACACTTAGGCAGGGGTACTCGTCAGGGGTGTGCATTATCCCCATTACTATTTGCACTCACAATAGAACCGCTGGCCCAAAACATTAGACAACATATGGGTATACATGGTTTGACACTAGGGGCGGAAACTTACAAAATAATGTTGTTTGCAGACGACATTTTGCTTACACTAACCCGTGCTCAAGAGTCATTGGCAGGGGTAATGAAGAGTCTAGAAGAATATGGGAGGTTGTCGGGATTTCGGGTGAACATGGACAAATCAGAGATAATGGGGGTGGGCTTATCTGAAGAGACGAAACAGTCACTGAGACAAAAATATGCGTTCCACTGGGTTACCCGATCACTGCGATACTTGGGGATCAATCTAACAGCTAAAATAACAGATCTATTTGAGGCAAATTTTCCCTATAAAATACATGAATTATTCCAAGAGTTGGAAAGGTGGGAAGGATTGGAACTATCATGGCTGGGACGGATATCAGCAATAAAAATGATAATCTTGCCAAAGATTTTATACTTATTCATGGCACTGCCCCTACCGATTCCTAAACAATTTTTTCGTCGCTTACATCGCAAAGTATTCGCTTACATATGGCAACACAAACCACCTAGAGTAAGGGCAGCCATTATGTTTCAACATAAAGACAGGGGGGGCATGGGAGTACCCAACTTCATTCAATACTATCAAGCTGCCCAATTACGTGTGCTGGTGGCATGGGGTTCCAAAGTTTTAAAGCCCTGGATACAAATAGAGCAATACTGGATGGATATGAAGAACTTAGATACAATACTATGGGTCACGCAGAGACAACTATTAACATATATAGGAGGGGCGCCACTGGCAATACGATTTCCCTTACAAACTTGGAATACCCTAAGACAAAAAATTTTCCCAGGAAGGAAATACTTTAGGCGTATGAAGATACAGACAGCAATGAGAAATCCTATAGGGATAGCTGATAATGTGTTTAAGATCTGGAAACATAAGGGATTAGAGGCTTTAAATCAACTATGGGAAGAAGGGACTATGATTCCATTTGCAGAAATACAAGAAGAATATGATCTCCCAGGGTCACATTACTATCACTACACTAGAATCCACGACTATGTAAATAGGAGGGCAAAAAAGGAATTGAGCATAGACGACACTGCCTTAGAGATAGCAATGGGAGGAAGTTATCAAAGAGGATGCATATCACGGATATACAAAGCATTGGGATCATATAATAATCCACTAACATATTACACCCAAAGGTGGGAGAAAGATTTAAAGATAAATCATGATACTAGCAAGTGGGACAAGGCACTGAGGAATATGCTAAGAGTTTCTATCTCCAGCTCACTGATAGAAAGTGGATATAAAATGCTTTACCAATGGTACATGACTCCTCACAAAATAGCAAAAATGTATAAGAAAGGCAATGGATGGTGTTGGAGGGGTTGCGAGGAGAAGGGTGATATGACACACATATGGTGGACATGCCCTAAGGCACAGAATTACTGGCGTGAATTAATCCAAACGCTAGAAAAAATCATAGGGAAATCATATGATTTCAAGGCAGAGACATGTCTACTACATTTTCAACCAGCAAACATCCCAATGGCAACACACCGGTTGGCATCGTTGTGGCTAGTCGCTGGAAAAATTACATTGGCATCGGCGTGGAAGCAGCCCACGATGCCACCAGTGATGAAGGTGACACACAAGATGGACTATCTTTATCAAATGTCTAAAATGACAGCGATAAAGTCAGGACGGATTACGCAATTTTATAAACAGTGGGACAAATATTCGACATGGAGGCGGACAGCGGGTGTGGATCTAGACACACCAAAAATAATAGTAACTTCTTGATATCGAACTGAATCCAAACAACAAAATGTGGACATTATGGTCAATGTTAATGATACATGCGGGGGGGGAGGGAAGGGAGGGAGGTTGGAACATGTAAGAAGGTGAAATAGATGTTGTTATAAGCAGTTGTATTTTATTTGTTGAAAACTTAATAAAAATACTTTAAAAAAAAAAAAAAATCACTACTCTCCCCCCTCCAACCCTTCCACCCTAAATGTAAACAAACTCTAAGATGACCCGGAATCTGGACTCTTAGGATCATAGGTGGAGGTTGGGTCCTATAAAGATGGTTTTGATAAATGCCAGGTCTGTTCACAATAAAACTGTATTGATACATGATCTGCTCTCTCAATATGATGCTACTGTGTTAGCTAATTCTTGCTGTCTGGAGGGTTACTTAAGGGAGTGGGTGTGTAGGGAGCGGCAGCAGGGGGGGGGGAGGAGTGTTTTTAGTTTATCAGATAGGCTTGACGTTTGTGAAAGTATTTGAAAGGGTGTGTTATGTTACTGCACTTGTTAATCTATTTATGTCATTAGTAACATAGTTCCTGAAGCAGCCATTTGGCAAAACTTGTCTGTGTTCAAAACCCCCCACCCTTGTTGCATGATAAAGGTGTTTTTGCATTATTTTGGACTTCTGCAGTCTTTCTGTGGTCTGCTCACCATTTCCTTCGTACCCTCTATATGCAGATGACATTCAGATTTTGCTTCTACTGAGAGCTGACTTTTCCACTGTTGTACTCCAGTTGTAGACTGTGGATAATGTGTCACCTTGGATGAAAGATCATCTGCTCTCTTTAAACATAGTAAATGTAAATGACGGCAGAAAAAGACCTGCATGGTCCATCCAATCTGCCCAACAAGATAAACTCATATGTGCTACTTTTTGTGAATACCTTACCTTGATTTGTACCTGTCCTTTTCAGGGCACAGACCGTGTAAGTCTGCCCAGCACTATCCCCGCCTCCCGCCACCGGCTCTGCCACCCAATCTCGGCTAAGCTCCTTAGGATCCATTCCTTCTGAACAGGATTCCTTTATGTTTATCCCACGCGTGTTTGAATTCCGTTACCGTTTTCATCTCCACCACCTCCCGCAGGAGGGCATTCCAAGCATCCACTACTCTCTCCGTGAAAAAATACTTCCTGACATTTTTCTTGAGTCTGCCCCCCCTTCACTCTCATATCATGTCCTCTCGTTCTACCTCCTTCGCATCTCCGGAAAAGGTTCGTTTGCGGATTAATACCTTTCAAATATTTGAACGTCTGTATCATATCACCCCTGTTGACGACTGAATTATTGTTGGTTACATCCGATGAGAGCTCTGTCTTTCCTTCTGAAGTCTCTTTTTCAGTAAAAAAAAAAAATATTCAGGTTTTTGCGTCAGGTGCGTACTTTGGGGCTGTTTTTGGATTCCAGCTTGTCTTTTATAGCTCAAGTGCAATCTGTGGTCCGAAGTTCCTTTTTTAACATATGTTTCTTAAGTTCCATCCTTTGTTGACAAATTCAGGCTTTCAGGCTGTTTTGCAGTCAATGATTTTGAGCAGTTTGGACTACTGCAATATTGCGTACCTGGGATTGCCTGTCTCACGTGTTCAATCTTTTCAGATAGGACAAAACTCAGCTGTACCACACGTTACTACTTATTTGATTTTATCGCCTTGGCTGCCTGTAGCCTATTGCATTAAATGTAAATTGCCATTACTTGTTCATTTGTGTTTGCATGAATCTTCCTTGTATTTACATTCTGGATTGCAGCAATATGTTCCAGCCCATGCATTATATTTCGCAACTGCCTGCGGACTTGTGGTACCAAACTTTCGCAATTTTCATTTTGAAAGTAGGAGAAAGTGTATGTTTACTGTCGCTGGTCCTTCAGAGCGGAATAAACCACCACTGGAGATTTAGAGAGAGAGAAATCTGACTGCTTTTAAGTGCCTGTTGCAGTGTCATTTTCTACATTTGGCATATGAACTGCCCTGACTGGTGTGACAGCAGCTGTTTTGTCCTGAGGTATTCTTGTAGCTTTAGGTTTTTTTTTGTGTGTGTAGTTTATTTATAAATTGGAATTGATTGGGTGGTTTAGACATGTGTGAATAGAGATGCGCGATTTGCTTTTGAATTTGTTATGTTAATCTTGGAGAGTATTGGATCTTGTTGGTTTGAATTGTGTGCAATGAAGTTATGTTACCAATGGGGTGTAGGACAGATGGGGAATCGCACTTTGTCACATTTACTAGATAAGAGTTTATCGCAAGATGTGTATTTTATCTTAGTTGGGGGGGGGGTTGGGGGAGGGGTGGAGGGTGAAAAATGTAAAACGTTTGGTGGCACATCTATGAGCGGTAACTATGTAGCGTGTATTGATTGTGATGGTTATATCTGGAATTATTGTTTGTGAATTCTATGGCTCCACCAATAAAAATGTTGAAACATAAATTGGAATTGTTTGTGTTGTTTGCATTAATCATTATGTATGTTTTGCTTGCTCACTGCTCTGGATAAAAGAGGATTATAAATAATAAATCTAAACTAAAATCTAGAGCCCCCCCCCCCCCCCTTCTTAATGTTTATAAAAGGTCTCTGTGCTAACCGCCCTGAGGAGTGTGCGGGAATTCATCTAGCGATCCTGAAGCAGAATGTGCGGAGTCGAAACGCTGGCCTCCGTTGATCACGGTTTAAATCATCTGAGGAACGCAGAGAGAGCACAATACACAGAGACCGGCTATTCACTGAGCTAAGTGTTGAGTTCTTGTCTAGCCATTTTAGAGGTTTTGGGCCGATGATGAGGAAGTCCAACCCCTTATAGACTTTTTTATTATTAGTCATGGGGTTTCTCGAGGCCTTTCCTCTTTAAAAGTACTTATCTAATAATTTGTTGTTTGAGCACCTTTATTATTTTCTGATATAAAAGGTTTCAAAACATTTCTCTTTCTTGATGCCGTATAACTTAAGGAGCGGGGGAGCTGGTGCGGCCTGCCATTCTGGGCCAAAGGACACACAGGGGGCTCATTTTTGAAACAGGAAAACGTTCAAAAAGCAGCACAAAGTGGCACTGGGATGTTTTGCTTGCCGAAACATTCAAATCACTAGATTTGAAACCTATTTTTTGTTTAAACGTTTTGCTATGCAGTTCCTTGGCAGTGCATCCAAAATCACAAGGGAGCATGCTGGGGGTGGGTTTAGGCGTTCCTAACACTTGGACGTTTTTCTGCCATTATGCAACAAAACAAAAATGTCTGGGGCTACAATTTAGAAATTTTGTTCTAGACCTGTTTTTATCATGACTAAATAAAAAAAAAATAAAAAAAAGGTGCCCTAAATGACCACTGGAAGGGATTAAGGCATGAGCCCCCCCTTACTCCACCAGTGGTCACTGACCCCTCCCACCCCCCAAAGATGTGAAAGAAACAGTGATAGCTTCAGATGGTATAGCCGGTCCTCTTAGAGCAGCAAACAGGTTTCTGCAGTAGCCTAGTGGTCAGTGCAGTGCACTGTAGAGAAGGGGACCCAGGCCCATAACCCACTCTGTTACAGTTGTGGTGGAAAGTAGAGCCCTTCAAAAGTCACCAAAAAGCTACTGTACCTACATATAGGTGACCCTTGCAGGCATGAGGGCTAGTGTAGTAGCATACAGTTGGGCACAGTGGGTTTTGGAGGGCTCACCATACAATATAAGGGGGTAATGGTGAAATGTGTACCTGGGAGCTTTTATTGATTGATTGATTGATTGATTGATTGCATTTGTATCCCACATGTGAAGTCCACTGCAGTGCCCGCTAGGGTGCCCCACTGCGCTGCTGGGATGTCTGTGTGGCCAGTCTACTAAGAATGCTGACTCCTCCTCCATCCCAATGGCTTGATGTTGTGCATTTTTCACTTGGACATTTTGGTTTCAAAAATGGTCCAAAAAGATAGACATGCTGAGTACAACAACATCTAGGAAAGGGCCTTTTTCCAAACTGAACCCCCCCCCCCCCCCCCCCATATATTTCCAATATCACTATGTTCACCATTTGAATTTGGGACCTTTTGAGCATAACATCCAAAGTTGGATTTAAATGTCATATCGAAAATATCCCTCATGATCTCAATCTTTTTATTGTAAACTGCTATAAAGGTAATTAGCATTTGCTTATATATCAAGTAAACTTAAACTTGTGTATTTTTCTGAGTGTATTTTTTTTCAGGCATTTCAATTATTCTGGTTGGCACCACAGCACCATGTGTAAATATAATATACATGCTATGTTGTCTTTAATCTCTGAAGATGACTTTGAATGTCCCTGCGGCATGTGTATAGTGCATTGTTTGTATTATATTTCAGCACATAACTGCAGTTAGTTCCTGCTTGGTGTATAATCTAAGTACATAAGTATTGCCATACTGGGAAAGACCAAAGGTCCATCAAGCCCAGCATCCTGCTTCCAACAGTGGCCAATCCAGGTCACAAATACCTGGCAAGATTCCAAAAAGTACAAAACATTTTATGCTGCTTATCCCAGAATTAAGCAGTGGATTTTCCCCAAGTCAATTTAATAATGATCTATGGACTTTTCCTTTAGGAAGCTGGCCAAACCTTTTTAAAACCCCGCTAAGCTAACTGCCTTTACCACATTCTCTAGCAATGAATTCCAGAGTTTAATTACACGTTGAGTGAAGAAACTTTTTCTCTGATTTATTTTAAATTTACTACTTTGTAGCTTCATCGAATGCCCCTAGTCCTAGTATTTTTGGAAAGAGTAAACAGACACTTCACGTCTACCCTTTCCACTCCACTCATTATTTTGTAGACCTCTATCATATCTCCCCTCAGCTGTCTTTTCTCCAAGCTGTAGAGCCCTAGCCGCTTTAGCTTTTCCTCATAGGGAAGTCGTCCCATCCCCTTTATCATTATTGTCGCCCTTCTCTGCACCTTTTCTAATTCCACTATATCTTTTTTGAGATGCGGCGACCAGAATTCAACACAATATTTGAGGTGTGGTCACACCATGGAGTGATATAAAGGCATTATAACTTCCTCATTTTTGTTTTCCATTCCTTTCCTAATAATACCTAACATTCTATTTGCTTTCTTAGCTGCAGCAGCACACTGAGCAGAAGGTTTCAACGTATCATCAACGACAACACCTAGATCCCTTTCTTGGTCGGTGACTCCTAACGTGGAACCTTGCCTGACGTATCTATAATTCGGGTTCCTCTTTCCCACATGCATCACCTTGCACTTGCTCACATTAAACGTCATCTGACATTTAGACGCCCAGTCTCCCAGTCTTGTAAGGTCCTCTTGTAATTTTTCACAATCCTCTCGTCTTTAAGAACTTTGAATAACTTTGTGTCATCAGCACATTGAATGACCTCACTGTGGAGTGGCCTAGTGGTTAGGGTGGTGGACTTTGGTCCTGGGGAACTGAGGAACTGAGTTCGATTCCCAGCACAGGCAGCTCCTTGTGACTCTGGGCAAGTCACTTAACCCTCCATTGCCTGCCGTGTTGAGCCTGCCATGAGTGGGAAAGCGTGGGGTACAAATGTAACAAAAATTCTCCTAGTTTTCATTCATTGCATGTGGTGTTTTCCCCCTTCCCAGCAGAGCCTGGGTCCTTTGATCAGTCCACTGTCAGTTCCCAATTGTCCTTACTATTTGTACTTTGATGCAGGACCACAGCCATGTTGGGCCTGCCCCCCCCCCCCCCCCCCCCACACACACTTCAGGCTCAGACCCCCTCCAAAACTGCAGCACTGGATGGCTGGATGGGATGCTCCAGCTTTGCCAGCCAGAGATTCACCATCTGAGCCCTCACCTGTGCTGCCTGAGCAGCAGGAAATTGACAGGGTACTCCAGCTGTTGATGCCAGGAACTTTGACAGATGTTCAGTTCCAAGCACCATCATTTGACAGACTTCCCACAACCATCTTTCTTCAATAGCTGGCAGCTCATCTGCAACTTTGAATATCCAAGACTCTTGCCCAGGAGCAGAAAGAGTTCCAGTCTCAACGTCTCTGTGCTATGACATTCGATTTGTATTGCAATAAGCAGTTGAAAATTTAGGGAGAAAAGCTAAAGTTTTCTTTGTGGATGTTGGAGGGCTGTGGGTCTGGATAATATATGCCTGCAGAAAACATTATGGGGGTAACTGTATAAGTGGACACCAAAACACAAACACCCACTCCTGTGAGCTTAATCTGAAATAATTTAAAATTTAATTGATTTTCTAGAAAAAGAATTATGTTCAACCATCTTGAAATCACTCATATCTGCCCACAACATACTTATAACCACAAAATAGATAGTAAATATCCTTTACCAAACTGTAGAAGGAGGATGTGGACCTTTTCAAGTAATAGGCACAGAGGGGTATCGCAAGGAGGTTTGATAACAGGAGATGGCATGACCATATCTGGCCCATTATATGGGCTAAAGCCAGTAGGCGGAGCCTGTCACCCTATCAATTTAATTGTTATGAGTGTACAAAGATGGTAGTAGCTGCATTGGGGAGAATTAAAATCTCCTTGGGTGGAGGCAGGGCCGTGCCTAGGGTCTCTGGCGCCCCCCTGCAGACTATTAGTTGGCGCCCCCCCCCCCCCCCCCCGTGAAAATGATCGCTCACCACTTGCCACACTGAAAGGAATTGTCAGCAATATTCTTAGAAACAAATTGCTATACATTGCAAAATATGATAACAGATGTAAATTCTCAAAGTGGACATACTCCAAACGCTAAAATGAAAATAAAATGATTTTTTTCTACCTTTGTTGTCTGGTGACTTTCTTTTTCCGATCATTCTGATTCTGCTGCTATCTGTCCTCTTAACTCCGTTTCCAGGGCATCCTTTCCATTTATTTCTTTACTTTCCTCCTTTCTTCTTCATTTCTTGCTCTATATCCATTTCCAGCAATTTCTCCCTGGGTCCTGCCCTCCCATCCATGTCCATCCTTGTCCCTCTCTGCCCTTCCCTCCTCTGTCCATAGCCAGCAATCCTCCTCTCTCCCCTCCCCTCCACCGTGGAGGGGGTGGAGACCAGCTTCAGCTTTGTGACATCATGCTGTCTCCTTTTATCAAACCTCCTTGGTGTAGCTAATGTTCCAGTGTCATCTAATGGTTGTTTAGGGTACAAGCATCACTTCTGTTCATGAAGAGGCTCAGATTAAGATTCAGATAACCTTATTTGGCATGATAATTTTACATATGTTGCCAACGTAATAAAAGTTAATGCTTACTAATGCTGTTAATGCAACAGACCCTGCAGTAGATAATGCACGTAAACAGAATTAGCTCCCCTTAAGTAGTTAAAAAAAACAAAAAGAAAGAAATGTAACATTATTAGTAGTAGAAACATAATATAAAATTGCAGGATACAGATAGGACAATAACAAGGTTAATTCCCAGATTGATCAGGTTGTATTTCTTGCCTGGTGGCAGGATTCAGCATGTTTTGCTGCTATAAGAAACAGCACTGCTATAGATCTCTATGTAGAAACTGTATGTTGCAGAATCCCACACCTTGGTCACATGTGCAAAGCACAGACAAACCCTTAACAAATATGAAACAAGGGATCACAGATCAGTAATAGAGTTACGAAGGCAAAAAAACTGAACCGGAGTCTTCAAGAAGTCAGACTGCATATACGGCAATACCATCTATATAAAATTTAATTTACCCTCTCCTTAGCATCACAAAATGGTGTACAATAATAAAACATTAAAGCCCCCAGTTACCATAACTGAAATTCACAATATCAGAAATGCACACTTTCCAGAGCTGACATATTCCAGTTAACAATTCAGAATAAAATACTTTTCTACCTTTGGTGTCTGAGCATTTTATTTTCAAATTCACTTTGGTCCCAGTGTTTCTTTTCAGCTTTTCTTTGTTTTTATTTTCCTGTCTTTGAAAGGTCTTCTGTCCATTTGTCATTTCTTCTCCCTCCATGTCTACTAGCCATCTTCCCTCTGCGTCCCTATCTCTCCTGTCCATTATCTTCCTTCTGTGCCACTGTGCCTATCCCCCCCCATACTCAACATCTCCTCCTCTATATGCTTATCTTGCACTGTCCAAGATCTCCGTGACCCTATCCCTTTTCCTGTCCAGCATCTCTCCTCTGTTTCTCTGTCCATCCCTGTATCCAGCTTCTCTCCTTACTTCTCACCCCAAGGTCAGTATCTCTCTTCCCCCACCCTTCTACTCCTACCTCAAACCCCTGGCAATTCATAACTCTCTCTCTCCTCTACTCTCTATCCCTGGTTTCAGCATCTTCCTCCTTCCCCCACTCTGTTCTTTTCCCCATCCCTGCCTGGTCCAGCATCTACCTTTCCCTCCCTCCCTCTTGCAGGTCTGGCATCTCTCCTCACTCTCTCACCCTCTACTGTAGGGGTCTAGCATCTCTCCCCCCTTCCCCCCTTACAATGTGAGTGTGGCATCTCTTCCTCCTCTTTCTCAAACCACAAGTCTGACATCATTCCTTCCCCATCCACCCCTCACCACAGTCTGGAATCTCTCTCCTGCCCCTGTAGTCCTCCAACTCATGTGGGTCAGAGCAGAGGTGGCAACAGCAGCCATGACAACAGGCTGCCTCCAGCTGGCCCTGTGGTCTCTCTACTGCAACTCAGCCACAGGAAGAACATGGCATAGAGAAGGCCCCACTGGCTGGAGGAGACTGCTTGTCTTCATGGCTGCTGCTGCCAGCAACCCATATGTGTTTTGAGGACTGTGAGGGATGAGGGGAGGGAGAGAAGTATGAGCTGTGGATAGGGGGGGGGGGGGGAGAGTGGCAAAGGGTGAAAGGGAGAGGGGGTAGGCAGTAGGGAGCCTGAAAGGAAGGCTATTTGCTAGGCTTGCTCAATGGCAGCTACACCTCTGGGCTCAGGCTACTTCCTTGTCTCACCTCTTATCCTTGTCTGACGCTCTCTGCTCGTTGTTTTTCTTTACCCTATAGCTGATGGACGAATGCATGGATTTAATTATATCATAGGTTCTCCCAAAGCCAGGGTATAGGATTTTAAGTTAGAGGCCAGGTTGCCACAGGGAATCAAAGGCTTTTGCTTCACAGAGAATAAATAAAACTGATGTGTGTGAAAACCTCAACCAACCACTGGATGTCACTGAAGTATCACTTTAGATAGACATCAGTGCCTTATGGCAATCTGGAAAAGTAGTTTTGTAATTAGACAAATCTATATACATTCAAACAAGGAGACATCTGAACTTTTTATGATGCCTAGTTTCCTTCTTTGATCACTACTACTACTACTACTATTTAGCATTTCTATAGCGCTACAAAGCATATGCAGCGCTGCACAAACATAGAAGAAAGACAGTCCCTGCTCAAAGAGCTTACAATCTAATAGACAAAAAATAAATAAAGTAAGCAAATCAAATCAATTAATGTGAACGGGAAGGAAGAGAGGAGGGTAGGTGGAGGCGAGTGGTTACAAGTGGTTACGAGTCAAAAGCAATGTTAAAGAGGTGGGCTTTCAGTCTAGATTTAAAGGTGGCCAAGGATGGGGCAAGATGTAGGGGCTCAGGAAGTTTATTCCAGGCGTAGGGTGCAGCGAGACAGAAGGCGCGAAGTCTGGAGTTGGCAGTAGTGGAGAAGGGAACAGATAAGAAGGATTTATCCATGGAGCGGAGTACACGGGAAGGGGTGTAGGGATGGACGAGTGTGGAGAGATACTGGCTCTAACCAAGACCAGGGCAGTTTTCAAAATGTTTTGTGACGTTACAATATAAACCCAGCTTCCTGGAAACTTTGAATTAATTGATCTCTTTCCCCATCAGAAATATGAGAAAAGGGGCATTCTGGGCACTGGGGGGCACCAGAAAAGTGTGAGCCGAGGAGTATTGGGTGCTCTGTTAGCTGTGGCACACTTTTAAATGAAAATGAGATGACCTGGGAGGACAAGGACAGATCTCAGGACTGTTTTCATAGAGGAATCCTCCTGGCTCAAAATTCAATTTTTAAAACAACGCAATTGCTTTGCACCATCCCCTTCTATGATTATCACAGCCATATACAGACAGCATCCCCTCCCCCACCAACAGCTCTGCGTTCTCCTGCGGCGCTTCTCACAGACCTCTGCCCCCTCCAACAGATGTTTCTTCATAGGCTTGACAGAAGGTCACAGTCACTGGAAGAAAGTTCTCAAATTACAGAGAACATCTTCTACTAAATACAACAATTAGTCAACAGTTCTGTTCTCCTTTTAAGGGTGACCAGTGGCATAGGAAATTCTATAAGCAAAGAAAGCGACAGTATCAAAAAGGACATATAGGGGTGAAATCTATATATGGCACTGAAAAAAGCACTACTCTGTAAGTCATGCTTAAAGTTAGGCGTGGTTTATAGAATAGTGTGTATGCCCGGGACTCATGCCTAACTTTAGGCACAGCCATTTTCACCAACTGAAATGTGGTGCAAATGTATGCACCTAAATTGGGCATGTATCTCCCATATTCTATCACAACACACATAAATGCTAGGAATGCCCCAGTTCCGCCCATGTCCCGGCCTTTTCTTGTTCTTTTTTTTTTACTCACACTTAATATTTAGGCATAGATCCTGCACCTAAATTTATGCAAGTTCCAATTAACCTAATTAGTACCAATCATTTCTTGTTAAAAAAGTTATTAGCACTAATTAGCTCATTATTCAATTAAATTGTGTGCACATATGAACATAAAGAGTTGCACCCTTCTCCTCCATCGCTAACTCCAAACTCCGCTCCTTCTATCTCTCCGCACCTTATGCCTGGAATAGGCTTCCTGAGCCATTACGTCTAGCTCCATCCCTGGCTGCCTTCAAATCTGGGTTAAAGGCCTTAGGGGTTGCCAGGTGGGTTGTTTTCCCACCCTTTTGGGCTGGTTTTCGCCGTTGTCCGCTTTTTTTTTTTTTTAAGAGGGCGGGTTGTGAATAATTGGGCTGTTTTCCATGCGGCCGTGTGCGTGATTGGGTTGTTTTAGGGGCTCAGGCGGGCTCAGGCTGCAGGCTTCATTTAAATGTCTGCAGCAATTTCGCCTGCCCCTTTTTGTTTCATTGCCAGCCCGAGCGAGCGAGAGAGGAACTGAGCTGAATAGTTGCTCTGTTGGGAACTAGCAGGAGCTCTGGGCTACTTTTGGCCACAAATTGGGAGCGGGGTTGATGGCATTGGGGCAGGGTTGATGATGTCAGGGGGTGGGGTTTGAAGTTGTACGGTTTTGGGCTGGTTTGGGGTGGGGAAAATTTTTTAAACCTGGCAAGCCTGCCTACCTGTTTGATGCTGCTTTCGACTCCTGACTTGTAACTTTTATCTTATCCTTATGTGTCCTTCTGTCTGTCCTTCCCTTCTCCTTTTTGGTCCTGTCTGTTTGTCCTGATTTAGACTGTAAGCTCTTTTGAGCAAGGACTGTCTTCTTCATGTTCAATTGTAAAGCGCTGCGTATGACTGGTAGCGCTATAGAAGTGATTTATAGTAGTAGTAGCCATACTGGGTCAGACCAATGATCCATCTAGCCCAGTATCCTGTTTTCCAAACAGTGGCCAAGCCAGGTCACAAGTACCTGGCAGAAACCCAAATTGTGGCTACACTCCATACTACAAATCCCAGGGCAAGTAGTTGCTTCCCGTGTCTGTCTCGCTAGCAGACTATGGACTTTTCCTCCAGGAATTTGTCCAAACCTTTTTTAAACCCAGCGCTAACTGCTGTTACCACCTCCTTCAGCAAAGAGTTCCAGAGCTTAACTATTTGTTGAGTAAAATAATATTTCCTTCTATTTGTTTTTAAAGTATTTCCATGTAACTTCCTCGAGTGTCCTCTAGTCTTTGTACTTTTCGAATGAGTAAAAGATCAATTTACTTCTACTCGTTCTACACCACGCAGGATTTTGTAGACCTCAATCATATCTCCCCTCATCTGTCTCTTTTCCAAGCCAAAGAGCCTTAACCGCTTTAGCCTTTCCTCATACGAGAGGAGTTCCATCCCCTTTATCATTTTAGTCACTCTTGTTTGAACCTTTTCTAATTCTGCTATATCTTTTTTGAGATACGGTGACTAGAACTGAGTGCAATACTCAAAGTGCAGACACATCATGAGGCGATACAAAGGCATTATAGTATTTTCGGTCTTATTCACCATCCCTTTCCTAATAATTTCTAGCATCCTGTTTGCTTTTTTGGCCGCTGCTACACACTGAGCAGAAGATTTCAGTGTATTATCTACAATGACACCCAGTCTACGACGACACCCAGATCTTTTTCTTAAGCACTGCCCCCCCCCCCCCCAAGGTGGACCCTAGCATCAGGTAACTGTGATTCAAATTATTCTTTCCAAAGTGCATCACCTTGCATTTGTCCACATTAAATTTCATCAGCCACATTGAACGTGCACAATTGTTGATGACTTATAGAACTAGGGGATAACCGAAATAACAATAGAAACATTTTAAAGAGGAAGAAATCTCAGAAGCTCACATTAGCTTTGCTGAGCTTTATCAAACCACCCTCCTGACGACATTTTTACAGAATGAAGGACATTGTTAGATATCCCAAGATAAATGCAAATATATGAAAGTGATAATGCTATGCCTTGGCACCTTAATTATTTACTACATGTCCCACATGTATTGCTGTCTGAGGTCTTGCAAAAAAAAATTGTTTATTAAAACCTTTAAAGGAAATGTTGAAAGATTTATTGAAGGCGTGGGATGGCCCTCCAGCATATACTCCTCAGTTGCCAATTTGGGGTAATGCAAATTTTAGCCTTGGGTTAGAGGAGTCATTTTTGTTGAATGGGAGAGAGTAGGGTATTTCCTGGTAGAGCACGTTTTACAAGCAGATGTGTCATTGAAGCCATTTACAGATATCCCCTCCCCCTCCCAATTGCAAGCTTGTAGGGGTGCCCAATTTGCTTACTATCAACTTGCACACTACCTACGACCTCTTGCTTTAACCAATCTACATATTTCAATTGGTGTCCAATTGCAGAAATATTTTCAGTGGATCTTGATAGTAAACTGACCCTATCTAGATTGCATAAGTCCTTTCACTCTGGATATTTTGAAGAATTATGGTTCTTTGCACTGGGCATGGGCTCAGGTGGTTGACCAGTGGTAGTACTTAATTTTCTACATTTAGTTAAAAGGATTCCTTTATTGACCCATAATATTGCTTATCAAGAATGCCAATTACAGATAATTCACAGGGCTTACTTTTCACAATTACGAGCATTTAAAGCCAAAATTGTAAATTCACCAGATTGTGTAAAATGTGGGGCTGAGGGTACATTGTTTCATGCCTTCTGGGCTTGTCATAAAATCTGGTTGTTTTATTTGGGGGGGGGGGGGGGGAGAGATTATTGATTAAACATTTTTTGGGTTCCAGAATTCAAGTTAAGAAGGAATGGAGAGGAATGGCCTAGTGGTTAGAGCACCAGTCTTGCAATGCAGAGGTGGCTGGTTCAAATCCCACTGCTGCTCCTTGTGACCTTGGGCAAGTCACTTAACCCTCCATTGACTCAGGTAGAAACTTAGATTGTGAGCCCTCCTGGGACAGAGAAATATCCAGTGTACCTGAATGTGACTCACCTTGAGCTACTACTGAAAAAGGTGTGAGCAAAATCTAAATTAAAAAAAAAAAAGTTTCTTTTGAAGTTCTGGTCTTGAACTGTACAGGGGATTTAAGGGAATGGGGCAAGGTCAGAAATTGTTTATATGTAAGGCTACTTTAGTAGGTAAAAAATGCATACTTTAACAATGGGTACAATCCAAGAGCAAAGCAAACCACCCAAAAGGTGGAGGTGCGCTAGTTCCCTATGTCAAAGGATGCAGAAGCAAAAAGTAGGAAGAGACGTGATGATGGAAATAAAGGCTTTCTTTTGTTTGGTTACATTTGTACCCTGCGCTTTCCCACTCATGGCAGGCTCAATGCGGCTTACATGGGGCAATGGAGGGTTAAGTGACTTGCCCAGAGTCACAAGGAGCTGCCTGTGCCTGAAGTGGGAATCAAACTCAGTTCCTCAGGACCAAAGTCCACCACCCTAACCACTAGGCCACTCCTCCACTGTTGCTACTATTGAGATTCTACGTGGAATGTTGCTATTCCACTAGCAACATTCCATGTAGAAGTCGGCCCTTGCAGATCACCAATGTGGCCGCGCAGGCTTCTGCTTCTGTGAGTCTGACGTCCTGCACGTACGTGCAGGACGTCAGACTCACAGAAACAGAAGCCTGCGCAGCCTTCTACATGGAATGTTGCTAGTGGAATAGCAACATTCCATATAGAATCTCCAACAGTAGCAACATTCCATGTAGAATCTCCAATAGTATCTATTTTATTTTTGTTACATTTGTACCCTGCGCTTTCCCACTCATGGCAGGCTCAATGCAGCTTACATGGGGCAATGGAGGGTTAAGTGACTTGCCCAGAGTCACAAGGAGCTGCCTTTGCCTGAAGTGGGAATTGAACTCAGTTCCTCAGGACCAAAGTCCACCACCCTAACCACTAGGCCACTCCTCCACTGTTGCTACTATTTGAGATTCTACATGGAATGTTGCTATTCCACTAGCAACATTCCATGTAGAAGTCGGCCCTTGCAGATCACCAATGTGGCCGCTGGCCGCTGTGCAGGCTTCTGCTTCTGTGCAGGACGTCAGACTCACAGAAACAGAAGCCTGCGCAGCCTTCTACATGGAATGTTACTAGTGGAATAGCAACATTCCATGTAGAATCTCCAATAGTATCTATTTTATTTTTGTTACATTTGTACCCCGCACTTTCCCACTCATGGCAGGCTCAATGCGGCTTTCATGGGGCAATGGAGGGTTAAGTGACTTGCCCAGAGTCACAAGGAGCTGCCTGTGCCTGAAGTGGGAATCGAACTCAGTTCCTCAGTTCCCCAGGACCAAAGTCCACCACCCTAACCACTAGGCCACTCCTTGCAATAAAGGCTTTATTTCCATTATCACGTCTCCTCCGGTATTCAAATTCCGAAGAGCCTACTCTCCCTACTTTTTGCTTCTACAATCCAAGAGCCCCTCTTGCTGGCAGTGGTGGAACCTATTACACATTTTTATGATGCGGGAGGCTAAGGAGGTAAATCTTACCAGCAAACTTGCATAACTTTTTTTTTTTTTTTTTGCCTATTTGGAGTAATTTATATTGAATCTCTTAATCTGAAGATTAGGAGCATTATCTTGACTAAATTACAGTACTAATGCTTATTGGTGTTTCAATATGACGACTCTGGTGCACATCCTTATAATGAATACTATTGTCAAGGTTTCAGGGGTGAATGTTGTAGGGAGTTAGTGGTTTAGAGAGTGTTGGTCCCAGAGGTGTGAGGCGATACGATCCAAGACCTCCCACCTTGCTAAGTAGACATGGCTAGTAATTTGTTTATTTTTACAACAAAAAAAAAACATTTTCAAATTTCTTTGTGACCTAGATTTGCTTTATGTATGGAACTTGCTGGTTTGTAGATGTGACTTTCTGATACTTTGGTTATTGTTGTTAACCTCTGAGAAAGGGGGTGGTAAAAAAAACAATGTCTTCCGCATACTCCACATAGCTAATCTGTTTACTGATGCAGACAGGGAAATTTACAGCTACAAAAACTGAAACAGTAACCACAGGAAGCTAGTCCCATATCAGCTACCCTTCTGTCTCTGTGGAGGGGTAGCCTAATGCAGTGGCCCGAGAACCAGGGGAACAGGGTTTGAGTCCCACTGCAGCTCTTGTGACAATGAGTTAGTCACTTAACCCTCCATTGGCCCAGGTACAAAATGAGTAGCTGTGTGCAACATGTAAACCTCTTCGATTGTAACCACAGCAAGACAGTACATCTCATCCCCTTTCCTTCTGCTTAATTCAGAAGATTGTTGCAACTCTGAAGCTTTGTTTTGTAAAATTAACCATCTGCACCTTGGGAGCATTTCAGCCTATCTGCCTTTTTGAGTTCATATTGTAATGCTCCAGAAAGGAGGACCTGTAGCAATGGAATATTATCTTATCTTATTTATTTTTATTAAGAGGCTCTTGTAAACTCTGCTTCATTCAGTGCTATTATAAAATAAGTTAAGCAGGGCTCCAAAAGATACCCAAGAACCCCCTCCACAGGTAGTCAAATGGTTAACCTATGATATAAACCTTCACCGCTAGGTCTGAAAAATGTAATGTTCTTTTCAGCAACCAAACTGGTACTTGGTCCATTGCATCACAGAAACAGGTCAGTAATAATTTTTAAATATGTTGTACCATTTCAGTCTCATGTTAACAGCAGGTCTCAAACTTCTGGGCTTCAGAACAGAGGCAGTCTCGTGGTGAGCGTTCAGTGCTGCTGCTCAGGACTAGCCAGTGGTTAGATCGTTGGGCTGAAAAGTAGGGATTAAGTTGCACGCGGACAGAAATGTAATCCGTCCCTGCCGGAATCTTCCCTGTCTCCATCCCTGCAAGAATTTAATGGTACCAAAAAATAATTCTGGTTGACTCGGTGTCTCTCTCTCTCTCTGGGTTCGAGTCGCAACACTGCAGATAAGGAATGGAAGTTGGAGCTTGTAACGCTCTAGTGCAGACATGTAAGACTCTTTTCTGATTTGGTGGCATTGTGTACTCAGCAGTTGCCACATGCACACACTAGTTGGTCAGGTGACCTCTGATGCTCATGCCTGTGTCAGAGCTGAGGCCTGCATATCAGCCCGAAAGCAGAGGATTAATAGAAGACGTTTTGCACCTGCACTGTTAAAGAGAGCAGGAGGTGGCACTCAAAGAACTTGGTACGTGAGAAGCTGGTGTAGGTGCAACTTATAGTTCCCACAGGAACCCTGCAGGAACTGCTTCCATCCCCACAGGACTCCCGCAGAACTGCATCAGTCCCTGTGGGAACCCCACAGCCCCAGAGGGGATTCCCGCAAACCCTGTTCGCATGCAGGTCTCTACTTGGGAAGCCAAGGTTCAAATTTCACTTCCTTATTGACCCTTCCCTTGTGACCTTGGACAAATCACTTAACCTTTCATTGCCTCATAACATTAGAGCTTAAGCCTTCTGGGGACAGGGAAATAGCTACTGTACCTGAATGAAAAGGTGGCCGTTAAAGCCGCAATAACACTTTTAACACATATAATACCTTCTGTGCTTGGAATATACATAGAGTCCATCTGAATCTGCTCCAAACACCATAATAATAAATGATAGATTTAATAGTAAACACAGAGTGGCATAATGTAATACAAAAAGATAATTACAAACATTGCATACACACATAAAAAGCAAAAAGATTATTATTACAAAATAGGTCACTCAGCTGCAGTAAACATGTTTTGCTACCTAGTACACTAGTGTGCATGGCGTGCCAGAAAACCTTGCATGTGGACCCAATCAGGACCCCGTGTGTCTTTCAAAAGTGCCTGTTTTGTAAACTCATTTGTGTCATGCTGTTAGTAGCTATGTTTGTGGCCAAGGCCCAGTTCTAGATGTAGGGGCAATCTGTGCCCCAACACAAGACAGTGCCATGTTCAAAGGGTTGCCCTATGTTCAAGAGATGCCTGCACCATCAAGAGGCCCTCTATCACACGAGACATCACCATTCGACTGACGAGGGATTTCAGCAGCACATTGAGGAGAAAGCAGGTATTTGTGACCTGGATTGGCCACTGTTGAAAACTTAGGAGCAAGGGTTGAGGAGGAGGGAGAAACTGAGAGCAAGCATCTTCAGAGATTCCCCTGCCTCGTGCACACACAGGGGTAGATTCAAGAAAAGTGCACTGAAACTATATGGGCGCTAAGCACCGATTCTATAATGGCAATTGCGTGTGAGATTGCCGTTATAGAAAAGAGCGTAAGTTGGCATGTGAGCACCTCACTTTAGGCACAAACCTTATACCACATCAAAGGTTCAAGTTGTGCCTCAAGTTAGTAGTTGAATGCTTAATAATATTCTCTAACTTACACACATAACTGCAAGACACGCCCCTGACCCACCGATGAGCCCCCCCCCCCTTTGAAGTTGCACGCTACAGTATTTAGGCGCTAAGTTTATGGAACAGTACCTAAGCGCAGTTACGCATATAACTACAAATTACTACCAACTTAAGGGCTACTATTGGTACTGAAGGGCAATTGGTACCTAATTTAACAATTAAGTTAGGCGCACAACTGATACTATTCTATAAAATTGCGTGCCCAAAAATTTGGACACACAATTTTACAGAATCCAGAGGGCAGAGGGCACTTCTTGACCTAGGGGTGGACCATCATAAAACTATAGTGAGAAAATGACTAAGGGCCCTGTTTACTAAGCCATGCTGTAGGCGCACTAACCTTTTAGCGTGCACTAACACTAGAGACACCCATTATATTCCTATGGATGTCTCTAGTGTTAGCGTGTGCTAATTTTTAGCATGCGCTAAAAGGTTTGCGCGCCTAAAGCGCAGCTTAGTAAACAAGGTCCTAAGTCTCTTTCCTTGTAGAATATTCAAACAAAGCCACTCTCAGTGAAATGTTAGTGACCACTCTCGCCGCAGTACCATTCAGAAGAATACATATATAAGGCTGCATCAGGTGCTAGAGAACCGAAGATAATGCATTAATAAGGTTGGCTACCATTTGTTTCACATTGTGACATACAGCCATGTAACTTTACCTAAAAAGTTTTTATTTTAAAAAATGCTAACTCATGAGCTAAAAGTAATTCATTTTGAAAGTTGATTAGAAAAAGTCATTTAAAACAAAAAATATTTACAAGTGTGCAATATTGCATTTAGCTAACATACAGCTAAGTACAGTTTAAAGGTTACAAAGCAGGTTACAAGGTTTGGGTTATAATTTAACATAGATCTCGAAGTTTCTTCAGCAAAAAGAATAATGGCCCTGTTTTCTAGAAGCAGACAGCCTTGAATTTCACAGTGGTCTTAAGGAATGGACCTGAGCTGAGATGCTAGCTGAACCAGTGGCATAGCCAACAGCTAATTTTGGGAGGGCCTGAGCCCACAGTGGATGGATAAAAAGTTTCTGTCCATATCCTCCCCCCCCCCCAACTCAAAATACAAATACCCGAGCTGGCAGGGATTTCCAAGCCTCACCCGCTGAAAACTTCTTCAAAGCAGTATCCCCAAGCTGCGCTACCACCCTCCCTCACAGGTGGCTGAAAACTGAGCATGGGGGGGGGGGGGGGCAGAGGTTGCCCAGTTTGTAAGAGTTCTCACTGAGAGGAGGAGGTCTTCACTTGGTAGGGCTTCAAGATCCCCATTGGCCATAGCAAGGGTGAACCAATTTTGGACGGGACATGGGATGGGTCATGTCCACCAAACAGCCAGTCCAGGCAAGAGAGGAACCCAGGATGCCTTAGACTCTTATGAAATCCAAATGAGTTGATCGGACTGGGGTGACACGTTTTAAGGTATTTTGTCCGCTTCTAGCATTGGTTGGTATCGGAAAGAAACCTGGAAAAAAAAAAGTTTTACAGTCCGAAGAGAGAGTGCTAATGTCTACAAACACTGCAAAGGCTTCTCCAAGAGATCTGCACAGGGCGCTTTAGAAAGGACACATTCTCTCTCTCTCTCTCTCTCTCAAAACTTTTAGCAAAGGTGCTGCCAACTGCAGAGGCTGGAAAAGTACACTTTTTTGGCACTGCTTTAACAGAAAGTCTTTAAAGAGTGTAATACTACCATGTAAATGAAAATATTATTCTTGAAAGAATACAAAAATACTGTACGGTAATATGTCAAGTTACCACTGCAGACCAAAAATCATTGGAATGTGTTTTGCATCCCCACACTTTCCTGTTGCACATGGTTAGTAGTTCCATACTGAAATGCATTTTGAAGCGTGGCTTCAAGGAGACAGAGGAAAAGATGCAAAAATTCTGGCCAACAGCAGATTACAATCCAATCCTATTTTTTTCCCTGTGACACCGAGTATGCACATACCAGAAAAGATCACATCTACTATATCATATCAGCCTTCTCTGGTGGACAAATTGCTCCTACACAGATGCCAAGTGCCCACTGTAAAGCTTTGTCATTGTTCTTTAGCTGGGTATAGTGCTTTACAATGCCGCTGCACATGTATGACAGCTAGTGTGTTTGGCTGTTGCGTTCTGCTTCTCTTAACTGCAAAGCCCTACTTGCTTCCCAGGAAAATACTGCAGAACGAAGGAATGGGTCTGCAGCAAAATTCTGTTAAGACATGCACAGTTCCACAGGCTGCAGGCTCCGTGAAAGGTGACGTCACACATCTGGAGCTGCAGGTCAGTTAGAGTTCTAAAGATCTTCATATTTCTTTAAAATGGTCATTAAAAATACTATTCTACGGAATTAGCATTAAAAAAAAGAACCATCCACACTGTCGTTATTGCACAATCTGCGGCATCTCGCTCCACGCTTTGTGTTTCTTCTTGGCCAGGGACATCCATGGTGGTTCAGCAGAGCTATTCTGGGTCACTGGTAGACTTGAGGATAATCTGCCGTCATTTTCAGTAACAGGAGCCAAGTTTACTGTGGGACACTCAAGTCCACCTGGAGCAGCTGAAACCCAAAAACATTTCACTTTCACTGCTCCATAATATTTACTCACACACGAAATCCAATATATTAGCATTTAACTTTCAAAAAGGAGAGAGACTATGATAAAATGAGCAGAATGGTAAAAAAAAACTTAGAGAAGCAGCTGCAAAGGTCAAAAATTTACATCAGACATGGATGCTATTCATGGGAAAAGGTGGGGTGTAAGTGCTCTAAATAAATAAATATTTATTTATTGCATTTGTATCCCACATTTTCCCACCTATTTGCAGGCTCAATGTGGCTTACAGAGTCCTGTTATGACAATGTCATTCCATGATATCAGATACAATTAGTGATGTAAACAGGTTAAGTAAAGGGAAAAAGAAGAGCTTTAGGGGAAAGTATAGAGGGCAGATTTTTATAACTGGGGTGGGTTGGTGAAGTGATTTAGTGAAGCTATGGGTTCTCTTTGTAGGCCTTGTTGAAAAGTTACCTCTTCAGAGATTTACGAAAGTTGGATATATCGTCAATAGTTTTCAAGGCAGTAGGTAATGCATTCCACAGCTGCGTGCTCATGTAAGAAAAGGTATTTGCATGTATCAGCTCGTATTTTAGTCCTTTACAGCTGGGGAAGTGTAGGTTGAGAAATTTGCGGGATGATCTTTTGGTGTTTCTGGTAGGTAGGTCCACGAGGTTTAGCATGTAGGTTGGGGCGTCTGCATGGATGATTTTGTGTACAATTGTGCAGATCTTGAACGCAATGCGTTCCTTAAGTGGGAGCCAGTGAACATATATTCCATGTATTATAAAAGGAGGAAAGAAGGCCAAATGACAACCGGCATGGTTAAAAAGTGAGGTGAAAGAAGCTATAGGAAACAGTATAAGGAATGGCAAGTCAAATGCAAAGAAGCCAATGGAAGGCAAAGAAAGACTTTGAAAATAATATTGTGTTAGAGGCAAAAAACACATAGTAAAAACTTTTTTTTAGGTATATTTGAAGCAAGAAGCTGATAAAAGAAACAGTTGGACAACTAGATGACCAAGGGGTAAACTGAGCACTCAAGGAAATAATCTGTAAACCTGGAAGATATAATGGGGCAAGTTGACAAATTGAAGAATAGCAAATCACCTGGACCAGGTGGAACACATCCCAGAGTTCTGATAGAATTGAAAAATTAACTTGCAGAGATTTTCTTAGTAATATGTAATTTATCTTTAAAATCTAACACGATAGTGGAAGATTAGAGGGTGGCCAATGTAACGCCAATTTTTAAAAAGGGTTCCAGAGGTGATCTGGGAACTTATAGACCAATGAGCCTAATGTCAGTGCCAGGCAAAATGATAGAGACTACTATAAAAAAAACAAAATTAAAGAGCACATATATAAGCATTATTAATGAGACAAAGTCAACACGGATTTAGTCAAGGAAAATCTTGTCTCACCAATCTACTACATTTTATTGAAGGGGTGAATAAATATGGGGATAAAGGTGAGCAAGTACATTTGACAAAGTAACTCATGAAAGATTCCTGAGGAAATTGGAAAGTCATGGGATAGGAGGTAATGTCCTATTGTGGATTAAGAACTGGTTAAAAGATAGAAAACTGTGCAGAGTTAAATGGTCAGTATTCTCAATAGAGAAGGGTAGATAGCGGAGTTCCCCAGGGGTCTGGTGCTGGGGCCACTGCTTTTTAACATGATCATAAATAATGTCTAGATGGGAATAACTAGTGAGATTAATTAAATTTGCTGATGATAAAGTTAATAAAAGTTGCTAAATCGCAAGAGGATTGTGAAAAACAGCAAGAGAACCATAAGAGATTGGGAGACTGGGCAGCCCAATGGCAGATGACGTTTAATGTGAGTAAGTGCAAGTGATGCAATGTGGGAAAGTGGAAGCCAAACTATAGCTATGAGATGCAAGGTTCCATATTAGGAGTCACCACCCAGGAAAAGAATCTAGGTATCATCGTTGACACATTGAAACCTTCTGCTCAGTATGCTGTGGCAGCTAAGGCGGCAAATTGAATGTTGGGAATTATTAGGAAAGGAATGGAAAACAAAAACGAGAATGTTATAATGCCTTTTTATCACTCCATGGTGCGACTGCACCTCGAATACAGTGTGCAATTCTAGTCACTGCACTTAAAAACAGTACAGAGAAGGGCGACGAAAATGATAAAGGGGATGGGACGATTTCCCTAGTATGAAAGGCTACTAGGGCTCTTCAGCTTGGAGAAGAGACGGCTGAGGAGAGATATGATAGATAAGAGGTCTATAAAATATGGAATGGGTAGATGTGAATTGCTTGCTTATTCTTTCCAAACGTACTAGGATGACAGGGCACGTAAGGAAGCTATTAAGTAGTAAATTTAAAACAATGCAGAGAAAATATTTCTTTACTCAATATGTAACTAAACTCTGGAATTCATTGCCAGAAAATGTTGTGAAAGCAGTTAGCTTAGCAAGGTTTAAAATATGTTTGGATAATTTCCTAAAAGAAAAGTTTATAAGCCATTGTTAAGATGGACTTGGGAAAATCCACTGCATATTTCTAGGATAAGCAGCATAAAATCTGTTTTACTGTTTTGGGATCTTGCCAAGTACTTGTGACCTGGATTGGCCACTGTTGGAAACAGGAGACTGGGCTTGATGGACCTTTGGTCTACCCCAGAGCTGGTAAAAAAGCCCCTAAAAAAAGGACATGGCCATGCAGTAAGATTACTCTTACCATGTGCCCATGCAAGTGTGTGTGTGTGGGGGGGGGGGGGGGGGGGGGAAGCACTTACTGCCAGATTAGTACAGTGATAAAAATTATGGAGGTATTTTTTGTACTGCCGGAAATGGAGCACACAGAAGGCAGAACTATCGCCGGCAGCCGCATTGGGCCAGCGGTAGTTCTGGATTGCCATGCGGCAGCCCTTTAGTAAAATCGGCCCCATAGTGAGGCGGTCAAGTGCTGAATATTGGCACCTAACCTGCATAAGTGCCAGTTCCACCCCGGGCATCCCACAAAATAGCCAGCATTAGCGGTCTGTGAAGATACTCAGGAGCAGTAACCACAGCAGAAAGGCCCGAACTTTAACGGGCCAGGAGCCATTTCTGGCTGGTTAAATTGCTCTGAATATTGACACCCTATTTTATAAATAGAGGCCACTTCATTCTAGTGTGCATGCACATAAAATCATTTCGGGGCTCCTTTTACTAAGTGGTGGTAAGCCCAACGCGGGCTTTCCGCTCGCTATACAGGAAGTACCGCCGGGCTACCGCAGCAGCCCAGCAGTACTTCCCACCCCTAGTGCGTCGTCATTTCCGGTGCTACAAAAATGTATTTATTCTTGTAGCGCCAGAGTATACCGGGCGGTACCGCTGGATTAATGCAGAAGCCCTTACCGCCACCTCAAAAGGTCGTGGTTAGGGCTCCCCCCCTTTGAAATGGCTGTACGGCCATTTCCTGCAGGAAGGCGAGACTTCCCTTTTACCAGCTGCGGTAAAAGGGGGTCTTGGCGCGCGTGTAAAAACGCCGACGCCGGCCCCCTTTTGCCGCAACTTGGTAAAAGGGGTCCTCAGAGCAGATGTAACTTTGTGCTGGAGGTTTCAGGCAGGCTTTTTAATGAAGACACACGGACACATATGTTACCATTATAAAACAGAATGCATCATTAGGTGTCCTCTTATAAAATTGCAATTCAACCAAAGATCAATACTGTTCACCAAAACTGATAATCTCAAAAATACCAAACTGAACAGTTTGATTGTGTTTGCGAGGGAAAAGTCTCAACTTTACGGCAACAACTTTAAACTGTTGTGTTGCACGTACAAAAAGTCATCATAGACTCAAAAACCCTCGTGTAATATTTTTTTTTAGTGATTTTTCAAAATTATAAAATTATATATTTTTACATGTTGGAAGGATTCTCTTCCCTGGGCCTCCATAGGCTCAGTTTTATTTGGCTGCCTGTTCTGTGATGTCCCTTTCTCTACCTTGACTAAGCCTTTTCTGATCTGTACTGCAGGATTTAAAGTGGCTCCATGTGCGATTATTGTTAACGGGAACCAGATGCACTGTCAAGGATTTATTCTCAACAAACCATAAGGATTCTAGCGATTTTAAAATTTTGCGCTGCGTGGTTCCCTGACGAAGATGAACGAAACGGGACCGTTGGAATCATCTGGCAAGCTGGAGTGTAAAGTTGCAAGATAAGTGCATTTGAGTCATTGAGAATTGATATAGTTACAGATCACACATATATATATATTTTTTTCTCAGTCTAATTGACTCACTAATATATTAACTTTAAAAATTTTGAAAAATATATAATTTACTAGTAAGAAATGCCCGTTTCTGGCAAAAATGAAACGGGCGCTAGCAGGGTAATCCCCTCCCCCCTCCGTCCTCCCTCCCCCACGAGTTGCAGACACCCCCTCCGTGCCTCCGTTCCGAGTTGCACACCTCTCCTCTTCGTCCCTCAGTGACGTGGTTGCGAGGGCCGCCCCGCCCTCAACGTCATCGTGTTTTGATGCGAGGGCCGTCCCGCCCTCAACATCATCGCGTTTTGGCGCAAGGGCGGAGCTACAGTGACTGGAGCCTGCAGGCCAAACCGGATATCTCGGGCGCCTCAAGTTTCCGGCTTGAGGCTTCAAAGTGCCTTTTATATATATAGATAATTTTGACAAATCACTAAAAAATATTACACGAGGGTTTTTGAGTCTATGATGACTTTTTGTACGTGCAACACAACAGTTTAAAGTTGTTGCCGTAAAGTTAAGGCTCTTATAAAATTGACCTCTTGGATACCAAGGGAACTCCTTTATCCACAGGGAATATTTATTCACTGCGATTCGGTGGAATATTACTGACTTTTACCCTCCTGTTGCTGTTATGTTCTCCAGGAGAAAGAGGACATTCACTCACTGCCAGTTGTGATGTTATGTATTTATCCTGTCTGCTCCCACTTTACCACAAAATATTTTCTCCACTCTATATTTATTTTTGCCTCTGTTCTTTACCTGCTATGCTCACAGCGGGCAGTTCCGACTGCGACTTCTCCATTCCGAGAGGATCTGACACGAGGTTCTCTCTCACAGTATTTTCATCAGTACAGTTAGTTCTCTATAAAGAAAGGCCGATAAGAAAAACACACATGGATAGTAACAAAGTATATTTGAACAGATGAAACAATGCACATTTATAAACTCTTTGAGGCTGGCATGCAAGCCGTGCACTGCCACGTGCTTTGACTCCTGGCTCAGGAATTCCAACTCTCTGGGTTGGTCTGAGCTGTGGATTCTACAGAGACAGCACTCATATCTTAGAGATGGGGGGGAGGGGGGTTGGATCCACAGTCCTCATGCTTCTGGGGTTCTGAAAGGACTGCAGCTGCACTGACTGGGCTGGCTAAGTATGGAGGGGACAGAAAAGGAAGGAAGGAACCCCCTGGGTAGTTGCAAAGGAAGGATTACGACACCAAATCCTAGCCCTGGTTGTGATTAAGCTAAGTCGGTCAGGGCTGAAGACCCCAGGAGTAGAAGAAAATGGCCAGATCCATAAGGTAAAGAAACTATGCAAGACTTAGAATGTGTCATTCATAGTAACACAGTCATAGGCATAGTTTGACTGTTTCATTTGTGGGGGGGGGGGGGGCAAAGAATGGGCGGAGCATATTAACATATGCAAATGAATATGCTAATGTGGGGGAAGGAATTGAAATTTACAGGCAAAATATCACAGATGCACATTTCAAAAAGCTGACACATTAATAAATTATGAATAAAATACTTTTATCTACCTTTGTTGTCTGATCATTTAGTTTTTCTATTCGCTTTGGTCCCAGTGTCTTCTGTTTTATGCAGTGTCTTCTTTCCAGTAGGCTTCCCTCTGCTCCCCACCCTCCCAGTCCCATCCATCTTCCCTCTGCTCCCCACCCCTCCCAGTCCCATCCATCTTCTGTTCCTTCCTTATGCTCACCATCCCTCCATCCCATCCATCTTCTGCTCCTTCCCTCTGCTGTGCCTGACCTCTCCCAATCCCATCCATCTCCTGGTCCATCCCTCTGCTCCCCACCCCTCCCAGTCCCATCCATCTCTTGCTCCTTCCCTCTGCTCCCCACCCCTCCCAGTCCCATCCATCTCTTGCTCCTTCCCTCTGCTCCCCACCCCTCCCAGTCCCATCCATCTTCTGTTCCTTCCCTCTGCTCACCATCCCTCCGTCCCATCCATCTTCTGCTCCTTCCCTCTGCTGTGCCTGACCTCTCCCAATCCCATCCATCTCCTGGTCCATCCCTCTGCTCCCCACCCCTCCCAGTCCCATCCATCTCTTGCTCCTTCCCTCTGCTCCCCACCCCTCCCAGTCCCATCCATCTTCCCTCTGCTCCCCACCCCTCCCAGTTCCATCCATCTTCCTTCTACTGCCCCCCCCCGCGAGGTCCAAGATCGTGACTCCGTTTACCCCCTCTCTTCCTACCTCCCTCCGGCGCAGGCAACAGTCTTCAGCTTTTTCAGCGTTCCTGGCAGCGGTAGCGATGTACACGCTGCCTTCGGTCTGCCCCGGAAGCCTTCTCTTCAAGTTCCTGTTCCCACCTATGCGGGATCACCAGAATTCTGCTCCCCATCTGCATCCTTTTGGTCATCTTCCCTCTACTATTCTGGCTCGAGGAGCCCATGTGCTCTCATACGTAACTCAACACTCAGGTCCTTCCCCCACCAATCTCTTGACTTTGTTCTAGCCAGTGGCATCTACATTTTTCTCCAGCATACTTCAATTTTTCCAACACAGTCCTTGGGGCACGCCTAGCCAGCCATGTTTTCAGGATATCCACAATGAATATGCATGAATAGATTTGAATGCCAAGGAAGCAGTGTACGCAACTCTCTCTAACACATATTCATTATATCCTGAAAACCCGACTATCTGGGTGTGCCCTGAGGACTGGCTTGAGAAGCACTGCTCTATTGGTCTCCACTACATCTACTGGCAGCTACTTCCAGAATCTACCACCTTTTAATTAAAAATGGGACCCTCATATTTCCTGTGAACCATCCTCTCTCTAATTTGATCATCATGAGTTTTTAAGATTGGGCTCTAAATCAGATCCAAGATATGTTGGGTCTATATCCCTAGATGATGGTCTGTTTTCTCTGGATCTTCATTCACAAATTCTGGGGGTGGAGGTGGACCATTTATTGTCTATGCAGTGTTATACTCAAGACTATCATTAGACACTCTTTTGTAATGCTGAGGAAGTCGAGGATTTTAGAAATTTTAACTTAGAGGTTTACAGGATTTTTGGTTCAGTTTTGAATTCTTCCTAGACTGGATTATCATCTTACATTAGCTATTTCTTCTAAAATCACTTATCCACCATTTACAATTGGTTCAGAATTCTGCTGTTAGATCGATTTTTGGATTATCTCAATTTGAGTCACTTCAATCTTATTATTCCAAACTTCATTGGTTACCTGTTGTTGAGAGAATTCAGTTTAAAATGAGGTGCTACCACCTTCAAAATTCTTACTGGGGGAAATTCCTGACTACCGTATTTTTCGGACTATAAGACGCACCGGACCATAAGACGCACCTAGGATTTCCCCCCAAATTTGGAGGAAAAAAAAAGTGCATCTTATAGTCCGAAAGATAGTTACAGGCCCCCCTCCCTGTTCCAGGCACCCTCCCTCCGTTACAGGCTCCCTCCCCTCCATTGGAATTTTAAAACTCCTCACCTCATCGGTGTGACTCGCGGTAGCAGCAGCGCTTCAGCTTGCACGTCGCTCTTCACTCAGCCTTCTCTCTCTCAGTTCTCTGGTCCCGCCCTTGTTGACTTGCGGTAGCAGCAGTGCTTCAGATTTTAAAACTCGCTCTTCACTCAGCCAGCCTCCTCTCTCTCAGCTCTGGTCCCGCCCACAAGGGCGGGACCAGAGAGCTGAGAGAGAGAAGGCTGAGTGAAGAGTGATGTGCAAGCTGAAGCGCTGCTGCTACCGCGAGTCACACCGATGAGGTGAGGAGTTTTAAAATTCCAATGGAGGGAGAGGGAGATGCCTGTAACGGAGGGAGGGAGGGAGGGAGATGCCTGTAACGGAGGGAGGGAGGCTACATTCAGACTATAAGACGCACCCCCCATTTTCCTCCCAAATTTGGGAGGAAAAAAGTGTGTCTTATAGTCTGAACAATACGGTACATGTTGAATCTAGTATCCTTGTTACAAGGGTCCTCTACTGGATATAATACTTGTAATCTTTTTTCAACTAAGATTTCCACTGTATAAGAATTTAAAATCAATTCAACATCTCGCACTGTCCATTCAATATCAGTTAGCTAACTTATGGAAGCAGCTTCTGATGTTTTTGAGATCTTGTACTCTTCTTCAATTTAGAAAACATTTAAAAGTTCATTCTGCAAGGTGGGCTTATCCACTGCTTAGTATATGTTACTAGGTTGTTTTAACTATTTGTGGTTCCTGGTCCAGCTCTTGTTTACTGTAATCTGTCCTTGAACTCATTAGATATAGGCGGTCATAACATAACATGAACCGTTTTACATTCTTGAATATCTTATCCCACTGTCTTTAATCTTTCCACCAGTGCATACATATTAAGCGTCAAGCCTCTCTGTGTAGATTTTGTTGTACATTGAAGTAGCCTCTCTCTAAACTCATTCCACTATTTTGATTTACGAAGTGCCAGCTGCTCTACAAACACTAAGGCAAGATACCTTCTCTCTGTCTGTTTCGGCCACTGCTCGGTTTTCTGTGGTCTGCTCTTTGGCAAGAGGATGTCCCTTGAATCCTTTCTGCTTTAGCTTTGCCATGGAGACCCAGGCTGGTTCTGAGACAGCCTCGGCCCCGGATGCGTTTAAAACCCTTTCTGGAAGGTAAACGAACAGAGATCCACAATTAAATCAGTCAGCTGTTAATGTTCATTAAGTAGGAAACAAAACTACAAAATGCCTATACGTATATCTTTTAGAGCAGGGGGTGGGCAACCTCAGTCCTCAAGGGCTGTAACCCAGTCGGGTTTTCAGGATTTCCCTATTGAGTATGCAAGAGACTTATTTGCATACAATGAAGGCAGTACATGCAAAGAAATCTCATGCATATTCATTGAGGAAATCCTGAAAACGACTGGGATGCGGCCCTCAAGGACTGAGGTTACCCACCTCTGTTTTAGAGAATTTATGACAAAATCAAATTGATCAAGAAGTTACCCTAGAACACTGGAATCAGGGGCGTAGCCACGGGTGGGCCTGGGTGGGCCCAGGCCCACCCAGTTTTGGTTCAGGCCCACCCAGCAGTGGAGGCAGCGGAGCGGAGGGAGCAGGCTGAGCTCCAATCCCGCATCTGCCTCCCCAGTCCGCCACTGCCCCGCCGCCGCCGCCCGCCGTACCTTTAAATATTACAGTTTTGCTGGAGTCGCGGGCAGCCGGCATTGAAGACATCGGCAGGCTTACGCCGGTTCCAGCAGCCTTCCCTTCCCTCGTTGCAAGTCGGATGATGGCTCCGCCCTCTTCTGACGTATTTCCTGTTTCTACGAGGGCGGAGCCATCATCCGACTTGCAACGAGGGAAGGGAAGGCTGCTGGAACCGGCGTAAGCCTGCCGATGTCTTCAATGCCGGCTGCCCGCGACTCCAGCAAAACTATAATATTTAAAGGTACGGCGGGGGGGGGGGAGGGGGAACTGGAAGGAAACAGGGCAGACAGGAGAGGAGGGTTGCTGCACATGGTGGAAGAAGGGGAGAGGAGGGTTGCTGGATGTAGGGAAGGGGAGAGGAGGGTTGCTGGACATGGTGGAAGAAGGGGAGAGGAGAGGGCAGGGGAGAGGAGGGTTGCTGGATGAAGGGAAGGGGAGAGGAGGGTTGCTAGATATGGTGGAAGAAGGGGAGAGGATGGTTGCTGGATGGAGGGAAGGGGAGAGGAGGGTTGCTGGATGAAGGGAAGGGGAGAGGAGGGTTGCTGGATATGGTGGAAGAAGGGGAGAGGAGGGTTGCTGGATGGAGGGAAGGGGAGAGGAGGGTTGCTGGACATGGTGGAAGAAGGGGAGAGGAGGGTTGCTGGATGGAGGGAAGGGGAGAGGAGGGTTGCTGGACATGGTGGAAGAAGGGGAGAGGAGGGTTGCTGGATGGAGGGAAGGGGAGAGGAGGGTTGCTGGACATGGTGGAAGAAGGGGAGAGGAGAGGGCAGGGGAGAGGAGGGTTGCTGGACATGGATGGAAGAGAGGGAAGGGAGAAAGAAGAAATGCTGGACATGGATGGAGGGGATGGAAGAATGAGGAAGGAGATGAGATGAGGGAAAGGAAGAGAGGAGAAAAACTGCACATGGATGAAGAAAATAGGCAGAAGCTGGATCCACTAGACAGTCAAGTCTGCAGAGGACCCAGCTTTTACTTATGGATATAGAGCAAGAAATGAAGAAGAAAGGCGGAAAGTAAAGAAATAAATGGAAAGGAAGCCCTGGAAACGGAGTTAAGAGGACAGATAGCAGCAGAATCGGATACTGGGCCAGCATGATCAGAAAAACAGTCACCAGACAACAAAGGTAGAAAAAAAAAATCATTTTATTTTCATTATAGTGTTTGGAATATGTCCACTTTGAGAATCAGGTGCTCAACATTAAAAGTTTATATTTATTTACTTATTTATGGCATTTTATCCCACATTAAACATGAATTAAATTGGAACCTGGGAATCATTTAATTTTTTTTTCCTGGAGACAGTAATGCATTGCCCCCCCCCCCCAGGCTCTCTCCCCGGCTATAGCCAGCTCTGCAATTTTGAGGGGAGGTGGACGGGCGCAGAGGTGGACCGGGGAGATAGCCTGTTGTTAAACATTTACCAGCACACCACTGTCTAGTGCCCACCCATCCAACCTGTTGGCCCACCCCAAAATTGACTTCTGGCTACGCCACTGACTGGAATGCACTTATGATGCATCTGGCAGTGTTGCAGATGTTCACACTGAATGCATGTCCTCCATAGGAGCCAACTTTTCAAAATGATTGGGGGTGCTGAATTTTTTTTTTTTTACAGGTGGTGCATTCCCCCTCCCTCCCAGTTCCAGGGCCCCCCTCCCTCTGAGTTCCAGGGCCCCCCCTCCCTCCGAGTTCCAGGGTCCCCCCTCCCTCCGAATTATCTTACCTCGTTGGGGTTAGGGCAGCAGCAGCGGTAAAAAGCATGCAGGCTCAGTGCTTAGTTTTCTCTTCTCTCTCTTTCAGCTCTGGCCCTGCCCTTGCAGAAACAGGAAATGAGGGCGGGACCAGAGCTGAGAGAGAGAGAGAAGGGAAAACAACTAAGCACCGAGCTGAGCCTGCATGCTTTTTACAGCTGCTGCTGCCCTAACCCCCGACGAGGTAAAATAGATGACTTAAAATTCGGAGGGAGGGGGCCTGAAACTCGAAGGGAGGAGGGAGGGAGGGAACGAACTTCCGGTGGGTGAAATATTGAGGGTGCTCGAGCACCCACAGCACCCACGGAGTCGGCGCCTATGATGTCCTCAACCATTCAGGATTTAAACAGCTTTTACATCTTGAGTACTAGTCACTGCCTTAATAACAGAAGTGTGGGTCCTTCAGGTTCTATACGTTCGGCTAATAAAGCCAAATAGCTTTTTTTTTTTTAAATAAAATTGAAAGTTTTATAAGACATTAAAGAACTGAGATATAGTTGGTCTGATGACGAATTCAGCGAATCACTGAGCTGTGTCTCAATGTGAAAAAGAGCCATTGCTGAGGTCAAGAAAAGTTTTACCTGCTATATAATTAGAACTTGGTTTATGTTTGATTAGAATTGACAAAGATGGCATCATATATAGTTGAAATAAGTAGACACAAGTATGCATTATTGCTTATGAATTTTTGCATATATGGCTTTAAAAGCCTAGAACTGGAAGCCACTGCTTTTCTGTGCGATTCAGAATTTCCATGGGAATGAAAAATCACTCTGTATAGTAGGACTGGGCAACCACAGTCCTTGAGGGCCACAACCCAGTAGGGTATAAGATTTCCACAATGAATACGCATGAGATTTGTCTGCATACAATGAAAGCAGTACATGCAAATCAATCTCAAGTATATTCAATGTGGGAATCTTGAACACCCGACTGGGTCGTGGCCTTCAAGGACTATGGTTGCCCAATCCTGCTCTATAGTCAGCACCCTCAGAAGAAAGCATCAGCCTTCCACCGCACACTGCTCAATGAGACCCTTTTGCTAAGCTAATGCAGGACACGCTAATGTGTTCCACATTTTGGGATGTGCACGTGCTAATTATTCTTTTGTCTTTTTTAAGTGGGTGTGTCAGGGTCAGAGAGTGGGCATTCCTGTGCTACATAGTTACTACACCTGCATTACCGTACACTAACTGATCAGCACATGGTTAACGCAGGAGTCCTTACTGCCTCCTTAATTAGTGGAGGTAAGTGCTCCCGTGGTAATTTTTTTTTAAGTGGTGCATTCTAATGGTAACATTAGTACATAGCCATTAATGAAATAGAAAATTGGTGGTTTTATGGTCATGCTATAAATGGCCTTAGTGCATGGGAAAGACCCACATAAGGGCGTGGTAAGGCCAATTCTTACCACAGCTTAGTAAAAGGACTCCATTGTGAGCTACAGAAGAAGACAATTATAGAAATAATACTCCATGTTTCTTTAGTGGGAAAGACCCACATAAGGGCGTGGTAAGGCCAATTCTTACTGCAGCTTAGTAAGACTCCAATGCGAGCTACGGAAGAAGACAATTATAGAAATAATCCTCCACTTCTCTTTCGTGGGAAAGACCCACGTAAAGTGCGTGGTAAGGCCAATTCTTACTGCAGCTTAGTAAGACTCCAATGCGAGCTAAGGAAGAAGACAATTATAGAAATAATCCTCCACCTCTCTTTCGTGGGAAAAGACTCACGTAAGTGCGTGGTAAGGCCAATTCTTACTGCAGCTTAGTAAAAGGACTCCATTGTGAGCTACGGAAGATGACAATTATAGAAATAATACTCCACCTCTCTTTCGTGGGAAAGACCCACGTAAGTGCTTGGTAAGGCCAATTCTTACTGCAGCTTAGTAAGACTCCATTGTGAGCTACGGAAGATGACAATTATAGAAATAATACTCCATGTTTCTTTCACGGAAAAGACCCACATAAGGGCGTGGTAAGGCCAATTCTTACTGCAGCTTAGTAAGACTCCAATGCGAGCTACGGAAGAAGACAATTATAGAAATAATACTCCATGTTTCTTTTGTGGGAAAGACCCACGTAAGGAATTGGTAAGGCCAATTCTTACCGCAGCTTACTAAAAGGACTTCAATGTGAGCTATGGAAGAAGACAATTATAGAAATACTCCACGTTTCTTTGTAAAAATAACCATTACCTGTGGTTTTGCAAGTGGGCAGCATCTTTGGTAAATCCTCTGCTTTTGTTTCTGGGGCGGTTTTTCCTCCTGCAAACTTGACTCCTTATTTAGAAGTTTTGCACTAGTTGGAAGGTCATTGGACAGTTTGACAGGAGCTGGTGACTTCTGAATTTCTCTGTCTTGAAGGGAAGGAGATGGGTACGTGGCAGGGGAACCTGCCTTCTGGGACTCGGTGCACCTTTCCTCACTGTATCTTATTAGAGATGATGTTCTCCTCAGCCTGATCCCAAATGGGGTTTCAGGGTTCTGTGCTTCAATGTCAGTCTGTTTTACAAAAGGAAATTCAATATGTTCATGATCGATATCATCTTGGTTGCCAATAGCAGATTTTGGCCTCATTTTCTCTTTTTCTGCATCTTCATTCCCTGTTCCTTCAAACAATTCTGGTTTGATGGCCAAGGCTAGATTTCTAGAATGGGTCTCCTCTTTAGAGCTTAATCCTCCTGAGAGAGATCTTTGCCAAGCGGAGGCAATGGTGAACCGAACTGGTTTGCCAGTACACTTCTGATGACTCAGATTTTCCTCTGCTATTTTGTTGGTTTTACTGCTCATTACTTGAGCAGTAACGATGTCTAACTGTTCTTCATCCTTACTGGCAGCAACACTAGAGCATTCAGCGTTAAGGATGGGAATACTAGCAAAGATTTTCTGTTCTTCTGAGGAAGAAGAGTCAGCTCCAGGGTTTACATATTTATCTTCACTGCTACCTTGTGATAAAGAGCTCTGCAGTTCTCTCACCAGATGTAGCTCTTCAGGTATTTTACTCTTGATCAACAATTGATTCAAATCCAGGTCTCCCATGTCCATATCCGTTTGTAGGATTACTTCTGGTTCTTGGTGTGCCTCCGATATTTGAGGTTGGATAACACTGTCTTCTTTAATTGTTGAGATGGTTTCAGTGGAAGTCTCCAAGGTTGACAGTTGGGCTTGTAGATTGCTTGAAGAAGAGTTTAACCCAAAAGTGATTGAAGTATTCTCATTATCCCAGGACAAAAACTCATCTCTCTCTTTGGCAGCCATACTGCTATGACATGGTTCATCTTCAGTCTGGTTCACAGATTTGGGCAAAGATGTCAGTGTGTCTTCTGCACATGTGTCCTCTTTTTCCTTAAAGGTGGTGTTTAACAGTCTAGGATCCATTTCTTGACCACTATCCTGGCATTTTATTTCATTGTCAGTCTCTACAGGTTTGACAAGCTCAATAACGTTTACATGTGTAGGCTGCTCAGCCTTTGGCTCCACTTCCTGATTCTCTTCATCACGATTTGCCTTTTGCTCCTCTGTTAGGTTACACTGGACATACGATGATGACAGCAAGTCATTATTCCTAGCGATAGAATCTTCAGGGCAAACTTTCGCATGTGCCAAAGCACGATCAGTTATAGGTGATACCAAATTCTGGCAGCTACTCATAGCAGAGTTGTTCATAAAGTCTGTTGACTCTGTAGCAATGTGAATTTCTTTGTCATTCTTTTCTACTTGGGCCATTGAACCTGAATTGAAAAAGAAAACCACTTGTGTTGTATGAAAGAAACTACAAAAAAAAAATCATTAAAGTCTGTTATTTCATGCTAACATTAGCAAATATTTTCCAGTGTCATTCGTTGGATATTAACGGTTTTATGAAGTACATAAAACACCAATCTAATTCCATTAAAATGTGTGTTACTTGCCACAGGGCTTGCAGCAAATAACACACATAAATGGAATTATTTAAAGGGTTATTTGACACCAGAATTCATTAAACTAAAATAATATCATCCACGCAAAAATGTTGTCATTATAGTTTAAAAAGGCCTAGTTGGCTATTTAATTCTATTTCTTTTTTAAAGAAAAATTGCCTTGCCTTCTACTTGCATAAATTTCATCAAATCAGACCCACTGATGGTTTGCTTAAGTAAACCAACCAATTCTTTTACACCCATCTTTAATATGGCTGCCAGGGCCTTGGTTCATGTGTTTCCCAATTTATGGTCCCCACCCTGACTTCTGGATTACAAAATGCTAAACAGCAAGGGTGAGGAGAGACTTGTCAAAAGACGGCACACATGCTGGATAGAAACAGAGAAAGGAGTATAGGAGCCTCAGGCCTTATCAGGACAGATTGTTAAAAACAAAACACAATAATGCTAAATTTGCAATAAAATTCAGGTGAGCAAAGATATTTTGCACCTTTCTAGAGATACCTTTTGTATCATTTTAGTACATGAACGTTATGATCTGGAAAACTATATGATCCTCATGAATGAGTGAATAGTCCAGTGATGTTGAGCTTGGACTTACTACCTTCTTGGTCTTCTTCAGACTGCTCAACGCTGATGAGTTGTATTGCGTCGTTCTCACCTTCTAATGACACTGAAACACTCAATACATTTGCTTTGGGTTCTTGCTCCTAAAAATCAATAAAATACAAACTACGTATCAATGTGAAGAAACCTGTGCACAAAACTGAATAGTCTTCTGGGGATTTGAAAAATTTCTATTGCAATATTCTCATTCTACTCAACTCACTCAGTATTTAGCTCATCAAAGTCACCATTCAACAATATCATCTCTGATCCGCAACAATCGATGGATAAAGGCCATCCTTTTGCTACAGCAGTAGCCAGCATCTAGCTTTAGCGGAGACTTGTATTTCACTGAATAGATCAAAGCAACATACCAAGTAGGCATGGGTCCTTCCAACAAAGGTGATTCATACCACCAAATTAAATCAGTCATCCAAGCTCTACTGGCTATCAGAGCTCAGCTGGAGTCTTTTAGGTGGTAGAATATAATTAAGTATAGATAATGTCTATACATAGCTATCATATTTCTGAAAATAAGCTTTCAGGATGACCAAGATCCATCCCCTGGGTAGTTTAACTAAAGATTATCTAGCATCCACAGTCTGTGTATAAGAAACTCTTACTAGAGGAAGGAGCCTTAGGAGACCCAAAACCTTGCATTCACTGCTTGTGTAAAGCTACGAGTTGGTTGCCCATTAATTGATTTAATTTTTTGGGCTAAACACAATTCCCTTCTTACTACGTTTTTGGTAACTTTTTTGAGCAACTGAATTCTGAAGAATCATTTGATAAAGAAGAAGTGAGCACTCAACGTTTGCTGCACAAAGCTTAAAATGATACAGTAGACAGATTATTCTCCCTCTGTATTCAATGATATATTCTGAGACAGACGTTCAGTCCTCTCACATTTTCTTTTAATAGCTGGGAGAAGTACTGACAGACGTGTGATAATGCATGATGTAATTTACACTTGTGAACCCGTCCTTCCTTACAGGCCTCAGTTTGCTCCGATTGACAGGGCCTCTTTGTTTTCGTGGATTTATTGCAATCCTGTGTCTTGCTGCTGAACTGTCTAGGCAAGCCAGTGGATTGGCAGGGACGCTGAAATCAACAGGAGATTCACTGGTGGCCACTGAGGCAGAAGACACAAGAACTATAGAAGACAGAGGGCTAACAGGTCTGGAGGATGCTTCGGAAGACACCTGCACGCAGACAAAATAGAATGAATTAAAAAGTTCATTACCTAATTCTTTCACTGACAGGAGGGCATATTCATTTTTCAACTTTTTCCCCATGTATTAAGTCTTGTTTATTATACATGATATTCACAATCCAGTTCAACAATTCTTATGCCATATGAACATTAAGGATCCTGTTAAGCACTTATTCACTGTAACATGGTTTAGTTTCATAACCTAGTATGCAGCTCTTATACAGAGGTCCTTTACTAAGGTGCGCTGAAAAATGGCTTGCAGTAGCGTAGGTGCGGGTTTTGGGTGCGCGCCAATCCGTTTTTCAGCGCACCTGTAAGGAAGGCCTTTTTTTGCCAAGAATGGACGTGCGGCAAAATTTTAAATTGTTGCGTATTCATTTTGGGTCTACAACCTTACCTCCAGCCATTGACCTAGCAGTAAAGTCTCATGCGGTAACCGGGCGGTAATGACCTACGCGCGTCAAATGCCATTTGGCGCGTGCATGTCTGAAAATAAAAATTATTTTTCGGACGTGTGCCAAAAATGAAATTACCGCAACAGCCATGCGGTAGTCGGGCAGTAACTCCATTTTGGCCCGCATTGTGCGCCTGTAGATGCTTATGCGGTTTAGTAAAAGGGCTCCACAATGACTTACACTGGTGATAAAAAGAGCTTTACGAGGACACAGTGAGGGGGATAATTGAATGAGGATGACCATCTTTAAGGGCACCCATCTCTGAGGACGTCCCTGTGAAGGAGCGGGGCATCCCGTATTATTGAAACAAGATGGGCGTCCATCTTTCGTTTCGACCTTAGAGATGGGCGACCTCGGTTTTCGCCGATAATGGAAGCAGAGGACGCCCATCTCAAAAACGACCAAATCCAAGGCATTTGGTCATGGGAGAAGCCAGCATTCGTAGTGCACTGGTCCTCCTGACATGCCAGGACACCAAACAGGCACCGCAGGGGGCACTGCAGTGGACTTCAGAAATTGCTTCCAGGTACATAGCTCCCTTACCTTGGGTGCTGAGCCCCCCACCCCCCACCCCCCAAAACTGTACAACACTATCATAGCCCTTAGGGATGAAGGGGGGCACCTAGATGTGGGTACAGTGGGTTTGTGGTGGGTTTTGGAGGGCTCACATTTACCACCACAAGTGTAACAGGTAGGGGGGATGGGCCTAGGACCGCCTGCCTGAAGTGCACTGCACCCACTAAAAACTGCTCCAGGGACCTGCATACTGCTGTCATGGAGCTGGCATAGAGGGGGTTGGTGACCACTGGGGGAGTAAGGGGAGGTCATCCCCGATTCCCTCCGGTGGTCATCTGGTCAGTTCGGGCACCTTTTCGAGACCTGTTCGTGAAAAAAAATGGACCAAGTAAAGTCGGCCAAATGCTCGTCAGGGACACCCTTCTTTTTTCAATTATCAGCCGAGGACACCCATCTCTTAAGCACGCCCCCATCCCGCCTTCGGTACGCTACTGACACACCCCCGGGAACTTTGGTCGTCCCCACGACAGAAAGCAGTTGAGGACGCCCAAAATATGCCGATTCGGGCGACCCTGAGAGAAGGACGCCCATCTCCCGATTTGTGTCAAAAGATGGGCGCCCTTCTCTTTCGAAAATGCCCCTGAAGTGTGGATCTCACTTTGCAGTGCAAATTTTTAAAGCAATATTTAAGGAGAAGCACGTACAGAATCAACAGAAACATTTCTTTTTCACAATAATAAAAACAGAAGAAAACGGTTGCAATTAGACTGCATTAATATAAAATGCAACTAGTATGCCTAACATCTGATACTTATGTAGCCCTGCTGCAGACAGAATCTAGGCTTCCATCAATTTTGGCTTATGGAACTATCTACGCTACAGAAGCTAAGGGGACAATTTTGAATTGGCCACAAAGAAGCTGATGCACTAAGGGGAGATAAACCTTACCAACAGGGAGTGGAGGAGTAGCCCAGTGGTTAGAGCATGGATGCCAGGTTGAAATCCCACCACTGCTCCTTGTGATCTTGTGCAAGTCATAAGTACATAAGTAATGCCACACTGGGAAAAGACCAAAGGTCCATCGAGCCCAGCATCCTGTCCCCGACAGCGGCCAATCCAGGTCAAGGGCACCTGGCAAGTTACCCAAACGTACAAACATTTTATACATATTACTCCCGAAATTGTGGATTTTTCCCAAGTCCATTTAGTAGCGGTCTATGGACTTGTCCTTTAGGAAACCGTCCAACCCCTTTTTAAACTCTGCCAAGCTAACCACCTTCACTACGTTCTCCAGCAACGAATTCCAGAGTTTAATTATGCGTTGGGTGAAGAAACATTTTTTCCGATTTGTTTTAAATTTACTACACTGTAGTTTCATCGCATGCCCCCTAGTCCTAGTATTTTTGGAAAGCGTGAACAAACGCTTCACATCCACCTGTTCCACTCCACTCATTTTTTTTATATACCTCTATCATGTCATTTAACCCTCCACTAGATCAGGTACAAAATTAGACTGTGAGCCCAACTAGCACATAAACATTAGTGTGCGCTAAATGCTAAAGACACCCGTATATTTCTATGGCTGTCTCTAGCATTTAACGTGCGCTAAAAAGGCTAGCGCGCCTTAGTAAACAGGGTCCTTAGCGTGCCTGAATTTAATTCACCTTGAGCTACTCCTGAAAAAGGTGTTAGCAAAATCCAAATAATTAATAAAGGAGTAACAGTGTCTGTTATTAGTGCATTTTAGCACAGTTATATTTGCAATGCTTATTCCTTTTGCAAATACCGTGTTTCCCCGAAAATAGGACACTATCATATTAATTTTTGCCCCCAAAAATGCGCTAGGTCTTATTTTCAGGGAATGTCTTATTTTTCGGGGAAACATCGGGGTTGGATCGGGGTTGACCCGCCCGCCCTCCGTCGCTCCCAGAACTAAACTTAAATGCCTCCTTTCACCTTCGCAGCAAGCAGCAGCAGGGCAGGCCACTCCTTCCTTCGGTGTCCCGTTCTCGCCTGACGTAACGTCCGCGAGGGTGGGGCATGGAAGGAAGGAGAGGTCTGCCCTGCTGCTGCTTGCTGCGAAGGTGAAAGGAGGCGTTTAAGGTTAGTTCCAGCAGCGAGGGTGGGTGGAGGGGGGGCGGCCCTCGGGCAGCCTCGGGTGGCTCTCGGCGGCCCTGCTATCAAACAAAACTTTGCTAGGTCTTACTTTCGGGGGAGGCCTTATAGCTACCAATTCAGGAAAACCTCTACTAGGTCTTATTTTCGGGGGATGTCTTACTTTTGGGGAAACAGGGTAGTAAAAACGTCACATGTAGCTGAAATCCATAGCTAATAAGATAATGCGGAATAATGCAAAGTAGCTCATTAACTGTTGCTATGTAAATAAACTGTGATAAAACTACCTTGCAGAGGAAACGTCACCAAAAAAATAAAATAAGGATCAGTTCATTTTATTTCCCCGACCTAAACGTGCCCAAATGAATCCCACCTTTCAGCTTACCTAGAACTATGCATGCTGTGGAAGCCCCATACACCTTTAGCGATTGGGAGTACGATTTTCAGACAGGTCAATTCGCCCAGGTAAATAACTAACTACTCAGGTAGAAGGCTTTCAGAATTGTCTCTTAAAACCCCAAAAATATTAATCATCATTTTGAATTTTTTTTCAAACCAAAAATCTAAAATCACAGCCAGATATAACAAACTGTCTACCAAATCTCTACGGTCAGAATTTTGCAGCTCTTTTAAACAAATTAGAGACTTTTTACAAGGCTGTGCTAGTGATTCCCATGCAAATGAGAGGAAGCCCACAGGAACTAAATGGGCTTCCTCTCATTTACCGTGCAGGAATCGTTAGTGCAGCTTTGTAAAAGAAGCCTCAAATGTATATAAAAGTGCGGCTCAAAGTACCGTGTTTCCCCGAAAATAAGACACTGTCTTATATTAATTTTTGCCCTAAAAATGCGCTAGGTCTTATTTTCAGGGGCTGTCTTATTTTTTGGGGAAACATTGGGGTTGGATCGGGGTTGGCCCACCCGCCCTCCGTCGCTCCCAGAACTATCCTTAAATGCCTCCTTTCACCTTCGCAGCAAGCAGAAGGAGGGCAGGCCACTCCTTCCCTCCGTGTCCCGCCCTCACCTGACGTAATGTCCGTGAGGGCGGGGCACAGAAGGAAGGAGAGGTCTGCCCTGCTGCTGCTTGCTGCGAAAGTGAAAGGAGGCATTTAAGGTTAGTTCCGGGAGCGATGGAAGGTGGGTGGAGGGGGGGTGGCCTTGTCCGGCTCTAGGCGGCCCTGCTTTCAAACAAAAATTTGCTAGGTCTTACTTTCGGGGGAGACCTTATATCTACCAATTCAGGAAAACCTCTACTAGGTCTTATTTTCGGGGGATGTCTTACTTTCGGGGAAACAGGGTAACATAGTAGATGAAGACAGAGAAAGTCCTGTACGGTCCATCTGCCCAACAAGATAAACTCATATGTGCTACTTTATGTGTATACCTGACCTTGATTTGTATATGTCATTTTCAGGGCACAGACCGTAGAAGTCTGCCCAGCACTAGCCCTGCCTCCCAACCATCAGCTCTGCCACTCATTCTCCGCTAAGCTTCTGAGGATCCATTCCTACTGAACAGGATTCCTTTATGTTTATGCCACGCATTTTTGAATTCCGTTACCGTTTTCATCTCCACCACCTCCCGCGAGAGGGCATTCCAAGTATCCACCACTCTCTCCTTGAAAAAATATTTCCTGACATTTTTCTTGAGTCTGCACCCCTTCAATCTCATTTCATGTCCTCTAGTTCTACCGCCTTCCCATCTCCGGAAAAGGTTCGTTTGCGGATTAATACCTTTCAAATATTTGAACGTCTGTATCATATCACCCCTGTTTCTCCTTTCCTCCAGGGTAATACATGTTCAGGTCAGCAAGTCTCTCCTCGTACGAAATTGGCTCTCGCAATACACAATGTGCAACTCAGAGCGCCATTTATATTATAGTGCGCCGCACAGACTGGCATCCAACTTTGGGCACCATTTACTGAATCTACATGTGCTTATCTTTATCCACATCTTTTAAACAAATCATTTTGCTTATGTAAAACCCACAAATGCTAAAATATTCTCAGTTGTGATAACTATACACTGTTTTGCCACATACAACACTTTAAAATTCTTATAAATCTATATTTAAATATACCTAAGTTTAAACTGAGGGTAGGGAACCTGCCTAAAGGAATTAAGGACTGTATATGCAAAGGAGCCTCAAATTATCCAGTCCAAATGATCAACTAGGGCTTATTCCTAGCTTTGTTCCAAAAGTGTGTTTACACTGGATCTATCTTCGCACACTGTGAACACTGAACTTTGCTGATATGTGACCACATCCATCTTACAAGAACACCTTCTGGCCTGAAGACCGTGTTAAAGTTGACCTTTCCAGTGTCTTTTCCTCCTTCGTCTAATCAGGCGTGATCGGACAACACTAATTCTGAGTGTTATACACCACTGCTTATATCATGTTTCTTCATCCCTTATCCATCCATTTTCTGACTCTTCTACATATACAGTAAATAATCAAACCATTTTAAGTGAACTTTTATAGATAAGTAATTCAGTGCACAGACCATGGATTTGACATACAGAAAGCTTCAAGACAGCGGCTTTCCCATCCTGCCCTGGGGACCCCAAAGCCAGTTGAATTTTCAGCGTATCCACAACGAATGTGCATGAAATCAATTTGTAAATACAGGAAAGCCCCGATTTAAGAACTGTTTGTAAACCACCGGAAATTTATACAGAACCAGGGCTTACAAGGCACTCATTGTTTAGACACTGTGTAAACATGTTTTGCGTCTTCTAATTATCATCACAAGAGATGAAATTACACTTTAAAAAGGAAACCTCGTGGAATTCTAAACTTTGTAGCTATTAAAGCCGCATCTTGTATATCTAATTAGTTACAGCAGTGGTTCTCAACTCAGTCCTCAGGACATATTCAGCCAGCCAATCTGATTTTTCTCATATCCCTAATTTTATTTGTTACATTTGTATCCCACATTTCCCCATACATGTGTAGGCTCAATGTGGCTTACATAGTACCGGGAGGCGTTTGCCGGCTCCGGTGAGCAAATACAAGGTGATATTGTGGTAGGATAAAGTTCATGTGGCGCAGCCACCGTTAAGGAGGTGTGCGTAAGGAGTTGGATTATGTACAATTAAGTGCTTTAATATTGATGTGTTGCAGAGATCAGGCATCTAGGTTGGATCCGTGGGGTATGCCTTTTTGAATAGGTTGGTTTTTAATAATTTCCGGAAGGTTAGGTGGTTGTACGTCGTTTTCAAGGCTTTTGGTAGTGTGTTCCAGAGTTGTGTGCTTTTGTTGGAGAAGCTGGATGCATAAGTTGGTTTGTATGTCAGGCCTTTGCAGTTTGGGTAATGCAGATTTAGGTAAGTTCGAGTTGATTTTGCTGTATTTCTAGTTGGTAAGTCTATCAAGTCTGTCGTGTATCCAGGGGCTTCACCGTAGATTATTTTATGGACAATGGTGCAGATTTTGAAGGTAATGCGTTCTTTGATTGGGAGCCAGTGGAATACACGAGATAGATTTGCATAAAATTAGGCAGTTCTTGAGACCCAGACTGGCTGGGTGTGTCCTGTAAACTAGGAGGAGAAGAACCACTTAGCTACAGCCATGTGTGAGCATGACAAGTCAAAACACGAGTTATTTTGCCGAAAAGCCTCTACTGCTGGATGTCAGATGATTATCTTGGATAAGCTGATCTGTTATCTTCCAGACAAGAACACTACTAGCAGTCCAAGAAGAAAATGCCAAAATTGTAATCGTTATATAATTTCTGCATCTTCTGGGTAGCTAGAAAAAAAAAAGAGATTCTTCCAAGCTCAAACCCATGCAAACTTGAGGTCTTTAAATCAATGTTTCCCACTCAATGTGTAAATCTGCAGTAAGGAGGAGGTTGAATACAGCACACACACAAAAAAAAACCAGAATGATTTGCAGGCTCCGCTTTATAAACAGCGCCAGCAAAGTAAACGAAAATACTGTTTTGATCGGTTTTTGCAGACATACCCAAATTATTTGGCACAAGAGGGTTCATGAAAGAGAGGCTCACAAGGAGGTCCCTTTTACCAAGCTGCGGTAAGGGGCCCTGCGGTAGCAGCGGGGGCTTAAAAAAAAAAAAAAAAAGAGACATGGCCATGCAAGGAGGAGCACTTACCAGCACCCATTGAGGTGGCAGTAAGGGCTCCCACAGTAACCTGGTGGTAACGGGCAGCGCCACCATTGGGTTAGCGCCGATAACACGTTCTTGAGGCGGAACTACCACCAGAGGCCGCATTGGGCAGTGGTAGTTCCAGGTTGCCACGCGGCAACCCTTTAGTGAAAGGACCCCCAAGGTGTTTACCATACTGGAGTTGCTCACGTGCCAAAATCATGAATAGAGACCAGTGAGTTTAAAGCTTTCACTGGAAGAGTTTTTATGAAGGGGACCTCCCAATAGCTTTGAGACCGGTGTACTGAAGGGACCAAAATTTTGTAAATTCCACTTCAACATACACAAACGCTAAACAGTACATGTTATTCGCAACAGAGTGCCCTGTTTACCATTTTAGTACGTGAAACAAACTTTCTGAGATTTTCCAACTTTGCAAGTCTGAAACGTCATGCATTATTTTATGCTTGCAATACAAATTAATGGGATGAACAGACCTCAGAACTTAGGAGCCTCCAATTATTAGATGTTTCAGTAATATTATGCTGACATTGCAATATATTTCTGTTATTTCGCATTCAGTGCTGTTAAAAGTGTACATTTTTTTATATGGTTTCATGTTAGTCCTATATTAGGTTTTAATTTTGCTGTTCTCAAGTTTACTTCATTTATTGTATTTATGTTTATATTTGGTCATTTTTACTGTATGTTTATTGTAAGTTGTATGTTAAACTGTACCTGCTGTACACTGCCTTGGGTGAATCTCTTCATAAAGGCGGTTAATAAATCACAATAAATAAATAAATAAATTATGCAAACAGCATTAACTATTAGCACATAATAAAACTTGAACAAAAATGCAGATGCCATTTCTATTGGGCTTCTTTTCCACCAGGACATCTATCTGGCACAACTTAATACATCTACTGTCATATATGTCATGCTTTACCTCCTATTACTTACTCATGTAAGTTTATAAAGATACATCTCAAATTGACTAAAATAAACCAAAGACTGATCGACTTTATCCCCTAGCCATCAGTTTTCCTGGTCTTTCATTGTAGCCATATTTACTACTACTAATCAATTCGGTAGCGCTACTAGACGTAAACAGTACAATACATTTTATGCTGCTTATCCTAGAAAATAGCCGTGGGTTTTCCCCCAAGTCCATTTTAATAATGCCTTATGGACTTTTCTTTAGGAAGCGATCCAAAAGAGATTGGGAAGGGGCAGTTATCAAGAAAAGAAATTGTACTGAAGTCATTGGGAATAGCAGAAAGAAATAAAACCTGTAATGGCACGTGGCACCTGGAAGGCAGCTGGGTGGAAGCACTGGGAACCTGGAGCAAAGGCCCTGGGTGATTCAGGGTGCACCTGGGAGTCAGTTACCCTCTATTTCTTTAGGATTGTGTGCTCGCTTTCAAGTTCTGCGCATCCATCTGCCTTCTAACCTTTAAGGAGTGTAGTTATGAACATGGGCTACTGTTAATACATATTTTACCATTAACTCATGCTATTTTAGCACAGGTCATATTTTATGCAATGAGACAATTATTAACACCTGGGTTAACAGTAAAATAACACATCTTAACAGTAGCCCACACTGACACCCCCCTTAAAGAAATGTCTATAGAAATCCAAATCACTGCTATATGTAATAAAAGTGAGTCAAATACAAGGCAATCAAGCCATTGTGACATCACTAATGAGGTTATTCTTAGGCATTGGTGGAATAGGGCATTATGACCATTTCAATTATGAGCTCATTAGGGGTCATCTTTGACTCTTCTCTCTCCTTCTCTGCTCATATCCAGCAGATTGCCAAGACCTGTCGTTTCTTTCTTTACAACATCAGTAAAATCCGCCCCTTTCTTTCCGAGCACTCTACCAAAACCCTCATCCACACCCTTGTCACCTCTCGCTTAGACTACTGCAATCTGCTTCTTGCTGGCCTCCCACTTAGTTACCTCTCCCCTCTCCAGTCGGTTCAAAACTCTGCTGCCCGTCTCATCTTCCGCCAGGGTCGCTTTACTCATACTACCCCTCTCCTCAAGACCCTTCACTGGCTCCCTATCCGTTTTCGCATCCTGATCAAACTTCTTCTACTAACCTATAAATGTACTCACTCTGCTGCTCCCCAGTATCTCTCCACACTCGTCCATCCCTACACCCCTTCCCGTGCACTCCGCTCCATGGATAAATCCTTCTTATCTGTTCCTTTCTCCACTACTGCCAACTCCAGACTTCGCGCCTTCTGTCTCGCTGCACCCTACGCCTGGAATAAACTTCCTGAGCCCCTACGTCTTGCCCCATCCTTGGCCACCTTTAAATCTAGACTGAAAGCCCACCTCTTTAACATTGCTTTTGACTCGTAACCACTTGTAACCACTCGCCTCCACCTACCCTCCTCTCCTCCTTCCTGTACACATTAATTGATTTGATTACTTTATTTTTTGTCTATTAGATTGTAAGCTCTTTGAGCAGGGACTGTCTTTCTTCTATGTTTGTGCAGCGCTGCGTACGCCTTGTAGCGCTATAGAAATGCTAAATAGTAGTAGTAGTAGTAGTAGTAGTAGTAGAAAGGAACTGCATAGCATATGTAAACCACAGAAAAGTGGTATATCAAGTCCATGACAATATCGGCTCTGGGTACCAGAGACTGAAAACTCTTCACACTAAGGGGGAAATGTATCAACGTTGGCTACTGTTAAGATGTAATATTTACCACTATTTTAGCACAGGCCCCATTTTATGCAATGAGACCTAGTTACTATTAACTGGGGTTAACTGTAAAATAACATCTCTTAACTGCAGCCATGTTGATAACTTCCCTTCTAAGAAGACCCACCGGTTCACAGAAGCATGGATCTCTGGTAAGATCAGCAGCACTTTGCTGCTCTGCTGCAGGGGCGTAGCCAGACCTCGGCGGGAGGGGGGAGGCCAGAGCCCGAGGTGGGGGGCACTGTTTAGCCGCCTCCCCCTCTTGCCGCCGCCGCATCAGGTACCTTGTTTGCTGGCAGGGGTCCCCAATCCCCGCCAGCCAAAAAGATTTCTTCAGCGGCGGTCGACTCCGGCGCCTTCGTTGTGGGATCATCTGTTTCTGACGCCTTATGTCCTGCACCATGCATGTAGCCCCGTGCAGGACGTAAGGCGTCAGAAACAGGATGATCCCACAACGAAGGCACCGGAGTTGACCAGCGCTGAAGAAAACTCTTCGGCTAGCGGGGTTTTGGAACCCCCGCCAGCAAACAAGATACATGATGCGGTGGGGGGCGGGCGGCGATGGCGGGAGTCAAATGTAGAGGGGGCCAGGGCGCAATCTGTGGGGGCCCATGCCCCCATGTAGCTACGCCCCTGCTCTGCTGAGGAAGGAATATAGCTCCTCTTTATACACACAAAGCCAAGAATCGGAAAATAAAGACTTGAAACTTCTATCTCAAAGTAGGTTATATTGTAATTTAGCATAACAGATCCTCATTTACCATTTTCATTGATTTATCTTTAAATAAAGATAAATCAATGAAAACCTAAGATGTGCTGTTACTTTCTACCAGCTTTTAGCAAGTAAAACCAACTTCTCTGAACTCCTGGGGAAGCTGGTTCATAAATCCTGATTTTGTTGCTTCTCACTCAAAAGGGGAATGAAGAAACGTTTACCTGTTCATCTTCAGTGTCTGTCCCACCTAAACTCAAAGAGCTGTGGCGCTGAACGGGGTTGGAGGACTGTGGGATTAAAAAAAAAAAAAATCAAGAAATGATAAAATACGAGAAGCATTAGCTGTGTGAGAGAACAAGAATTTTTAAAAAAAGAATTGTCTAAAGCCTTAAATTCCCCCAGCTAGTCTCTGAAAACACTCCCAGACAGTAAAGTGATATATAAAGCAAGGAAATGAGTACTTAGGACTGAGAAGAGAGGCTAAACATGAAAGACATTGGTCTTGATTCATTCTAAAACCATGACTGTGTTCTTTCTTGTCCGATGGCCCCCACCCTTCATTTTGTGGTTTGGGTTTTCTTCTGTGCACACAATAGATTTGGTCCCCACGGAGATGGGCTTTTACCACGGATCAGGAGGAAGACCATGATTCCCAAGACCGTTTTCCTAGTGGCATCATGCCACAAGGCTGTGTATTCACTGGGTCCGATATTCAAAAGCGTTTAACAAGGCAGGAGAGGCTCCTGTCTGATTAAACCAGACTGGGCATCTGAAGAAGGTTCTGTGGCATTTAACTTCGGCTCCCTGTCTCATAGAATTTCATTTAAGCTGCTGTCATCGGTCCATGAAGTGCACTACACAGGCATTCCACGTTCTCTGACGTCTCCTTATTCCCAATTTCATTCGTACCAGAATCTTTAGTGTATCAGGTCCCGTGCTCTGGAACACACTTCCAACTATGTTATGGCTTGAACGTTTCTATTTAGCAATGCCTATAACCCTTGAACTATTCACTATAAACGCTGTATCTTTAGCCTTCGTGCTTTGCAGGCTGGCCCGGGATCTCGGCTTTTGGGTATGTGTATATATATTTTTTTAATATTATTTTTTAATCTCAATCTCTCTCTCATGTCTTTCCTATAATGTATTTCTATTCCTACTATAATAAATTGTAGTTTTTAAAATTGTATAAACGGCTCTGAAGAATGCTCTAAGGGTGGTATATCAAACCTATTAAACTTGAAACTGGGCAGTGTCATTGAATATTTCCTCTGACTGCCATGGTGCTGGCCTGGTAGTGCCTCACTGGGAGTTGGGATTTATCCAGTTAGCACCACTATTTAGTCTGTTAACCAGGTGAGTGCATCAAGTTAGGACACTGAACAAGCTATCCGAGTCTGAATAATGGCTAGTGTCTGATTATTTTCTGGGTAGCTGTGCCGACTCGGATATTAAATGCCAGTGCCTGGCCATAGCAAGAAGTTCAGAAGTTCCCCTGAGGTAGCCCCAGTGAAATGGGGATCCTGTCGAGACTTTTGATATTTATTTTTAGAACTTATACCCCACTTAAACCTAAGCGGCTAACACAACATACATAATTAAAACCATAAACATGCACACATGATTCTACTCTTGCAGATGACAGATTGAACGTGTGATTGACAGTTTCAACACATGATTAAGTAGATATTATATATTGAAATTTGTAGAAGAGACTTTCAACATTATACTATAAGGGTGGGTATCTATATATTATATATATATATTTCTTTTGACATTTTCTTGGGTTGTTTGATTTCCCAATCTGCAAAATATTTTTTGTGTTTTGATTTTTTCACAAATTATGAAATGTAAAGTTGAATTATGAAGCCATAAATATTTTTATCACTGGAGTTTTTTCTTTGACCAATGATTGGACCATGCCATTTTAAGATCGAGCAACTGACAGACTTGTTCTGAACTGGGTTTTTTTTTTCCCCTCTTATGTTTTGGTTTATTTGGCTTAATGTTTGTGCAAGTTAGTGAGAGGCCATACAACAAAAGAGTTAACCAGTTTATGATTATTTGGATGTTTACGTACTGCTCATTCTCCTCTCGAGTGAAACAATACAAACCCAACCTACCCAATCGTATTCATTTGTACTTTATCAACCCCATCCTTACCAGCCATCATATTCCATAACCAGAGAGAGTAGTGGATACTTGGAATGCCCTCCCGCGGGAGGTGGTGGAGATGAAAACAGTAACGAAATTAAAAAATGTGTGGCATAAACAAAGGAATCCTGTTCAGAAGGAAGGGATCCTCAGAAGGTTAGCGGAGATTGGGTGGCAGAGCTGGTGGTGGGAGGCGGGGCTAGTGCTGGGCAAGACTTCTACAGTCTGTGCCCTGAAAATGGCAGATACAAATCAAGGTCAGGTATACTCAAAAAGTAGCACATATCTTGTTGGGCAGACTGGACGGGCCGTGCAGATCTCTCTCTGCCGTCATCTACTATGTTACTATTCCTCAAGTCATTAGGAAAGTTTATACCACAAAAACAGGATCTACGCAGGAGAAGGCATGCTTCCACATTTCACTTAAGATTACACCCTCTGGTCTTTCCAACAAATCATTTTAAGATGAACATAAAGTCTTAAGCAGTCTATACTGCCTGATACAAGTCTGTGTTCAATCATATTTCTCTCTTTATCTCTCGTGTTCTCTACCGATTTGCTTGCCTTTCCCACCCATCTCCGCGTCTCTCGTCTCTGGTATTCACTAGCATTTTTACAAGTGCTAAAAATTAGTGTGTGCTAACCGTGTAGATGCCCATCATATTCCTATGGGTGGTTACACAGTTAAGAGTGTGCTAAATTTTAGCATGCACTAAACAGGGCTCTAAGTCCTCTACCTTCCTACTTCTCTCAGTCCTCCACCTCCTTCAGTCAGTACTCTCCCCCCCCCCCGGAGCATTCTCCTGGCTAATATCCGACTTATATTTATTTTTATTATTAGTGTAAAAAACTCAGCAGGAGAGGTCCTTTTACTAAGCTGTGTTAGGTGCTAACACAGCTTAATGTGGTGCACCATGAGATGCCCTCAAGTGTCCTGCGGTAATTCCAAAATGTACGCATATTAACCATGCACTAAAAAATATTTAAAAAAAACATTTTTTTGCAGGGGGCATGTCAGGTGGGGGGGGGGGGGTTGAGTGAAGGCATTCTAGCACTGATCAGTTAGCATGGCTACATTACCATGTACTAACTGGTTAGTGCAAGATTACCACGTAAGTCCTTGCCGCCTACAAAATTGATGTCAGTAAGTGCTCACATGGTAATTTTTTTTTTAATGGCTGCACAGTAAGAGTAACATTAGCATATGGTCATTAATACAAAAAAAATGGAAAATTGGCCATTTTACTGCTGCGGGAAAACCACACAAAGGCCCGTGTTTTGTCACAGCTCAGTAAAAGGACCTCTGTTTGGTACTCAAATATGGCTGCAACATGTTTTATGAACTGTAAAGATATGAAATGTTTACAGAGAGGGCTTCATTTCTTGCCACCAATAAAACGTTGAAAATTCCCTTCAGCGTGCTGCCTGTTAAACTCTTCATTTTTCGTTTGAATGATTTTACTGTCTGTTGGCTGTCTTGCATTTTGGCACCGAGTTGGGTTTAATCAAATAATAGCTTCAGCAGACAAGCTCCTGCCTGAGTTTAAGCATCTGCCACTTCCTGGCATCTCGAAATTAGCTGGAAAGTGTAATGCAGAATTAGCTCCTTTATTTTCATGCCTGAGAACTATTGGGAAGTCATTCACCTTCCAGTCAGTCAATTGCGTTTGAACTTTGGGGGCCGTACATCTCTCTCTCATTTCATAATCAGATTCATTTTAAATTCTTCTCCGATAGGATGTTCCACAGAGCGCATTACCTTCTCCTCTTCAACAGGATCCTTTAAAAGGCCCTTGACAGTTCTCTTTACATCAGGGCATGAGGATTTATGAAAGTGGGTTTCTTTACACCAAGCTGCTTGCCAGTAATGCACTCTGTTTTCAGGCCTGGATTTAGGAATAAACAACTGTCTAGAACATCACATTTTAAAGATGCCACGTAGCCAGACTGACGAGGACCCCGATCGAATTTTCTGTAGGACTGTTCTGTCCCCATCTAGAGTCCAACCACAACCAGGATCTGTGACCGAAATTAGACAGGGTAGTGGACGAGAGGAGTGAGTTTCAGGTTTCAGCTGAAAATGCACAGGAAGTTTCGGGCAAAACCCGAACCTGGTTTCAGTCCAGTTTCGGTGCCGAATCTGAAACCAAAACTGAAATTTGGTCAGCCTCTAGTCCCATCTCTTTGGGGGGGAATTGTCCCCATCCACATCACTCCCTTCTCTAGTTTTGCTTAGGGTGCTACATCTTAAATCTAGCCCTGCTGTGTTTCATTTCAGAGAACTTTTATTAAATCAATGTCATCTAGGCCTTAATATTTATAAAAATTCTTTCTGAAATTAAAATAGTCTTACAATGAAATGTCTTCATTTTGAATGCATGTGTACTAGGGATGTGCAGCAAAATGTTTTGGTTTTGTTTGTCTTCAATCACTCGTTTGGTCCATCTTCACACTCAAAATTATTCAGATCATTTGTCAAAGGGAACACAATTCTACACTCTTAACAGGGTTTTCGTTCATTTCCATTAAACTTGATGAAAACTTGCTGGTGGGTTCTGGCATAGAGACCAGAGAGCTAGCCTGGTTTTGACGTCAGGGGAAGCGGACTTTTGTCAAATAGGCACCAGTTGGTGTCGGCTAGGCAGCAGTGCCAATGTTGTGGCTCAGGTGCAGTAGCTGTGGCAGGCAATGATTTAACACAGGCTGCCTCTGCTGTGTCCTGCCTACGAGGAAAACTTTAAGTTACATCAGGAGACTGGACACAGTAGAGGTCCCAGGACTGGCCGGAGCAGGCAGCCTGTCTTCTTAACTACATGGGATTCTGATCAGCTGCATTAAAGGAACTTGAACATGCTTTTTGCAGGCAACAACTTTGGAATGTGACCTTGATGAAGTCAGATGGAATGTGTTTTATGGTGCAATAATAGTCTGGAGCGAGATCCAGCAAGCAACACCCTTTTTTTTGATGGGACATATACCACCCGAGGGGTCCTTTTACTAAGGTGCGCTGAAAAATGGCCTGCGGTAGTGTAAACGCATGTTGTGGGCGCACAAATTATTTTTTTTAGCGCACCTACAAAAAATGCCTTTTAAAAATTTTTGCTGAAAGTGGACGTGCGGCAAAATGAAAATTGCCGTGGTTCCATTTTGGCTCTGAGACCTTACCGCAAGCCACTGACCTAGCGGTAAGGTGTCACACGGTAACCCGGGCGGTAATGGTCTACACGTGTCAAATTCCACTTGACGCACGTAGATGCCGCGCATCAGAAAATACAAAATATTTTTCAGGGGGAGGTTCCAAGATGGTGACGATATAGGTCGGCTGCAAGTAGTGCTTTTCCACGGATTTAATAATTCTTTCAAAAAATATTCAGAATGCTGAAGGGAAAGCTGAAGGGACCCACCCTCCCGAAGCTTGAATCGCCACTCGTTCCTCAAACCTCCATTACAGCCTTATGGTCTCTACCCCGAATGCGGGCGTCTCAGCTTCCGGGGCTAGGAAGAGTCCTGGATTAGGAAGTGAATCTTTGCTTAGCCCGGCGGGATCAGCTACCCCTCCACTTCCACAACCAGTCGAAGCGGCAGTACCGAGACTATATTCAGACAAAGTCTCAAAGGGGAGGCGAGCTTCTTCTCTGGCGGTGTTGAGTGATTTACCATCTGAAGGCGTGCACCATCGGCCGTATTTCGCTTATGGCGTCGAAGGAGGCAACGGGAGAGCCTATTTCCACAACTTATACTCAACATGAAATTGATTTATGTGCCTCAGCGATTCAACCATTGATAAGACCACAAACAAGAAATATCGCTGGAAACGATTTGGACTGCCATCGAAACCCTGCACAAGGTTTGTTCTTCTTTTGTCTCAGTTTCCTTAAATAATTCTGTGCAAACAAGAGAGACTAAGAATATAATTGAAACTATTTCCACTAAACAAAATACGTTGGAAACTGAAGTGCTTAAACTTCAAGAGAATCAAGCCCAGTTTGCTGGAGATAGACTGTTATTGCATTGTAAGACCCTTCACTGGCTCCCTATCCGTTTTCGCATCCTGTTCAAACTTCTTCTACTAACCTATAAATGTATTCACTCTACTGCTCCCCAGTATCTCTCCACACTCGTCCTTCCCTACACCCCTTCCCGTGCACTCCGCTCCATGGATAAATCCTTCTTATCTGTCCCTTCTCCACTACTGCCAACTCCAGACTTCGCGCCTTCTGTCTCGCTGCACCCTACGCCTGGAATAAACTTCCTGAGCCCCTACGTCTTGCCCCATCCTTGGCCACCTTTAAATCTAGACTGAAAGCCCACCTCTTTAACATTGCTTTTGACTCGTAACCACTTGTAACCACTCGCCTCCACCTACCCTCCTCTCCTCCTTCCTGTACACATTAATTGATTTGATTTGCGTACTTTATTTTTTGTCTATTAGATTGTAAGCTCTTTGAGCAGGGACTGTCTTTCTTCTATGTTTGTGCAGTGCTGCGTATGCCTTGTAGCGCTATAGAAATGCTAAATAGTAGTAGTCTCTTGTAACCAGACCTAATATTGTGATGTCATAATGCCTCAGGCCACCAATAAGAGCCAACCTCATCAGTGATGTCACAATGGCTTGATTGTCCTATACTTGGCTTACTTTTATTACATAGCTCTTTGAGCAGGGACTGTCTTTCTTCTATGTTTGTGCAGCGCTGCGTATGCCTTGTAGCGCTATAGAAATGCTAAATAGTAGTAGTAGTAGTAAGACAGAAAATATAGAGAATGCAATGAGAAACTTAAATCTACAAATATTAAATTTTCCTTATTCAAGATTTACTTCACCAAAGGACATGTTCCAAAGATTCCTAAAAGAGAATTTTAAATATTCAGAACACTCTTTTCCACCTGTTCAAAAATATAGGACAACTGTGCTGAATCAGCAAAAAAAAAAAAAAATCAAGAGAAACGTGAAGATCAGCCTCAACAGGAAGTTTCACTGGACAATTTAGATATCTGTACTTTAATAGAGCAATCTGAGGAAGAAGTAAAAACTAGAGCTACACTTTTGGTCTCTTTTGTGTTTCTACAGGACAAGGAAGCATTATTGAGATTATATTTCCAAAAAGCCCAGCCTATTTTTTTAGGAGGGAAAGTATTGATGTTTCCTGATATTTCCAAATGGACTCAGGAAAGGAGAAAAAATTTCCTTGGAATGAGACAAGAGGCTTTAGCATTGAATGTCCGTTTCCAACTACGATTTCCATGTAAATGTATTCTTTGCCTCAAAGATAAGAAATGTGTGTTTTTTGAACCTCTCCAATTGCAAAGTTTTTTGAATGCTCAGGGAATTATCGGTGAAGTTCCAAATGTTTAGCTGTTTAGATGTTAAAATAGGGAATGACTACCTATAGTTTACCTATAACTATTACCTCTATAATCCAACTTCCTTTGGAATGTATATTCAAGGAACCTTCTAATTGTGGACTAAATAACCAAGTAGAACTATTTCTTTGTTAAAAAAAAAAATTTTCTGATTTGTTCTTTACAAACTTGGTGTATTTCCTTCAAAGACTGTTGTATCTTTGTAAAACTTAAAAGCATAAATAAAAAATATATATATTTTTCAGACACGTGTAGCGGACGTGCACCAAAATTGAAATTACCACAAGGGTCACGCGGTAACTGGGTGGTTAACTCTAATTTGGTGCACGTTAGACGCAGGTAGGTGCCAACGCAGCTTAGTAAAAAGGGCCCCTGAATGAGCTCCACTGGAAGCTGCCTTGTGGCCCATGATATGGCACAGAACTAACGGGCGGTATCAGAACGAGAGTTTTCATAACCATATTCTGATATTGTTGCTACCCCTCGGCTTCATCGGAATGTATTCAGCCCCCTGTATTTTGATTATTTTTTTTTCTATTTTCTAGTCCAGCTTGGACACATCTCTGAGCTATACTTTCGCTAAAACCTCATGTTCTGCTACATGATTACACATAATTAGAAAATAGAATAATCCATTTGTGGCATCACTAAATTAAGAAATAGAAAAAAATGTGGAAAAAAAATGCAAAGGTCGGTGTTTCCAAGAACATATGAAAGAGGTTATCTAACACAAGGTGGATATTTATGCGGAAATGTAGCATGCCAATTGTTTGAGCCTTATAAATGCAGGTCGGTATGTTTCAGAATTGCGTTTATGGGTCAGTACACAGAGGAAAGTGTTTAGATATCAGAGAGATCATAATAACAGCAAACGCGAGGACAGAGCAGTGCATTAGCAAGTCACTCTGCTTACTCACAGAATGAACTGGACAGGGTGCAGGATCACGGAGAAAACAGCAAAGAGAAGAGAAGGCATGCATGACAGCAGATTTACTACTTAAGGTTGGTTGTTGCATCTTATTGGTACGAGTGAGTTATTTTGGTGGTCAGGGTAAGTTATGCTACAGTGTGTTTCCTCTATTGCAGGGTTTTTCAAAGCAATCCTGGAGTGTCCCCCTAGCCAGTCTGGTTTTCAGGACATCCATGATGAATATTCATGAGATGGATTTGCACGTAGTAGAGGCAGTATGTTTACGTAGCCACAGGGGGCTTGGGCTCATCCACTTTCACTTCAGACCCACCCAACAGTGACGCACCAATGGTGCAGCCGGCGGAGATCCCCAAACCTTCCAGCTGAAGGCACCAACAAAGCTGCAAACCACCAATGAAAACTGCAACAATGTATGTTCAGTTCATGTTGAAGAACTGAGCATGTGCAGGGTGCTGGCATCCTGGTTTTTGTCAAAGGTTTGCAACTTTGGCAGGTTTCCAATGTCTTCAGCCAGCTCAGGTGTTTGAAATTTGGGAGGGCACCAGGGGGGAAGAGCAGGAGAGGAAATATATATCTACCCCAATCTACCTGTTGGCCCACCCATAAATTGACTTCTGGCTCATCACTTCTGTTGATATGCTGAAAATCAGAATGGCTAACGAGCTCTTCCAAGACCAGCCTGAGCAATATTGTTCTAGCAGAAGAAATATCTAAGAAGTAAGCATCCCATTCATCTCACAGAGCCACAAACACATGCTCCACACACCTTGTTCAATGTACACGTAAGGATTTCCTGAAGAGTGGAGATCTCAGGAGGGCTCCTGGGCAATCCATCATCCTCAGAAACTGTGCCTATGTCTTCAGATTTTCCACTCGTTATGACTTGAGGAGGGGATCCAACTCGGATGTTCTGCTTTAACTGAAGCTGAGGAAGAATTAATTATGACAGCAATGAAAAGGAGCACGTGACAGGATATCAAATATGTCCCCCTCCAAAGTAAAGTTGAGGGACATGGGCCACTGCAGTAATTATTTTTCAGGATACTGTGTTGTGTTTTGAAAGGTTGACCAAACTTAAGTCTACTATAATGGTAAAGTTTAAGTTATGGGATAATGCAACTTCATTTTAAAAAGTTAGTGTTTCCAAGGCTTCCATAAGTTTGCACGTGGTTTATGTTGATGCAGGACAGACTTTTTACTTAGAAATCTGTTGTCAAGTGCACTGTAAGGCATTATTTAGGAGTATACCAAGCACTACACACGCCTATATGCCTAGTACCCCCCCCCCCATGTTAACTCTGCCCCCCCCCCAAAAAAAAAATATCAGGTCTGTCTACACCCCTGATGTAGAGGCCCCTATAATTCTACTAAGAATATAATGTGTATTTGTTGAAATGGGGAAGTTTCTAGGTTAAGGAGTTTCCCCACATTTGAAGCTGCATCTCCAAGAGTGAAGGTGGAGTGCATGGGCGTAGTTTGGGGGGGGGGCGAGGGGGGGCAGTGCCCCCCCAAACGAGCTGCCACCCCCCATCCTCCAATCCCCGAGCCACCAGCAGCCTCTGCGAGAAAGCACCACGCACGCTGCTTTAGACCTGCCCCCGGAAGCCTTTCTCCTTCAACTTCCTGTTCCCGTGCAGGCAGGAAGCTGTAGGAGAGAGAAGGGCCTCCGAGGCAGTGTGCGTGATGCTTTTGCTGAGGTTGCCAGCGGCTCGGGGGATTGGAAGATGAGGGAGGGTGATACCGGGCCCCACTGGAAGACTCCGGGCCAGGGGCGGCGGGAGAGACACACACCCCACCCTTTGTCCCCCCCCCCCCCAAATGAAACTGTCAAACTACGCCCATGGTGTAGTGTAAGGGTGATTCAAGTTATCAAAAGCAATTGGCATCATCCAGGGAGCTGGTGAGGCTGTAAGGGGGCTGCTGTTATCTAAACTCCAAGGTACTGGGGGTTCAGGATGGGCTATGCTTTCACTCTGGGAAGAGAAAGAAGGCGGCTATTTCTGGAATCCGAGGAGGAGCCACTGTTTAGAGACAGGCTGAAAGAGTTCCAGGAAGGACAAGACAGTCTATTGAGTTTGGGAGGTGTTTGCCTCATATCCCCATAAAACAAGGAGACCGGCCAGGATTCACACTGGGCAGCAATCAGAAAGCTGATAAATTGTTTTCCAGGCGAAGAGGACCCCAGTGCTTCCAGAGGCCTAAATGGGAAGCCCCAGAGAACAGATATTCAAGAAACCCGAGATGTGGTTTTGTGTGGATGTGACATTTTTCTGCTTTTGAATTATTTATTTTGGTGGAGGCTAGACTGTTTATTCTATGTTACATTTATGTTTTCCTTGGGGATCAAGGCGAGTGAGATTCATCAAATATCTCTTATCAGGAACAAAAAAAAACAGGAAGCCTATCTAGTCTCCAAAATACATCAGGCCTAGAATTAGATAACTCACCTTCCAAATGCTTATTTAAAAAAAAAAGGGCGGCTAATGTTTAATTTCTGAAGCTGCTGGAAGGGCTGAAGAGACCAGACCACCTACTGCTAATCCTCACCTGCAAAGCTTTCACATTCCCTGTAATATTCTCCTGAGATAACCTGTCACCAGCTTCATTTTCCAAGGCAGGTTCTGAAATGAACACACTGTCATGGGACCGGGCTTTGTTCCCCATATTCCCTTTGGTTCTGAAAAGTAAAGACAAAGAACTCAGCAGAAGGAATAAGAAACAACACACTCATGAGAATCTAAGAGGGCAACTTCAAAAGCATGTCCATGGGTAACATCATACTTTTTTACCTGCTGAAATGGGCTTTTAGAAAAAACTGTCCACATAGCTACTTTTAACAGCGGTAGGGAGACAGGATTCCAAGGGCAGGGAATGGAACGTGTGCAAGCATTTCCATTTTCAAAAGGATGCACAGAGACCTTTCCTTTGAAATAATGCCTACATCACACCTAGGAATTGGTGCAGGGAGTTGTTTTTTTTTAAATGCAAGTTTCAAAGTGAAAGTATGCATTTCACTGTGAAAATTAGTGTAAACTCTGTAGGTAGGCACAGACTTTGTATCAATCCAACCAATCTTAAAATAAGTCACAAAATTATTTTTTTCAGGCAGCGATGCAGGACTGTAGAAAAAACAGAGATATAGTCAGCGGAGGAGGAGCCTAACGGTCCGTGCACTAGGCTGAGAACCTGGGGAACTGGGTTCAAGTCCCACTGCGGCTCCTTGTGACTGGGTATTGCCCCAGTTGCAGAGTCTTAGATTGTGAGCCCACTGGGGACAGAAAAAGTACCTGCCTATAACAAATGTAAACCACTTTGACTGTTGCACAGAAGGGTGATATAATCCAATCCCATTACACTTTACGCTCACAAAAATCATCCAGCTTGCTTTTCTATTTCAGTGATACAGCACTGTCCAGCTTCAGTACCCTCCATTGTCCCAGGTCCAAACACATATACCCGTATATCAAACATATAAAGGCAAGTGACTGACTTCACCTGCAAATGCGCAGTAGAGTCGGAACGCTGAGAGTGTAGAAGTCCAAGCCCCGCCTCCACCAGCAGTACAGCCCAATAGGGAGGAGGGCTTGGACATGGGCGTGGAAATCAGAGGAGGAGGGAAGGAGGGAGCGGAACTGAGGGAAACAGGCGCTGGGGGGGGAGGGGCATAGGAAAACAAAAAACTAGCCCGTTGTTACGGGCTTAACGGCTAGTAATAAATATAAACCACTTTGGTTGTACCACAGAAAGGTGGTATAATTACATGAATAACTCCGTTTCCATACACAGTTTTCAAAATTACTAATGCCACTGCTCATGTAGAACTGTAAATTAAAAAAAAAAAAAAAACTAGCCTGTGCTCAGTTTAACAATTGTTTATGGATATATCAATACATGAGAACATACAAGTCTTAATGGCAGACAAGATATGCTCTGAATTCTAGGAAAAATCCAGCTCCTTATATAGGGAATTTGGCATCTTGAACACAAAAGGATCAAAGGAAGATTCATGGTTACAGGAGCATAGGTTAGTTTACTAATGACTATATACACACATAATTTATAGCCTCTGTGATACTCCTTCACCCCTTGACCATCAGATTACCCCTAATATATTGGAGTTATAAATTGCTCCCAAAGATATAAATGTTTTTTTCTTTCTTAAAGGTCCCTAGGCCACTTAACACTGTTCTCTACAGTTAAAGAGTGAAGTATTACACATTCAAAAAGTGGTCATACTTTCTAAATTCTAACCTACTATTAAAATATATTTCTAAGGTAGAATTTTTTCCACAATCACAGTGCCAGCCTTTGAAAGCAGCTGCAGGATTTCTACAACCCCCTTTTTCTCCTTCAGAGGAGGGAGAGCGGCAGGATTTGTTCAAGTGTGACTATTTGCCATAAGAAGTATCTTCTGGTTTATAAAAAAAAAAGGCAATGTTTCTTCAGGGCCAGATAAAGCACAATTTATCCAGCCCCCAACCCCCACTGCTCCCCATAAGAAGCAGGTTTTTTTTTAGGTCTCTCCCTCAAAGGCAGCAGAATTTCTTCAGAACGCCATTTCCTCCAGTCTGTGTAACAATATAATTTAATAATTTGCAGCTTTTTAGCTCAGTACAGCTAGGGCTGGATTTAGACTTGGTGAAGGCCCCTTGTTAAAAAGTTACACCAGAAGGTCACGTACGTACCAAAACAGTACCTTGGGCTGCCACAAATTTGGTTTAAAATTTTTTTTGTTTGTTTTGTTACATTTGTACCCCGTGCTTTCCCACTCATGGCAGGCTCAATGCGGCTTACATGGGGCAATGGAGGGTTAACTGACTTGCCCACAGTCACAAGGAGCTGCCTGTGCCGGGAATTGAACTCAGTTCCTCAGTTCCCCAGGATCAAGGTCCACCACCCTAACCACTAGGCCACTCCTCCACTGTTGCTACTATTTGAGATTCTACATGGAATGTTGCTATTCCACTAGCAACATTCCATGTAGAAGTCGGCCCTTGTAGATCACCAACGTGGCCGCGCAGGCTTCTGCTTCTGTGAGTCTGACGTCCTGCACGTACGTGCAGGACATCAGACTCACAGAAACAGAAGCCTGCGCAGCCTTCTACATGGAATGTTGCTAGTGGAATACCAACATTCCATGTAGAATGTCCAATAGTAGCAACAGAATCTCAATAGTAGCAACATTCCATGTAGAATCTCCAATAGTATCTATTTTATTTTTGTTACATTTGTACCCTGCACTTTCCCACTCATGGCAGGCTCAATGCGGCTTACATGGGGCAATGGAGGGTTAAGTGACTTGCCCAGAGTCACAAGGAGCTGCCTGTGCCTGAAGTGGGAATCCAACTCAGTTCCTCAGTTCCCCAGGACCAAAGTCCACCACCCTAACCACTAGGCCACTCCACTTTTTATTTTTAATTAATTACATATAAAGCCAATTTAAAACTACAGATAAAATTTTGCTACACAAGATTTTAAAAACTACAGCAGTTGTATATATATGTTTTTCTTTTTCTTTGATGCTTGGATCTATTAGCTTTACTCAGGGCTTTTTTTGAGGGGGTACTTGGGGGTACTGAGTACTGGCACCTTTTCCATTGGCTGCTAAAATTGACCCATGGTCCCTAAGTTTTAATGAAAGAGCTCAGGCTCTACACACCAATTCTGCCTTGTCATAGGTTCTGTGACTGGTTGCAGGGGGCCTGGCTATTGTGGGGAGGATCCCCTCAGTGATTAGTCCCACCCCTGAAGGGTGACCTAGCATTTGAGTACCGGCACCTTTTTCACTAGAAAAAGTGCACTAGCTTTACTGAGGACAAAAGATTACTTTCTTTTGTGGTTGATTGAAAATTTTCCTTGTGACTTTGATTTGTCATTTCTCTTGTCACTATGTAGAAACTGGCGATATATACGATTGTAAGCATGATTTAAAAAAACAAAAACAAAACTATAGTACACATAAAAAGCCACATACAATTCTAAAAGCCACAAAAACAAAATCTGGCACACAGCTTACAATCTTGTTTGTTTAAAACAAGCTGTGCAGGTAAAGATTTCTGCCCTAAAATAACTTGTATAGTTCAAGAAGGTACCAGAAGCAACACAAACAACCTGACTTGCCCAAGGAGCACCAAGCAGGATTTGAAATCTGATCTCCCTGGTTCTCAACCCATTGTTCTAATCACAAAGCTATTCTTAGGCCATGTGGATGAAACAGTCAGCATTGTGAAGCATGCTCAGTGTGACTGCGAGTACAGAAACATCCCAAGCCACAAGTATGATCATTCCCAGCCACAAAATGATTCAAAGCCACACAGCCTCAAGAATACATCCGTATAATCTTGCAAACATACCCTAGATACTACTAAAGCAAAACACTTCATCACATGGGTCGCAGGAAATACTTGTTGTCCATAAAAACAATAAACAAGAATATAACTGTTTCCAGATTTGCCCTGGGCATCACTGTTTTTCTCAACATGTCCCAAGAACAGATCTCAGGGCTCATGGCAATGGTTCTTTTCTGAATCGGGGAGGGGAGGGGTAAATGCTCTGTTTCACTTTAAACTAATTAGAATAGTTTACTCAAAAGATGTGTAATTTGGGTTAGGCAAGCCCATATTTATGGACGGTCAAATCAGTAACATCACTTTAAATTAAAAGCACATATTTTCCTTTGTCATCTTCCAGTTGGAAGTATATATGACCCTGTCCTCAGACCTTAGGATGGAAAAATCAAGGAGGTTTAATGACAGGAGATGGCATGACATCAAAAAGCTGAAGCCACTTCCCCCAGCAGCGGCCCTCTTGGTGCTGCATCTATGTTGCCATTGTACATTGTTATTATATCTCAGTTATATTTTGAAAACATGCTGGCTTGTGCAGCATAGGGAAGTACACGGAGGAACTACATATGGAAAGCTTTCAAATAAATAAATAAAAAACAAAAACTGTCAGAGCAGCAACTGAAGCAGTGAAGGGCTTCCAGGAGGCTGTGTGTGCAAGAAAATGAGCAGAGTCACGGAGAGAGAAAAAGACGGAAACATGCCGGTCAATATTCAGCCCGCACCACAAGCAATTTAACTGGGCAAAAGCCTTTCCTACATAAGTTAAGTAGTGCCACGCTGGGAAAAGACCAACCAACATCCTGTCCACAACAGCGGCCAATCCAGGCCAAGGGCACCTGGCGAGCTTCCCAAACGTACAAACATTCTATACATGTTATTCCCGGAATTGTGGATTTTTTTCCCAAGTCCATTTAGTAGCGGTTTATGGACTTGCCCATTAGGAAACCGTCTAACCCCTTTTTAAACTCTGCCAAGCTAACCGCCTTCACCACGTTCTCCGGCAACGAATTCCAGAGTTTAATTATGCGTTGGGTGAAGAAAGTTTTCTCCGATTTGTTTAAATTTACTACACTGTAGTTTCATCGCATGCCCCCTAGTCCTAGTATTTTTGGAAAGCGTGAACAGACGCTTCACATCCACCTGTTCCACTCCACTCATTATTTTAAATGCCTCTATCACGTCTCCCCTCAGCCGTCTCTTCTCCAAGCTGAAATGCCCTAGCCTCCTTAGTCTTTCCTGCCCAATTAAATCGCTTTGCATCGGCCAGTTGGAGTCTAATCACATCAGACAGAAAGGAATGAATGTTATTATATGCTAGATGCTAAATAAAAGGCATATAGCACAGCCCTGAAATCCACAATACGGCATTGCAAACAACAAAGCAAGCTCTGGAGCACTAACAAAAATATTAACCCTCCTCCCTCACAGACCCCTCAAAAACTCCCCAACCCTCCCCCCATCTCCTCCTAACAGAGAGAATGCAAAACCAAGGAAGTTTTAACAAAGCTAAAAACCTCACAAGTTTGCTATTGTTTTCAATAGCGTTTGCTTCACCCCCCCCCCCCCCCCCCCCCCCCCCCCGCTGCCTTCAGCCTAGATAATGGGCCAGATAGGAGATCTCCTGTCATTAAACCTCCTTGTGGAAAACAGCAACCTCTGAGCTCTTCACAGGTCAGGCAGATTCCAATTTCTAGAGGCCGGAGGCCTGAGATTCTGAAATTCCTGCCAACGCTGAATAACCACACCATTCGTTTGCCACTCCAAATCTAAAGTCTGGCTTCTTGTCAAAAGCAGACTCTTGCTAAATCAAGCAGTGCCGCATCCAGATGAAATTTAACAGATAACTGTGATCTCGATCAGTTATAGTACCACCATTCCACCCAGGGGAATGCAATCCATTTCCAAACATTCCACATGCTCACAGTTTTTGGCAGTTGATACGAGGACAGTGCTCAGAGCTGGAGGAATGGGAGATGATTTGTAATGAAAGCAATTGTTTTGGCTAAGATGTCATCACGAACTGACTTGTGGCTTTTACTCTGCTACTGTGGTACAAGAGATTTGAACTGAAGTTGCCTGTCCGACAAGGCTTAGGTGCAATGCTGAGATGATTTGCAGAAGCTCTGGGGAAGGAGAACAGGCAGTTTCTATTACCACATTAACTCTTAATGGTGCAAGAACTACACTGGAGACGTCGTGTCAAATCTCAGTCAATAAGGGACTTGTGTCACCATAGTGCATTTGATGAGGAAATCAAACATATAAATGGGCGAGTGACCGTACTCACTCGCAAATGCGCAGTAGACTTCTTTCTCTGTCCCGCCCCCGCGTCAATACGTGATGACGGGGGTGGGGGGGTGGGACAGAGAGGGAAACTGCGCAAAGGGGAGGGAACCGCCGAGGTAGCCACCGCTCCCCCTCCCCCCCTGAGGTCGCCGCCACTGGTACCCCCCCCCCCCCCCGGAGTCGCCGCCGCCGCAACCCCTCCACCCGGCCCGTCTCTTCGTTATTCAACTTACATCTCTGGAGCAGGCAGATCAGCTGAGCTGCCGTTGGCCTTCCTTCCCTGCCTGTGTCCCGCCCTCGCCGATGTTACGTCACACGAGGGCGGGACACAGGCAGAGAAGGAAGGCCGACGGGAGCTCAGCTGATCTGCCTGCTCCGGAGATGTAAGTTGAATAGCGAAGAGACGGGCCGGCGGCGGCGACCCAATAGCCCGTTTTAACGGGCTCAACGGCTAATATGATTATAAAATGTAAGAGTGTCATGGATTAGATCTACCGGTTTTCTGTGGTATAACCAAAGCGGTTTATATATTTATATACAGGTACTTTCTCTGTTCCCAGTGGGCTCACATTCTTTTTACCTGGGGCAATGGAGGGCTACTTTGACTAACTTAATACATTTTTGATTAGCTTTCAAGGGTAGCCCTTCGTCTTTGCTTATTTCTGATCTGACGAAGAAGGGCCACCTTCGAAAGCTAATCAAAAAAATGTATTAAGTTAGTCCAATAAAAAAGGTATCATCTTATTTTCTTTTCTCTGTTTTATTTTATTCTATTTCTATTGAATACCTTTAAAAGTGGACTAACACGTTACCACATCTCTCTACTTTATTAAAAGGGGAATCTAAAATCTAAGAAATCTTTAAGCACAATTAAGATGGCCGGAAAAGAGCTTTTATAATATTAGGTCATATCTAAACGTATTCTCAGTTCAAGCCGGTGCGTGCTTGGGGACAGAGCTAGAGTGGAGTCATGCTTTAGCGTGTATTCTGTAAACTGTATGTGTACATGTAGAAAGTACATGCTAACAATTTACACATGCTCCCAAGCAGGTGTAACATCTGCACCTTTAACCTAGGTGTGATTTCTGCAGAATTAGTGTCACATAGGTGCTTATGAATTAGGCAAAAAACAAAACAAAACACAGGAGCCTTCCTGCCCTGTTAACCTAGATACCATGTTATAAAATTGGGTGCAGTTCTATAAAGTGAATGTTAACATTTAGGCGTTAAGGAAAATATGCACATAAGTGTTTACATAAAGGCTTTTTTGAGGGGGTACTTGGGGGTACTGAGTACCGGCACCTTTTTAATTGTCTGCTAAAATTGAGTCATGGACCCCAAGTTTTAATGAAAGAGCTCAGGCTCTACTCACCAATGCTGCCTTGTCATAGGTTCTGTGATTGGTTGCAGGGGGCCTGGCTATTGTGGGGTGGGTCCCTCAGTGATCACCCTACCCCTGAAGGGTGGCCTAGCATTTGAGTACCGGCACATTTTTCGCTAGAAAAAAAACGCACTATGTAAACAGATACCAAAATTCTGCCTACCCGCTGTTCTGTAAATACACGTGGATCTTGCATAGCATGTATTTTACAGGAAGGCCTACACCTAGGCAGAGTCTGGGTGGGGCAGGGGGAGGGGATCACACTTACACACCTAACACAGAATATTAAAAGTTACACTTGTATCTCCAGCTTTTAGGTGTGAGCATTTCCTCCAGCTGGCTTAAAGGGGGTAAAGGGTCACGGATTTGATATATAACCCAAACCAAATGGTATACCATTTATTATATGCAGGCACAGAAACAGTGAAAAACATTTGTCTTGGGAAGCTTCTTCATACATGTGGCAGATACATGAATGAGCCTGTATTATGTGGAGGTGTATTTTCAAAGCACCTAGACTTAGAAAGTTACATAGTAACCTATGGAACTTTTTAACGTCTAAGTGCTTTGAAAATGAGCCCCTTAGTGTAGTAAGTTTCAAATGTATATGTGATTTTTATGACTTATGTGTTTTCCTATGTAACCTGATTAACTCTAGTGGTTATTAGCTTGATAAATAAATAAATAAATAAATAAATATTTAAGTGTTAGTACCTACCATCAGTGGTTCCCAAACCTGATCCTGAAGGTATCCCAGACAGTCAGGTTTTCAGGATATCCACAATGAATTTTCACGAGAGAGAGATTTGCATGCACTGCCTCCACCTCATGCAGATCTATCTCATGGAATATTCATTGTGGATATCCTGAAAACCTGACTGTCTGGGATACCTTCAGGATCAGGTTTGGGAACCACTGGCCTGCATTATAGGCATGTATTCTATAAAGCAGTGGTTTTCAACCTAGTTCTCAGGGACCGTTCAGCCAGTTGGGTTTTCAGGATATCCACAATGAATATGCAAGAGATGCATTAGCATGCACTTCCCAGTGGCGTTCCTAGGGTGGCTGACACCCGGGGTGGATCGCTGATGCGCCCCCCCCCCCCGGTGCAGTGCCCCACCCCCGGCGAAAGGCCACCCCCCCTCCGGTGCAGCACGACCCCCCACCCCCCAGCGAAAGGCCACCTCCCCCCCCCGCGAAAGGACACCCCTCCACCCCCCGGGTGCATTTTTACCTGCTGGGAGGGTGCCGCGTGCCTGTCTGCCTCGCTCGTTCCATGCTCCCTCTGCCCCGAACAGGAAGTAACCTGTTCCGGAGCAGAAGGAGCACAGAACAAGCGGAGCAGACAGGCGCGCAGCACCCCCCCAGCAGCATGCACCCAGGGCGGACCGCACCCACCCCCCCCCCCCCCCCCAGGAACGCCACTGGCACTTCCTCCACTGCATGCAAATACAGGAGCAAGTTCTCATATGCCATCTTTTGATGAAGGCACAGGGGGGAGGAAAAAAAAAAGTTAAAGCTCCCAGGTTTGAACCTAAATTAATGCTTTTTTAAAAAAATTGTACTTATAAATAGTAAGTCTGATTGTTAAGCACCTAATTCTCATAACGTGTCTGTTTTGATGGCCCTTTACTAGGTGAAAACATCTCTACACGAATACAGGGATTCCCTATAACCAGCCCCTCCAAATGACACAATGATTTACAATCATCACTGTGATATATTACAAAAATGCACTTGGACTTTTTTTTTTGTTTAATTACTATTTTACAGAGAGATTGAATAATGAGGGAAGGGCTTCCTTCTTATGTTCAGTGGAAAAACAATCTGTTGGTTCAGGCTCCTTGCTATATGAATATTCCATTAATGCTACCATGCATTACATATTAAGGGCATTTGCTTTGAACTTTGTTTTAATTTGTTTATCCAGTCCTTATATGCACATGGTTTTGCTTTTTAAACCCAAAAGGTGAATCCTAAGGGTGGTTGCACAATTAGGTATAAACTATGTTGTTTCTGACTTTACTTGTTGTGGACTGCTAAGTGCTTACACAAATTAATGTTAAAGTCTACTTTTTATGAAAAAGACAAATGAAGATCGTTTGAAAATATTATTAATAATATTATGATTATGCTGTTGATTATGATGGTTATACTGCTGATTATGATGGTTATTACAATATCCATATCAACCTTATATTAATCTTAATAATAATATTGTTATTTTTTGTGCTACTTTTGGCCACAAATTGGGCTGGAAAAATTTTCACCATCTGGCAACTACTTGCAAATGCAGGTACTTTGTGTGTGAACAGCCATAAGTGTGCATAGTCTAGATGTATTCTCTGCCAATGTGCCTCTACTACTTTATTGTTATAAATTAGGCTGGAAATAGGTGACTTATCTGTTTAGGCTACCTGTAATAAAAGTTTCCTCAAAATGCTAACTTTTGTCCGACAGCATAATACAAGAGTATTCATTTGTGATCATCTGTTATCAAACGGGTCCTCAGTGCCTCCACAACCTAAATGGGAACACAGAGGCAGCCGGGAAATGTATAACTGAGCTGGGAGCATGGACCAAGAGCTCACTATTGTATCTGTATGAAACATTTCATATTCATCTTCAAAAGAGAATATGGAATGGAGGAGTGGCCTAGTGGTTAGGTTGGTGGACTTTGGTCCTGGGGAACTGAGGAACTGAGTTCGATTCCCACTTCAGGCGCAGGCAGCTCCTTGTGACTGGGCAAGTCACTTAACCCTCCATTGCCACATGTAAGCTGTATTGAGCCTGTCATGAGTGGGAAAGCGCAGGGTACAAATGTAACAAAAATAAAATAGATACTATTGGAGATTCTACATGGAATGTTGCTACTATTGGAGATTCTACATGGAATGTTGCTATTCCACTAGCAACATTCCATGTAGAAGGCTGCACAGGCTTCTGTTTCTATGAGTCTGACGTCCTGCACGTCAGACTCACAGAAGCAGAAGCCTGCGCGGCCACATTGGTGATCTGCAAGGGCCGACTTGTACATGGAATGTTGCTAGTGGAATAGCAACATTCCATGTAGAATCTCAAATGGTAGCAACAGTGGAGGAGTGGCCTAGTGGTTAGGGTGGTGGACTTTGGTCCTGGGGAACTGAGGAACTGAGTTCGATTCCCACTTCAGGCACAGGCAGCTCCTTGCGACTCTGGGCAAGTCACTTAACCCTCCATTGCCCCATGTAAGCCGCATTGAGCCTGCCATGAGTGGGAAAGCGCAGGATACAAATGTAACAAACAAACAACAAAAAAAACAAAAAACAAAAAAAAGAGTATGAAATGCTTGGCCCTGCTTTTCACTTTCCATCAGCAGGAAATTCTCCGCATTCCTACATCAGATCATGCCTTTCACAGAGCGGTAGGTATGCTTGAAATCAGAGAGTTTCACAGCATAACGTCTGCTTTCACCCCATCCCTACAACCTAGCTCTGAAGTTCTGCATCATTGTCGTTACTTGCCTTACCCCGACTTGGTGGCTAAATGAAGAGCAGCGGCATTGGGTTCTGGTGCGCTTACATCACTGCTGGACTGGCTGGGCTTTAAGTTGCTCTCTTCACTATCAGCTGGACGCTCTTTCTTTTTCTTCTTTGCAAAAAAGTTCTTAAAGGTCTGGAATTTCGATTTTTTCTTTCCTAAGAACCAAACAACAAACATCAAGGAGACTGGGACAATACGTTAAACACACAGAACCCTCTTTTCAGCAAACATTTCCTTTCATTTAGTGCTTAATGCAAACTCTCCAAACAGAGAGCTCCCAGTGTTCGGGAAGATGAGCCATCTGCTAGAATCCACCTACAGCAGCAGCTTCCTGTGGTCCTGGGGAGGGTCCAGTTTAGTTCAGTTCACAGAATAGGTTATTAAACAGCCATTATTTAAAGATATACTACCTTCAATAAAAAAAAATGTTGAAACCTAAAAACAGTCATCATTTATTTGGATTTTACTCAGTTGTAGCTTAAGGTGAGTTACATTCAGGAACGGATCCTCAGGAGCTTAGTCAAGATCGGGAGGCGGGGCTGGTGGTTGAGAGGCGGGGATAGTGCTGAGCAGACTTACACGGTCTGTGCCAGAGCCGGTGGTGGGAGGCGGGACTGGTGGTTGGGAGGCGGGGATAGTGCTGGGCAGACTTATATGGTCTGTGCCAGAGCCGGTGGTGGGAGGCAGGGATAGTGCTGGGCAGACTTATACAGTCTGTGCCAGAGCCGGTGGTGGGAGGCAGGGATAGTGCTGGGCAGACTTATACAGTCTGTGCCAGAGCCGGTGGTGGGAAGTGGGGCTGGTGTTTGGGAGGCGGGGATAGTGCCCTGAAGAGCACAGGTACAAATCAAAGTAGGGTATACACAAAAAGTAGCACATATGAGTTATCTTGTTGGGCAGACTGGATGGACCGTGCAGGTCTTTTTCTGCCATCATCTACTATGTTACACTACATATTTTCCTGTCCCTGTAGGGCTTACAAGAGGGTTAAGTGACTTGTCCAAGATCTCAAGGAGACTGAATGGGAATGGAACCATGGCTTCTCTGGTTCTCAGCCCGCTGCTCTAACCACTGGGCTACACCTCCACTCCCATTACAACTACAGTCTTCAACATACCAATCTACCTCTTTCTTGATTCTATTTGGTTCAATATTCAGTGGCTCCGACTCGGATGAATGCAATGCCCTGGGTCCATGTCCACTGAAGGTCAGCTCTGACTGCCCCAGCACTATCCGAGTCAAGCCAGGGCAGTTTGGGGGAAACTATCCAGGTACCACTGACATTCACCAACAATTGGAACAGCACCAGCACACAGATAATTTCTGGCAGCCACTTTATACCTGACTATTCGACACCGATATCCGAGTATTGAATATCTGGGTCTACGTTTAGAACACCACACTCAGTATTTGAATCCAACGCTGACCTTGGTGTTAAACCTTGACAAGTATTCCAACAAGCAGAAGGGATGAGCGAGACTCCAACAGCACACATAGGAAAGGAAACAGAATTTGCAAATCAAGAGAAAGTCATCTTTCAAGAATGAGATCAATAATGGAGGAGCGGCCTAGTGGTTAGGGTGGTGCACTTTGGTCCTGAGGAACTGAGTTCGATTCCCACTTCAGGCACAGGCAGCTCCTTGTGACTCTGGGCAAGTCACTTAACCCTCCCTTGCCCCATGTAAGCTGCATTGAGCCTGCCATGAGTGGGAAAGCGCAGGGTACAAATGTAACAAAAATAAAATAGATACTATTGGAGATTCTACATGGAATGTTGCTACTATTGGAGATTCTACATGGAATGTTGCTATTCCACACATTCCAACATTCCATGTAGAAGGCTGCGCAGGCTTCTGTTTCTGTGAGTCTGACGTCAGACTCACAGAAGCAGAAGCCTGCGCGGCCACATTGGTGATCTGCAAGGGCCGACTTCTACATGGAATGTTGCTAGTGGAATAACAACATTCCATGTAGAATCTCAAATAGTAGCAACAGTGGAGGAGTGGCCTAGTGGTTAGGGTGGTGGACTTTGGTCCTGGGGAACTGAGGAACTGAGTTCGATTCCCAGCACAGGCAGCTCCTTGTGACTCTGGGCAAGTCACTTAACCCAATTTCCTGCCGCATTGAGCCTGCCATGAGTGGGAAAGCAGGGGGTACAAATGTAACAAAAAATAAAAATAAAAAAAAAAATAAATGAGGAAAAACAAGTGGCAAATACAGAAATAAAGTGTGAAACAAAACGTTAATCAAAAACCCAACACATGAATGGTTAAGGAGAGGTGAATTGAAACCTAAGGATGAGAGGTTGATAGTTACACCTCAGGACAGTGGATTACAGATGAGATGGTCCACAGCAGAACAAAATAAAAATCCCCGGGTAAAGCTGATACACGAAGATCCTGTGAAGAGTTCCTAGCTGGCTGCACAGTTCTGATGGGAAAAAAAATCTCTATTCATAAAGGCACAATAAAGTGACATCTCATCCACTGAAAACTTTCTAAACAGTACGATATTGCTATACCGGGAAAACACCGGGCTCAAAACAAAAACAAAAAAAATGATTTTAACCAGACAAAAAAGGAAAGCCCATAGTCTGCAACCGAGATAAACATGGGGGAAGCCACTGCTGTCCCTGGGACTGGTAGAATGGAATCGGTAAAGCAGAAGTTTTGCTCACTTATTCTAGTAGAGCTATGGATTGTCTTTTTTGAATATTCGGAAAAACTGACTTCTAAGTTGCTGTATACTTAGATGTTTTATAAGAACACGGATATTGAAAATTGTTATATATATATTTTGAGTGGATCATTTTGTTTGGCGTTTATTGATTTTTCTGATTCCACACCTAATTTTGTCTGTGCTTTAGAAGTTACATGTTCACCAGGGCCAAAGCGTTCCTCTCTCTAATCACCCTAAGATAATTTGACATGCCTGTTATCGCTTTCAAGTCTTTCTGTATCAGGAATTGCCACAAATTACACAGGCCAAGGAAAGGCAAAGAGAAGCGAATGAGGGAGGAGCAGAGGAGGCAGAATATTGCTAACACACAGCTGTCAAACGCTACAAAAGCTGGCATTCTTTCAGTGCGGTCATGTGTCCCCTCAGAATGGTTCAGTCCACAGTGCTTTGTCTCAGTTCGTGCTTGGCACGTCAGGGCTGTTTTGTTCTGAAACCATTGTTCTGACTTCGCTACAGTGCCATTCTTCAGCTGCATCCTGACACCAGTAAACAACAAACCTGGAGCACTGGCACCGTCAGGCTGGGCGACAGAAGCGCACATGGGACTTGGTCATTTAGGTGTTTCCCAGCGAACTACGTGTTTCCATTATCACGCTGTCTCTTTAGTTGAGTAGCATTCACTTCCCATCCAGTTCTCAGCCAGCAGCACAGCTTCCAGGACTCGTCCTGCTTGCCCTACATCCCCTTCTTCTAGATGGACAGGTCCCAGGTATACACCTCATTGTTACCCCTTTATATTATATGGTGAGCCCTCAAAAAGCCACCAAAAAACTACTGTACCCAAAATTTACACCATTACAATAGCCCTTATGCCTGCAGGTGTCACCTATATGTTTTGTTACATTTGTACCCCACGCTTCCCCACTCATGGCAGGCTCAATGCGGCTTACATGGGGCAATGGAGGGTTAAGTGACTTGCCCACAGTCACAAGGAGCTGCCTGTGCCTGAAGTGGGAATCAGTTCCTCAGGACCAAAGTCCACCACCCTAACCACTAGGCCACTCCTCCACTATTGCTACTATTTGAGATTCTACATGGAATGTTGCTATTCCACTAGGAACATTCCATGTAGAAGTCGGCCCTTGCAGATCACCAATGTGGCCGCGCAGGCTTCTACATGGAATGTTGCTAGTGGAATAGCAACATTCCATGTAGAATCTCCAATAGTAGCAGCATTCCATGTAGAATCTCCAATAGTATCTATTTTATTTTTGTTACATTTGTACCCTGCGCTTTCCCACTCATGGCAGGCTCAATGCAGCTTACATGGGGCAATGGAGGGTTAAGTGACTTGCCCACAGTCACAAGGAGCTGCCTGTGCCTGAAGTGGGAATCAGTTCCCCAGGACCAAAGTCCACCACCCTAACCACTAGGCCACTCCTCCACTATTGCTACTATTTGAGATTCTACATGGAATGTTGCTATTCCACTAGCAACATTCCATGTAGAAGTCGGCCCTTGCAGATCACCAATGTGGCCGCGCAGGCTTCTACATGGAATGTTGCTAGTGGAATAGCAACATTCCATGTAGAATCTCCAATAGTAGCAGCATTCCATGTAGAATCTCCAATAGTATCTATTTTATTTTTGTTACATTTGTACCCTGCGTTTTCCCACTCATGGCAGGCTCAATGTGGCTTGCATGGGGCAATGGAGGGTTAAGTGACTTGCCCAGAGTCACAAGGAGCTGCCTGTGCCGGGAATTGAACTCAGTTCCTCAGTTCCCCAGGACCAAAGTCCACCACCCTAACCACTAGGCCACGTAGGTTATTTACTACTTTTTGGAGGGCTTACACATTCCACCACAAGTGTACCAGTTAGAATAGGATATGGGCCTGGGACTCTTTCTGCAGTCCACTGCACTGACCACTAGGATACTCCTGGGACCTGCCTGCAGCTCTAATAGCAATGACCATCATATCTGAAGCTGTCAGATGCCTTAATTCCTCCAGTGGTCATTTGGGGCACCTTTTGGTCACTTAATCGTGACTGAAACAGGTCTAGCCAAAAACGTCTTAACTTAGCCCTAGACATTTTTATTTTGTTCCATTATTGCAGAAAAATGTCTGATCTTCTGATGCCACCCATGTGCCACTAAAACATGCCCCCAACATGCTCCCCTTGAATTTGGACAAACTGTGGAGCAAAACATCTAAAATCAGTGTGTCAAAAATCGCAACTTGGATATTTTTGAGAGAAAAACATCTTTCTGCCACCTTATGACTCTTTTGGATTTTTTTTTTTTGTTTTGAAAATGAGCCCCTTAGTATCTCTTGCTCCGAAGTAAAATGAACTCTTAGCACAATAAGATGTAATCACAATCCCACAAGTTTTCAGTATGTAACTTGGCCAAGTCAACTTGTCTACCTACCAAGGTAATGATTGGAAGAAAATCTATGTTGTCTTTTCAACAAGTTGACTTGGCCAAGTCACATACTGAAAACTTGTGGGATTGTGATTACATCTTATTGTGCAGACATGGATACCATAGGAACTGTAGTCTTCTCTAAGAGGTGAAAGGGGAGAAGGGCCCCCAGGGAACACAGTGAGATCCAGATCGGCTCTCTAACATGAGTCTTCTGCGCACAAAACTACATTCCATTTCCTTGGTATAGCCGAGTACAAGTAGTCTCATGCAAGGCACTCTTGCATCAATCCAGGAATGGAAGAGTAGGCCCAACGCTTAGTGCAGTAGGCTGAGAATCAGGGAATGGGGTTCAATTCTCACTGTGGCTCCTTGTGACCTTGGGCAAGTCACTTAGACCTCTATTGCTCCAAGTTAAAAACAGACTATGAGCAGAAGCGTAACCAGGTTGAGGCGTGAGGAGCAGCGGAGAGCAGACTGCCAACAGCTTTTTTTTCATGTGACAGATAGCATGAAAAATAGGCGCAGTTACAGTCGCAAGTGCATTTAGGGGAGCAGTCGCTGCCCTGGCGACCCACCTAGCTACGCCTCTATGAGACCTCCAGGGACTTGAAAATACCTAGTGAACTTGTAGGTAATATGTAAGCCGCTTTGATTGTACCACAGAAAGGCGGTATATCAAGAATCTCAAACATAAACAAGGTACCTGACCATCTGTGGAAAGCGGTATAAATAATTCTGGGTTTAAAAAAAAAAAAAATTTGGACAAGCTTCGGGAGGGCAAGTCCATAAACTAAAATCCAAACCTTTTTTAAACTCAGAATTATACACTTCTGTCCAGACACATTCGGCAAGCACCTGTTTACCTGAACTTTCTTCTCCGGTATCATCTGTCTCAGGAAGACGTTTCTCTCTCGTCTCTCTGGCCATAATGTAGTCACTGAAAGAAGAAGAAAGTAGATATTGATTATCATTGGTGATACTGGAAAGAAGAAAATAGGTTTATATTTCTCCCAGTAATGTTTCACTATAAATCAAGCTATTTGGTAGTGATCTTAACACATAACCACTGAAAGCACGTCAACATTTTCAATCGCCTTCCTTCCACTCGGAATGAAATCTCTCAGCCGCAGTTCACGCATTTGGATTCTGTATGTTATTCAAAGTAAGAATGCAAAGAAGTCACAAAAGCTCATATTATGCAATACAGTTTCTTGAATACTTCTACATCAATGGCCTCGACTATTAGAGAAATTACATGGTTTTATAAAAATGATGGCAAACAATTTTCAATAGAAAAAAGGATTCGGAAATACCACCAACAGCAGCAAAGGGTTAATTGTAAACTAAAAATAAAAAATAAGGAGGTAAAAGCCTCTAGAAGCTCCCAGCCTAAAGCTGTAAGAGCAGGACTTCATCATTGGCAAAAAAAAAAAAAAAACTCCTTAAAACACCAGCATCAACAAAATAGCTTAACTAAATCAAACTTCTCAAAAGAATAAATGCAAAGCTGCGGAGTCTCTTCCTATTGCAACAAAGCAGACCGTGACCAATGGCGGCCAGCATTTCGTCAAGCTACATCAAGGGTTCTACTCATAAGTACATAAGTACATAAGTAGTGCCATACTGGGAAAGACCAAAGGTCCATCTAGCCCAGCATCCTGTCACCGACAGTGGCCAATCCAGGTCAAGGGCACCTGGCACGTTCCCCAAACGTAAAAACATTCCAGACAAGTTATACCTAAAAATGCGGAATTTTTCCAAGTCCATTTAATAGCGGTCTATGGACTTGTCCTTTAGGAATCTATCTAACCCCTTTTTAAACTCCGTCAAGCTAACCGCCCGTACCACGTTCTCCGGCAACGAATTCCAGAGTCTAATTACACGTTGGGTGAAGAAAAATTTTCTCCGATTCGTTTTAAATTTACCACACTGTAGCTTCAACTCATGCCCTCTAGTCCTAGTATTTTTGGATAGCGTGAACAGTCGCTTCACATCCACCCGATCCATTCCACTCATTATTTTATACACTTCTATCATATCTCCCCTCAGCCGTCTCTTCTCCAAGCTGAAAGCCCTAGCCTTCTCAGCCTCTCTTCGTAGGAAAGTCGTCCCATCCCCACTATCATTTTCGTCGCCCTTCGCTGTACCTTTTCCAATTCTACTATATCTTTTTTGAGATATGGAGACCAGTACTGAACACAATACTCCAGGTGCGGTCGCACCATGGAGCGATACAACGTGCATCATTCGACGGAAAAGACCGTTGGTCACAGTCTGCTTTATTGCAATAGGAAGAGACTCCACAGCAGTGTGGGGGTGGGGTGGGGGGGGTGGGCAGTCGATGGGCAGGGGGCCCAGACCACCCTCAGTGCCCGGGGGCCCAGACCACTCTCAGTCCACCCCTGTCTGCTTCTGTGCAAAATCAAAATAGATATTAATTACCACAGATTTAAATGCAGTGTGCACCGAGGTTTTACACACAGTTGCTCACCTGTAAAATCCATTTCTATATAGGGCACAAACAAAACTGAGTGCAAAATCCAAGCCAACCTGTGCACAAAGTCTACCGCACCTTACCGTATCGACCCCACAGTGGTTAACACATCCCAGGCACTGAGGAGGGTCCACTGAACGTGGCACCGAAACACAAGATAAGGTGAAGTAGGCTCCTTCACTAAATCACAACTCCTTTTCCATGCCAGGCATCAGCACCATACCAAGGGTTACAGGGTACAAGTATGAAGAAAGGCAAAAATTGCTCTCAGCACACCGTCTCCTCTCATTGGTGATAGCGAAGCAGGCAGGTCATGGGGGGGGGGGGGGGGGGGAGTGCCAGTTAAACTATAGGCTGCTACAGTCTTGGCAGGCATACCCTTGGGGTCCAAGTAACACCTCTTGTGATATTTTGGCCTTTAATAAGAATGACATACTCACACCCTCAGCAGAAGGCCAAGAATATTGCAAAAGTGTATGTTTTTTTAATCAGATAGATTTAATGGATGACTACAAACTTTTCAGGACATCCTGTTCATACTTGGCCTCTATCTTTACAGCTGCTCTGACTCATCTGAGTACTACAAACTTTTTCCTCTTTATTACTAACTCTACTGTTGAACTGTTCGAAACAAGGAAAAAAAAAAAAAAAGTTTACAGTAATTAATCTCCATTCTGGGTCTTCATTTTTAATTGCATCGACTGAGCAGTCTCAGTACAGGACCTCCACAGAGATCAGCTCATTTTTGGACAACTCAACACTGCTGAATTCTATGGGGTATGAGGTTACACTGACCATTGGAATAGAAGGGCAGTGCCTGAGGGGCCGGCCCAGACCAGTAGGGTGACCACTCTCCCCTATACTCTATCTAGTTAATCACTTTTGATAGGTAGTTAAGGGCCCATAACCCTTACTGCCCGGGCGCATAGATATGATAGAGGTATATAGAATACTGAGTGGAGTGGAATGGATAGACGTGAATCGCTTGTTTACTCTTTCCAAAAATACTAGGACTAGGGGTACGCAATGAAGCTACAAAGTAGTAAATTTAAAATGAATCAGAGAAAATATTTCTTCACTCAGTGTGTAATTAAACTCTGGAATTCGTGCCAGAGAATGTGGTAAAAAGCAGTTAGCTTAGCGGGGTTTTAAAAAAAGGTTTGGATGACTTCCTAAAAGAAAAGTCCAAAAGTCATTATTAAATTGGACTTGGGAAAATCCACTGCTTATTTCTGGTATAAGCAGCATAAAACGTATTGTACTGTGGGCCAACCGAGAGGCCAGCAGACACTCTCTTAATGGAGGCTAGGACCAGCAGCAGATCTGACACCCAGCCAATCAGGTGGCCTGATTTTCAGGGTGCAGCTGAGGCAGCAGGATGGAGTGAAGACAGTGAGGGCAGTGAAAGCCCCACAGGGACACACTTTCTGCTCCTGCAGACTGGCTCAATCTGTCCTCCTTTTTCTGGAGCCATATGGTAACCCTAACCTGAGGTGAGGAATGAGCTGCTCCCTGGTTCCTCCTCTGCCGATCTGACATCTCCCCCTTCCATTCCTTCCCTAACCCCCTTCCTCAAACTTAGCTTTTTTTTTTTCTTTAAAAGGTGGTTGTGACAGCGGCAGCAGCGATTCCCATAGGCTGCCGTGCCGCTGGTCCCAGACCCTTCTTTCTACTGTAGCCCACCTCTCTGAAGTAACTTCCTGTTTCATTGGAGGCGGGCCGTAGGAGAGAGAAAGAGCCGGACCAGTGGCAGCACAGCCTATGCGAGACACAGTGAGGGAAGGCCCCGCCCAAGGCGATCTGCCACTTTCACGCAGAAGGCGCTGCGCTTCCGATTGAGATTATTTTTGGTTTTTTTTAATGAAGGTGGTCGGATGGCAGACAGAAGGGAACCGAGGGTAGGTAGGTGGAGACTGCGGAGTCAGCGGCCTGGGAGCAGGAGAAGGAAGTGACAGCAGTAGCGATTGGGCAGAGGGGGAGGGGAGGCAATCCTTGGGGGGGGGTCTGGTGGTGGCCTTGCCCTGGGTCATAGTAACATAGTAGATGACGGCAGAAAAAGACCTGCACGGTCCATCCAGTCTGCCCAACAAGATAAACTCATATGTGCTACTTTTTGTGTATACCTTACCTTGATTTGTACCTGTCCTTTTCTGGGCACAGACCGTATAAGTCTGCCCAGCACTATCCCCGCCTCCCAACCACCATCCCCGCCTCCCACCACCGGTTCTGGCACAGACCGTATAGTCTGCCTAGCACTATCCCCTCCTCCCAACCACCAGTCCCGCCTCCCACCACCAGCTCTGGCACAGACCGTATAAGTCTGCCGAGCACCATCCCCGCCTCCCGTCACCAGCTCTGCCACCCAATCTCGTCTAAGCTCCTTAGGATCCATTCCTTCTGAACAGGATTCCTTTATGTTTATCCCACGCATGTTTGAATTCCGTTACCGTTTTCATTTCAACCACCTCCCGCGGGAGGTCATTCCAAGCATCCACTACTCGCTCCGTGAAAAAATACTTCCTGACATTTTTCCTTGAGTCTGCCCCCCTTCAATCTCATTTCAAGCCCTCTCGTTCTACTGCCTTCGCATCTCCAGAAAAGGTTCGCTTGCGGATTAATACCTTTCTAAAGGCTGTCCCGAGATCGGCTTACCTTCCACACGAAAATGATAAGCACTAATTGCACTAAGATGAACCCTTACTGAGTTGGTTTTAAGACCAGACTCTGACAAGTGCAGAAGGTATTCAAGCAGGGCTTGTGTAGGACAAGAATGAGGATCTAGGGCCTTGCCGTCACACCAGACGGCGAACCTCCTCCATTTAAAGAAATAACTCTTCTTAGTGGAATCTTTCCTGGAAGCAAGAAGACTCGGCAGACACCCTCCGACAGACCCAAAGAGGCGAAGTCTATGCCCTCAACATCCAGGCCGTGAGAGCCAGGGACTGGAGGTTGGGATGCCCAAGTTTCAGCAAAGTGAGACAAGGGTGTTCTGAATGTTTTGGCACAGTGTTATAGAATAACAGGGTTATGAACTCAACTTGTGCACTAGGATTTATACCAGGTTTCAACAGGAATAAGTCAATCATTGTGCCTAAAATTGGGCTTGGGAATTTGCTCTACAAAAGGATGCTCAGCTTGGAACGTTGGAACGCCCTGTATAGGATAGCACCAAGTGCAAATTTTTCTCCGATTTGAGCACCATTTATAAAATTTACCCCTTCCTGTATTCTCCTTATGTTGAATCTGTCATTTGGAACCATCTTCTCGTTCTGTATCGATGAGGAAAATGCTGAATTCTTCCAGCCCAGCATATGGTAGTGCGGACTTCTCATAAAGGGAACATTTCGGTCCATAAACAACATCTAATGAGGACTATATGGAAAACTATTGTCTCATTGGCTCTCAATGAGAAAAGTCATTTTATCACCAATAAGAGAGAGAGAATTTTAGGGCTCTTCAAAACTAAGAAAACTCAAATCAGACTTCAGCAAGAGATGCATTTATCTCCTTCTCAACACTTACAACTGATGAGGGAGTGGGTGAGGCACATTTTTTCCCTTTCATAAATCCAAGACTGGGGGATAGGGGAATATGTATTTTATTTCACATATCACTACTTATTACAGTCTTAGAGCCACTCGGATCCAGATGGTAGGTTTATTATCCCTGATTGCATGATATATATGCACAGAGTTTTCTCAGAAAATGTCTATGTTCCTAACACAGATGTAATCTCCTTCTGTAGCAACTTGGGCCAGATTCTTGCTGAATTTTCCATTTCTCCCTTCATTGTTTAAACCGGAACAGAGCTCCCAGAGCTGGGAGGCAAGGCTATCAGGATCCACAGCCTTCAACTTTGTGTCCCCTGTGAAATCATCTTTCATGCCTTACTGCCTCCCCCCCCCCCCATCCCTGAAAATATTTGAAATAGTTAAAAGAAAAAACAAAACAAACAAACAAAAAAAACCTCAACAGTCAAAACCATCCCTGTAAAATGCATCATTGGATGTCATAGTCTGAAATAGTAAACTTAATTTTGGATAAATATACACAACTAGGATGATTTTATAGAGCAGTTTCCAAGTGTGAAGCATATTTTCAATATACTTATTTATTTACTAGTAAATAAGGCCCGTTTCTGACACAAATGAAACAGGCGCTAGCAAGGTTTTCCTCGGAGTGTGTATGTTTGAGAGAGTGTGTGTGAGAGTGACTGTGTGAGAGAGAGAGTGAATGTGCGAGTGTGACAGAGAGAGAGTGAGTCTGGGTGCGAGTGTGTGTGTGAGAATGAGAGTGTGTGTGAGTGCGTATGTGAGACACAGTGACTGTGAGAGAGAGAGTGTGTTTCACACAGATACACTGTGTGTGAGAGAGAGAGTGTGTGAGATACACAGACACTCTGTGAGTCTGAGAGAGTATGAGACCGAGAGTGTATGAGAGTGACTGTGTGACACATACAGAGTGAATGTGATACAGTGTGAGTGTGAGAGACTGTGTGAGAGTGAGAGAAAGACACTGACTGTGAGAAAGTGTGTGTGTGTGTGTGTGTGAGACAGATACCTCCCCCTCCCTCTGTGGTCTGAGGACCCCCTCCCCCCTCTGGTCTGAGGACCCCCTGCCTCCCCCCCCCCCCCCCCACTGCATGGTTGGCAGCACCGTGCGAGTGTGTGTGTGTGACAGAGTGAGACTGGGTGCGAGTGTGTCTGTGTGAGAGAGAATGTGTGTGATTGTTTTCTCTCCCCTGCCCCCCTCCAGCCACACAGCGATTCTCCTGTCTCCCCTTGTTCCAGTTCTGTCTTGCCTATTGTGTCTTAGGGGGGAAAGTTATCAACGTGGACTGCAATTACTATGCAATGAGACCTACTTAGTAGAAACTAGGGTTAACAGTAAAATAACACATTAGCACATGGCCATAAATGAAACAAACAGGAAAAAATCTTTGGCCACGCTAAAAAGTGGACTTAGCACATGGGAAAGAGAGCCACATAAAGACATGCTCAGCCCAATTATTAGTGCAGCTCAGTAAAAGGGTCCCTATAAGTTGTGTAGGAAAGGCGTTAATATTGACTTTTCCAGAGAGGTCGGATTACTAAGCCTGAGGCTCCGGATATAATGATAAACATGATGTTATATTTATTGTCTATGGCTTTGTAACGATAACAGGCCACTGCATGGAGATTAGTTCACAAATACTGTATATTAATATGCACAATATACATAAGTATTGCCATACTGGGACAGAGCAAAGGTCTATCAAGCCCAGTATCCTGTTTCCAACAGTGGCCAATCCAGGTCACAAATACCTGGCAAGATCCCCCACAAAACATTCAATGCTGTTTATCCCAGTAATATTTTCCCCAAGTCCAATTTAATAATGGTCTATGAACTTTTCCTTTAGGAAGCCGTCCAAACCTTTTTTAAAACTCTGCTAAGCTAACCACCTTTACCACATTTTCTGGCAACGAATTCCAGAGTTGAATTACACGCTGAGTGTAGAAAACTTTTCTCCGATTCATTTTAAATTTACTACTTTTTAGCGTCATCGCATGCCCCCTAGTCCTAGAAATTTTGGAAAGCATAAACAGACGCTTCACGTCTACCCGTTCCACTCCACTCATTATTTTATAGACCTCTATCATATCTCCCCTCAGCCATATTTTCTCCAAGTTGAAGAGCCCCAGCCACTTTAGCCTTTCCTCATAGGGAAGTCTTCCCATCCCCTTTATCATTTTCGTCGCCCTTCTCTGCACCTTTTCTAATTCCATAACTATTGTGCAGAGGAAGGGGCAGAAAGTAAGGGCATTGATGGTCCTACTTGAACTGCACATAGGCATTCTGGGAGGTATAGTTTAGGTGGAACCGGGACAGAGTTCTGATGGCCACACATGCTTTGGAGCAGGTGTAAATCTGTGTGACAGCATTCATGGACTATTAAGGGAAAGTTCAAAGAGCCTATTCTACGGAGTCATGTAAGTCCCTTTACAAAACAGATATACAGAAGACACTTTATAAAAAATGTTTAAGGCACGTTATGAAATTGCCTTCCACAAGGACTATGCTCAAATCCTTACAAATAACCTACTGAGCATATTAGAATATCGGGCACACTCTGCCATATCTTTTGGATGCTGGCTGGTCCTCAGGGTGAACAAAGATCAGGTTCACTCCATGTACGACTGTTCACAAATGAAATGAGTAAGGGGCACTCTTGCTAATGTACAGTACCTATCTGCATTTCATTTACTGTCGTAAACTTCAGGAACAACTCACTGCAGATCACGGTACTGGTGACAACTGGTCCAGGACATTTCGATTCTTGAAAAATTCACTTCCTCTCTCAAGGCTAAAGTTGATAAGTAGGATTTCATTTGTAGGACTGTCCTGGCTGTAATGACTGACAACCTATGAGCATTTGTCTGGTTGCTTGTTTTCACTGATTTTGTGTGCGCCAAATCTGTAATGCATGCTTTCATTCATAACTATGTTAAACACACACTACATGTGGCATAATTTGCACATTAACAAAAATGCTAACCATAATAATCATAATCCATGCCATGCGTCTTAAATTGTAGCTAAATATTCTGGCTTGAATGTACATCTGGTGCAGATACCTAACAAATCGTATTAAAAACACCAACAGCCATCACCACAAAATGAAAGAACCACATTGTTTAAAGGAAGATCCTCACCCGCCCCTCCCTGCTCTTATCAAGGAAAGTGATATGCTTTGAAACAAAAGAAGGGCCCTGTCCTAACAATTCTGCTGGTTATACAGAATACTAAGTGTTTATAAAACACTTCTCAGTGAGGGAAAGAGTTTTAAACTTGCATCTTACCCATGTGGCCACTGCTCTCAATACCTAAAGGTTCTCTGGTATTTGTACTGCTTCTGAGATATTGGTCTCTCTGCCTGAGCAGAACGTATGAGTGCTCCGAACGTAACCCAAGACAAACATCACCAATGGTGCATAGGGGCACTTTGAGGGGTGAATCTATAAGGAGACACCTAGATTTAGGTGCCAAGTGCACTCTGCAGCAGGGGTGTAGCCAGACTTCTGCGGGAGAGGGGGTCCAGAGCCTGAGGTGAGGGGGCACATTTTAGCCCCCCCCCCCGGCACCGCCGACACCCCTCTGCCAGCTCCACATCAAACTCCCAGACAGATCAACCAAGCAGCTACAGGATGATCAAATTATTTATCAATCACCTTGTTTCCTCCACCTATTCCTAGGCTCGGGTGCACAGGAAGAGGAACAGCCAGTAGGGAAAAAAAGAGCCTAAGGTGAGATCTTATTTAGAACTAGTAAAAAAAGGCCCGTTTCTGACACAAATGAAACGGGCGCTAGCAAGGTTTTCCTCGGATTGTGTATGTTTGAGAGAGTGTATGTGAGAGTGACTGTGTGTGAGAGAGAGTGAATATGCGAGTGTGTCTGTGAGAGAGACAGTGTGTGTGTGTGAGAATGAGAGTGTGTGAATGAGAATGTGTGCAAGTGCGTATGTGAGACAGTGTGAGAAAGAGTGTGTTTCACACAGATACAGTGTGTGTGAGACACAGACTCTGTGAGACTGAGTGTATGAGACCAAGAGAGTGTGTGAGTGACTGTGTCACACAGAGTGAATGTGATACAGTGTGAGACAGAGTGTGTGAGAGTGAGAGAGAGAGAAAGACATTGACTGTGAGAGAGAGAGTGTGTGTGTGACAGAGATAACTCTCCCCCCCCCCCCCTCCCTCTCTCTTGTTTCAGGCCCCCCTTCTCTCTCTCTGGTGTCTGAGTGTTACTGTGCAGGACACTGAGCTCTGGCTGTGCTTCAATGAACTGACCAATCCTATGTAATAGAATGCACCTCCAACATTCTGAAGCCGAGAAACCTCGTGTGGTTGGTCACTTCTGCTTGTGACGAACCCGGAAGTACGTGATGTCAATTCAGGAGATGTGGGTTTCACCACCATGCATTTAGAACGTTGGGAGTTGTGGAGGCTTCATAGAATGTTGGAGGTGCGTTTTATATAGAGAGATACTGTGTACAATTCTGGAGACCACACCTTCAAAAAGGTATAAACAGAGGGCGGCTACTAAAATGGTCAGTGATCTTCATCATACAGCGTATGGGGGGACAGACTTGAAGATCTCAATATGTATACTTTGGATGAAAGACAGGAAAGGGAAGATATGATAGAAACATTTAAATATCTCATTGGCATAAATGCACAGGTGGCATCATGGCGAGTCTCTTTCAGTTGAAAGGAAGCTCTGGAACGAGGGGGCAAATGATGAAGGTGAAAGTGGACAGACTTAGGAATTTGTAGAACAGACTCCTGGTGGAGTTGAAGACTATCTGAACTCAAGAAACAGATCCTATGCACTTCTCCCAAGCTAAGGGACAGGAAGGGATAGTAGGTGGCATTGATGGGCAGACTGGATAAGCCATATGGTCTTTATCTGCCTTCACTTTTCTCCGTTCTTGTCCAGGAGCTACCCCTTTCAGTCACGAGCGTAAGGAGAATTATGTTCGGGCTTGGATGACAAGAGTCCTCCAAAGCATCAATGCAATGTTTGATGCCTTTGATAAATGGGTGTGTGTTTTAGTAAAACTAAGGACAATTTCAAAGTGGGGATATTGTTAATTTACTGCTCTCCATTGCTGGAGCATGAGGAGTAGGAAAGTTTGATAAAATATGTTTTTAGCAGTTAGACTTATGTTTGCTGATTTGATGGTTTTAGCCGAGTAATGCACACGATGATGATGAGATGTGATATGCACGGGGAGGGCATACTTTAGATTTGATTTAACACTATCTTTTGTTAATTAGGGTCAGATTAAGGTGCTGGAGGCATTCTCTGGGTCTTAGTTGGTCAGACCATATTTAAGAGTGTTTCTCCCAAGTGATACCAATTGGGGAGGCTCCATCCACCTGTCTGTACACAGACACATACCAACACCCCCTCCCCCAACCTCATACAGCGATTCTCAAACTGTTTACTACAGTGGAACCCCCAAAATATTTTTTCATATACCAAGGAACTCTCAATTTATATAAGTATATATATGCTCATACAAACAGATTCTATAATCTAATTTCTTGAGAAACCCCTGGAGACAGCTTGAGGAAGCCAGTTTGGGAATCGCTGCCCTGCGGCAAACTTCACCCTGTCTTTCCACACCTAGTCCCCAAACAGATAGACATGCAAGAGATTGAAATGGAGGAAGGGGAAACGTCCCATTTAGTCACACTATAAATATGCATTTCTCAACTTTAGTTTCATTTCATTTTATGTTTTTGTTGGGGGAGGGTACAGTAAAGAGTAAAGAGAGGGGTGGAACAGAAGGGAGACAGGGAAGAGGCAAAATGGATACATTCGTGTGTGAGGAAAAGCCGGGGTGGCAGTAGGTTCCATCTTCTGAGGCATCATGGGAGGCTAAGCCTCCCCAGCCCAATGGTCGACTTCCGGGTGTTGCGCCCGTCCTACCCGCTCCCCTCGCGCATGCTGTTTAATTGTTTTAGTTCCGTGGCAGCGACGGAGAATACGGAGGTCAGCTCCGCCCCCTTGGCAGTGACACAACATCATTGACGTTGCTACGGAGGTCAGCTCCACCCCTCCACCACCTTGGCAGCGATGCAACGTCACTGACATCGCTACGGAGGTAAGCTCCGCCCCCTTTAGCCTCCCCAAAACAGTTGGCTACCGACCATCTATGCATCTGTTCATGATCAAAGGGAAGACTGGCTCATGCTGTTAAAACTACATTAGAAGAGACCGAGATAGTAAGAACATGTTGCACTCCTCAGGGGTGACAGCTGGTTTTCAGAACCATTAAATTGAACAGCAGGCGCAAATGTTGCTGTCTAGAAAGAATTTAGGGAAGGTCAAAATTATAGAGGGACAGGGAAAATGGCATTTATTAAATCACCAAGTGGCTAAGCTGTCCTAACTTGGCCAGGTTAGGTATGCAGGACCTGGCACAGAATATCAGCCAGGATCAACGTAACAATTTTTTTTTTTTTATGATCCCTTCTCAGTAGCCAAAAAAATTCCCCTTCCCCCTAGTCTGCCGCCATTCCCCCAACTCTCCCAGGCCTACCTGATATCCCTGGTGGTCTAAGTGGGGTCAATAGGGTACTCCTGGCCCTTGTGGCTGCCACAACCTCTGAAGGCAGCCTCGCGGGACTACACAAGTAATAAAAAAAAATAAAAAAAAAAGGGTTAATCACCACAGCTGAATATCAGCCACAGAGTGAGCAACTCATAATTGGAAGTGCACTACACTCACCAATGTTCTGCGGCACCAGGGCTTTTTTTGAGGGGGTACTGAGTACCGGCACCTTTTCCATTGTCTGCTAAAATTGACCCATGGTCACCAAGTTTTAATGAAAGAGCTCAGGCTCTACACACCAAGTCCGCCTTGTCATAGATTCCTTGACCGGTTGCAGTGGACCCCTCAGTGATCACCCCACCCCTGAAAGGTGGTCCGTCATTTGAGTACTGGCACCTTTTTCGCTAGAAAAAAAAACGCACTGCGCGGCACTATCCATACAAAGCCACTGAAAATTCTTACAGACCACCTCAGCACTATCCAGACAACGTCAAAGCAGAGAGCGAGTGTTCCACCTAACCCTATGGATAGCCACCGATGTTCTGCCACGATCCATACAGCTATGAGAAGGATCACTTCTCTAGTTTTAGGAAGCGCCTGAAAGCAGTTTTATTTAATTAACCTTTTCTGATTGGATGGACATGATATGATGGTTATGTAACACTCTTATTAACGAGAGGAAAAGGATGATCATTTTTAACATAATTATATTGTCTCATTTTGTTTTTGATAATCATCATCCCTGGATTCTACTACTACTACTACTACTATTTAGCATTTCTATAGCGCTACAAGGCATATGCAGCGCTGCACAAACATAGAAGAAAGACAGTCCCTGCTCAAAGAGCTTACAATCTAATAGACAAAAAATTCTCTATATCATACCCAAATTTCTGTGTGCAAATTGACCGATGAGCTCGGAAATAATAATTGGGTGCTAACAACCAATCACTGATGTTTAATTGACAGTCATAAAAATTTTTATGCACACCTTTCTGTATGCAATTCTATAAAGCAAGACGCCTAACTTCAATTGCGCATACCTGAAAAAAAAAAAAAAAAAAAAAAAAGAGAGTAGCCAGGGGATGTTCCAAAAAGTTGAACGTGGATTTACAGAATTTGCCCGAAGAATGATAAGTTGGGCACTGGCATTTCTACCAGCTTTTTAGCAGACGTAAGTATGGTCCCTAAAAGTTAGTGGGATCTGTTCCGAATGCTATTCTATGACGGGTGCGCTTTTATAGACTCGCGCTTGGCAAGTTTTTCAGCACCATCTATTGAATTCCCTCCTATGTACGTAAACCTGTACTCTTCCTAGATAGGATTATAAATATTTTAAATAAAATAAATAAAGTTAAGACAGCAAAAAAGGCTGTCCTCAAAAACAGATAGCGGCTAAATATCACCATCTGTAGAGCTGGCACTGGTCACCACTCTCCACGTACGTTCAGTGCCGCTCGCTAGGCGGATAATGCTGTTGAACATATGGAGAAGATTGAAATGCCAAAGCCAGTAGGTTGAAAAAAGTGCCGACTGCAGCATCTGAATATCGATCTGCAAAGGACCAAATTCTATATATGGTGCTTGAAAAATCTGCATGGAAATGATTTCTGTCATAGCATATTCTATAAGCAGTGCCAGGATTTAAGTACGATACACAGAACACGCTTAGTTGATGTCCTAGCGCTTAAAACTACATGGGTCCATTCACACCAATGATAACATGGCATTAATCCTGATGTGTAGATTTAAGTGCAGAGGGCCATATTCTATAAGTGTGCATACATTTTGAACGCCCATGAAACACATTTTTCCCCACCTATAATCACGCCCATCTTTGCCTGCGCGCATTAAAATTTAGATGCAGTACATTACAGAATATACTTAGCGAATTGTGCATGTAAGTTCTACTTATTTATTTAGATTTTGCCCACACCTTTTTCAATAGTAGCTCAACAAGGTGAGTTACATTCAGGTACACTGGATATATCTCTGTCCCAGGAGGGCTCACAATCTAAGTTTGTACCTGAGGCAATGGAGGGTTAAGTGACTTGCCCAAGATCACAAGGAACAGCAGTGGGATTTGAACCAGCCACCTCTGGATTGCAAGACCAGTGCTCTAACCACTAGGCCACTCCTCCACTGGCAACATTCCATGTAGAATCTCAAATAATAGCAACAGAATTTCAAATAGTAGCAACATTCCATATAGAATCTCAGATAATATCAACATTCCATGTAAAATCTCAGATAGTAGCAACAGAATCTCAAATTTATTTGGATTTTGCTTACACCTTTTTTCAGTAGTAGCTCAAGGTGAGTTACAATCAGGTACACTGGATATTTCTCTGTCCCAGGAGGGCTCACAATCTAAGTTTGTACCTGAGGCAATGGAGGGTTAAGTGACTTGCCCAAGATCACAAGGAACAGCAGTGGGATTTGAACTGGCCACCTCTGGAATGTAAGACTGGTGCTCTAACCACTAGGCCACTCCTCCACTTACTGCCAACTAGTGCTCATTATTGCTTGTTAAACCAATTAAATTACGTACATTGTTATAGAGTACGCCTGGATTTCACTGCGGAACGCTAGGCGCTACATAGAATCCGGCGGAAAAAAGACAAATTGAGGGTTCACTACAAGCCTTAGATCGGAACTTAGTGAAACAAACAGAATTAGGAAGAAATGCAACCGAGGACTGCTTTTTGATAAAATTAAGAGGAACTTCAGTTAAGTTTCCCTTTGAAAGAATTCAGCCATTGATTTACATGGTTAATGCAACGTTCTGCAGCTGACCCTGCCCCCTCTAGAGCATTAAACGTTTTGTACAGAATAACTGTTGAATTCTTTTTTAGCGCAGGAAAAGAATGAGGTGTTTCATTATAAGTGTACATTACAGACCTAATTCCTTAGAGGCAAATTGATTGAGAATAATGTCATCCGACGTGGGGCAGGAGGGTTTCAGAAATGGAGGGGGACAAGACACCCCTTTCACAACGTTGTTCTGGGTTTCAGTATGTTATTATTTATTTAAGAAGAATAATTTTCTGTTACTAGTTGTGTTAAGATTCAAGCTTCAGGGAAGAGAATCCCAGCCGCTGCAATGGCTGGGCTAGGGAAGGTTAAAAACATAAGGAAAATACCCCAGGTCTGCCTTTTGCATTGATTATAAATCTGGGGTAATTGCAGATGGAGCTGACGGGTGCCACTATCCAGTGTCGGCCAGTTCCAAGTTACCTGGACACCCAAGAGGAGGAGGAAGAGGAAACTGCCAGGCCAAAACTACTATTCTGTGAAAAGACCACGGCCTGCTTGTCCTGTAATTCTTCACATCCAAATGAATATTTCCAGCAACAAAAGAAACATCCTTCAGACTTAATCGAGCCAAGAATGAACTTCCAGCAAATTCCATGTGCTAAAGTACTTAAACCACAGGGTAACTTGAGTACAAACAGAAACGGTCTGCCTAGGCAGTGGGGGAGAGGGGGGCTTCTTCTATTTAGTGTATTACTTTCTCTCTTTTTGTAAGTTTTCAGCAGCACATGGGGCCTGTGGGCATCCCAGGGCCATTTGTGTTGTAGGAGCAGCACTAATGGAAAGCAGCTGAGCCTCTGGGTCACCTTCTGACATGTAACAGGATGAAATGCCTTTGCTACACTCAGCCTAACTACAGGAGAAGTCAATTAAAGAACAAATTTAGAGTATTATTAGCCAGCCAATATGTATTATTGCCTAGAAAGCTATTGCTTTCCATGTGCATAGTACTCGGTTATGGAACTGTTAACTTGGGAAAAATCCACAATTCCAGGAATAACATGTATAGAATGTTTGCACGTTTGGGAAGCTCGCCAGGTGCCCTTGGCCTGGATTGGCCACTGTCGTGGACAGGATGCTGGGCTCGATGGACCCTTGGTCTTTTCCCAGTGTGGCATTACTTACAGTGGGGGAAATAAGTATTTGATCCCTTGCTGATTTTGTAAGTTTGCCCACTGACAAAGACATGAGCAGCCCATAATTGAAGGGTAGGTTATTGGTAACAGTGAGAGATAGCACATCACAAATTAAATCCGGAAAATCACATTGTGGAAAGTATATGAATTTATTTGCATTCTGCAGAGGGAAATAAGTATTTGATCCCCCACCAACCAGTAAGAGATCTGGCCCCTACAGACCAGGTAGATGCTCCAAATCAACTCGTTACCTGCATGACAGACAGCTGTCGGCAATGGTCACCTGTATGAAAGACACCTGTCCACAGACTCAGTGAATCAGTCAGACTCTAACCTCTACAAAATGGCCAAGAGCAAGGAGCTGTCTAAGGATGTCAGGGACAAGATCATACACCTGCACAAGGCTGGAATGGGCTACAAAACCATCAGTAAGACGCTGGGCGAGAAGGAGACAACTGTTGGTGCCATAGTAAGAAAATGGAAGAAGTACAAAATGACTGTCAATCGACAAAGATCTGGGGCTCCACGCAAAATCTCACCTCGTGGGGTATCCTTGATCATGAGGAAGGTTAGAAATCAGCCTACAACTACAAGGGGGGAACTTGTCAATGATCTCAAGGCAGCTGGGACCACTGTCACCACGAAAACCATTGGTAACACATTACGACATAACGGATTGCAATCCTGCAGTGCCCGCAAGGTCCCCCTGCTCCGGAAGGCACATGTGACGGCCCGTCTGAAGTTTGCCAGTGAACACCTGGATGATGCCGAGAGTGATTGGGAGAAGGTGCTGTGGTCAGATGAGACAAAAATTGAGCTCTTTGGCATGAACTCAACTCGCCGTGTTTGGAGGAAGAGAAATGCTGCCTATGACCCAAAGAACACCGTCCCCACTGTCAAGCATGGAGGTGGAAATGTTATGTTTTGGGGGTGTTTCTCTGCTAAGGGCACAGGACTACTTCACCGCATCAATGGGAGAATGGATGGGGCCATGTACCGTACACTTCTGAGTGACAACCTCCTTCCCTCCGCCAGGGCCTTAAAAATGGGTCGTGGCTGGGTCTTCCAGCACGACAATGACCCAAAACATACAGCCAAGGCAACAAAGGAGTGGCTCAGGAAGAAGCACATTAGGGTCATGGAGTGGCCTAGCCAGTCACCAGACCTTAATCCCATTGAAAACTTATGGAGGGAGCTGAAGCTGCGAGTTGCCAAGCGACAGCCCAGAACTCTTAATGATTTAGAGATGATCTGCAAAGAGGAGTGGACCAAAATTCCTCCTGACATGTGTGCAAACCTCATCATCAACTACAGAAGACGTCTGACCGCTGTGCTTGCCAACAAGGGTTTTGCCACCAAGTATTAGGTCTTGTTTGCCAGAGGGATTAAATACTTATTTCCCTCTGCAGAATGCAAATAAATTCATATACTTTCCACAATGTGATTTTCCGGATTTAATTTGTGATGTGCTATCTCTCACTGTTACCAATAACCTACCCTTCAATTATGGGCTGCTCATGTCTTTGTCAGTGGGCAAACTTACAAAATCAGCAAGGGATCAAATACTTATTTCCCCCACTGTATGTACTTCTTCATCTTTCCACAATACAATTGTTTCCTACTCCAGACCCCTACAACTCGCCTTCGGATTGGATCTGACCCCTCCCCACCAGACCCTGAACTATACAGGACCGCTCAGACTTGCCTTCTGAATGAACCAGAGCCTCTCCCCTTCTTGTTCTGTAGATTCTTCTCCTCTCACAATTTCTTTCCCCACGTTCTTGCCTTTAACCATAGTAACATAGTAAATGACGGCAGATAAAGTCATTTACTATGTTACTATGAGCTGGCTCTGTGCACCTCCAATATTTATTTTTATTTTATTTCCATTTTGCTCACACCTTTTTCAGTAGTAGCTCAAGGTGAGGTACAATCAGGTACTCTGGATATTTCTCTGTCCCAGGGGGGCTCACAATCTAAGTCTGTACCTGAGGCAATGGAGGGTTAAGTGACTTGCCCAAGATCACAAGTAGCAGCAGTGGGATTTGAACCAACCACCTCTGGATCACAAGACCGATGCTCTAGCCACTAGGCCACTCCTCCACTAGCAACATTCCATGTAGAAGCCTGCCCTTGCAGATCAGCAACGTGACCGTGCAGGCTTCTATTTCTGTGAGTCCATACGTGCAGGACGTCGGACTCACAGAAACAGAAGCCTGCGCGGCCACGTTGCTGATCTGCAAGGGCAGGCTTCTACATGGAATGTTCCTAGTGGAATAGCAACATTAACATTCCATGTAGAATCTCAAATAGTAGCAACATTCCATATTTTTTATTTATTTCCATTTTGCTCACACCTTTTTCAGTAGTAGCTCAAGGTGAGGTACATTCAGGTACTCTGGATATTTCTCTGTCCCAGGGGGGCTCACAATCTGTCTGTACCTGAGTCAATGGAGGGTTAAGTGACTTGCCCAAGATCACAAGGAGCAGCAGGGGGATTTGAACCGGCCACCTCTGGATCGCAAGACCGGTGCTCTAACCACTAGGCCACTCCTCCACTCAATTGACAGAATTCCTTATATGTGTCCAGGGAGGGGTGATTTCCATTGGGCTTAGCACCCCCCAATAATTCTGAAAAGTTGGCTCCTATGCTTGTAACCCTTTGTCACTTGCATTTTATCACCATAATGTCCTGTCACACAGTAACGAAACATGCAAAAACAGAGCTATTATAATGTTGATCGATTTCGGAGATCATTTAAGAGGAAGAGAAAAGGTAGACCACCACATAAGCATAAGGGTCAATATCAATGTGATTTAAATGGCCAGAAAAGACTCTTTGGCCATCTAAATTGCTTGAGCAGAGTTATTCTGGGATATTCAGTGCCATGTAACTGGCTAGTTTGTGGGCGGTCTGGGGACGGAGCTAGGGCAGAGCGGAAACTCAGTAGATTAGTGGCGATTTTCAGTCTGCTAACCAGCTAAAGGGGACCTTTTACTAAGCTACAGTAAAAATGGGCCTGTGCGGGATGGGATGACTTCCCTATGAGGAAAGGCTGAAACGGCTTGGGCTCTTCAGCTTGGAGAAAAAAGATAGCTGAGGGAAGATATGATAGAGATACATAAAATACTGAGTAGAGTGGAACGGGTAGATATGAATCGCTTGTTTACTCTTTCCAAAAATACTAGGACTAGGGGGCACACAATGAAGCCACAAAGTGGTAAATCAACATGTAATTAAACTCTAGAATTCATTGCCAAAGAATGTGATAAAAGCAGCTAGCTTAGCAGGGTTTAAAAAAGGTTTGGATAGCTTCCTAAAAGAAAAGTCCATAAGCCTTTATTTAAAATGGATTTGGGAAAATCCACTGCTTATTTCTAGGACAAACATCATAAAATGTATTGCACTGTTTTGGGATCTTGCCAGGTACTTGTGACCTGCATTGGCCACTGTTGGAAATAGGATGTTGGGCTTGATGGACCTTCGGTCTGTCCCAGTATGGCAACACTTATGTACTTATGACGGCAGTTCTGGATTGGCATGTAAGCAGCCCACGGTGAGCTTACCGCCACTTAGTAAAAGGGCTTCAAAAGTTAGGTCAGGAAAACAGATGTCCTAACTTTATGTGGTTAACCAGGCATCAGTCTGAATATTAGCCGGTGCCCAGTTAACTTCCCAGTTGGCGGTCATAACCAGATATTCAATGCCAGGAGCCGGGGTTATTTCAGCCCATGGACAGAAGCTGCGTCTTCATGCCAGCTGCTTACCCCCACAAACTGAATATAGGCCTCATGATAGATAGATGTTTCTTCTTTACACGCAACCTGAAAACGATCTACGAACTGACCAACTTCCGCAAACTGTTGAAGACTCATCTTTTTGATAAGATCTATTGAAAGGATCAAAACACATGAAGTCCACACTCACTGTTAGCAATGCATCAATACACTCTCTTCTGAATTCTCATCCCCCGTAATGTCACCACATTCACACCTTTACTCACAGAAAAATGTTACGCCGAATGTTCTCTTGTTACTGTCTTGTTGCTCTATCAGCTTCCCATTGTTTCTTTCCAATGTTCCATTGCTCTGTTCCCTTAATGATACTTTGACTCTGTCTTTGCATAACTCATCACAATGTAATCCATAACCGAATTGTAACAAATTGTACTCCCATCATTTACAATGTATGTAAGCCACACTGAGCCCGCAAATAGGTGGGGAAATGTGGGATACAAATGCAATAAAAATAAATACACTGGTGCAAGGGAAGAAGTGGTTAGAGCAATGGTTTGAGAACCAGAAAAGTCAGGGTTCAACTCCCAACTCCCCACTGACACTGCTTATTTATTTTATAATTATTTCTATTCCACACCACCTTAAAATTCTGGGCAGAGAATAATAAATATGCACCTCATAACCCCTTACCTCAGTTAGCTACTTGGAGGATAAGTATTCAAATATAGGTCCATTCCCCAAAGAGCCCATCACCTTTGCTCGGTGCTGCACATATAATAGACAACGATACAAAAATGATACATATTATTACTACCATCTAACACCTGAGCATATTCCCTAGACAGTCACTAGTCCCCTCCCCTTAACCCTGACCCAAACGGAGCCTTTCCACAGCAGGGTGCTGCCCATAGCGTCCCACTGATTCAGGTGGTGAGGAGAACATTGCAGATATTATTAATTTGGATTTTGCTCACACCTTTTTCAGTAGTAGCTCAAGGTGAGTTACATTCAGGTACTCTGGATATTTCTCTGTCCCAGGAAGGCTCACAATGGAGGGTTAAGTGACTTGCCCAAGATCACAAAGAGCAGAAGCTGGATTTGAACCGGCCACCTCTGGATTGCAAGACCAGTGCTCTAACCACTAGGCCACTCCTCCACTCCACCATAGCACTGCCATTCAGCAACCCACAGCACTGCTGAGAAAGAACATTCTGGCAACAAATATAGGGGCCCTTTTACTAAGCCGCATAAGGTGCCTACGCGCGCCCAAGGCGTGTCAATTTTGAGTTACCGTTCGGTTACCACGTGGCCCATGTGGTAATTTCATTTTTGACATGCTTGCCGGAAAATATTTTTATTTTCTGCCGCATAGGCGGTAATCGGCATTGTACACGCGCAGACCATTACCGCCCAGTTACCGCGTGAGACCTTACCGCTAGGTCAATGGCTGGCGGTAAGGTCTCAGACCCAAAATGGACGCGTGGCAATTTTCATTTTGTCGCACGTCCACTTTCGGCATAAAGTTTTAAAAAGGCATTTTTTTTTTTTACAGGTGCGCTGAAAAATGATTCTGCGCGCACCCAAAACACGAATCTACACTACTGCAGGCCCATTTTTCAGTGCGCCTTTGTAAAAGGGCCCCATATAGAACAGCTGCTCTCAGGGGCGAAGAACAAGCAGAGCAGGTGTGGGACTGGCACTTAAGGCATGTATTTGATAGAATACGCACATACCCCGATTCATTCTAGCACAGAAAGGCGCACACCAACTTTCCTTGGGTTAATTTCAGAAAGGCACCTGGAAACATGCTGCCCTTATAAAAACAGGAGCAACAGATTTGTCTCAGTGCCTCGACAGCCTAGAGACCCTGTTATAAAACTTACCCTGAACATAATCACAACATTGTAGAGAAAATGCAGATACATAAGTACATAAGTACATAAGTACATAAGAAATGCCATACTGGGAAAAGACCAAGGGTCCATCGAGCCCAGCATCCTGTCCACGACAGCGGCCAATCCAGGCCAAGGGCACCTGGCAAGCTTCCCAAACGTACAAACATTCTATACATGTTATTCCTGGAATTTTGGATTTTTCCAAGTCCGTTTAGTAGCGGTTTATGGACTTGTCCTTTAGGAAACCATCCAACCCCTTTTTAAACTCTGCTAAGCTAACCGCCTTCACCACTTTCTCCGGCAACGAATTCCAGAGTTTAATTACGCATTGGGTGAAGAAACATTTTCTCTGATTTGTTTTAAATTTACTACACTGTAGTTTTATCGCATGCCCCCTAGTCCTAGTATTTTTGGAAAGCGTGAACAGATGCTTCACATCCACCTGTTCCACTCCACTCCTTATTTTATATACCTCTATCATGTCTCCCCTCAGCTGTCTCTTCTCCAAGCTGAAAAGCCCTAGCCTCCTTAGTCTTTCTTCATAGGGAAGTCGTCCCATCCCCACTATCATTTTAGTCGCCCTTCGCTGCACCTTTTCCAATTCTACTATATCTTTCTTGAGATGCGGCGACCAAAATTGAACACAATACTCAAGGTGCGGTTGCACGTGTTAAAGTGGCTGTGATCAAAAGAAAAAACTTTGCTTCCAACTGCAAGGTGGAAAGTTTGCATCTCTAAACTGAGGCATGCTTTTAGATAAAATACCAGTGGGTAGGTAATCCTTTCACGCATGCATACACAATATATACGTGACCTCTGTCACTGACTGTGCCTTGTAGAAGCTGATATCACATGCCTCTGACTCATGTGGTGTAGTTGAAAAGGGAAGTGAACCTGAAGTTTACCCTCCCTGAAAAAGGATGTAGCCAAGGCAGCTGAGTGAAAGGTCAACTCAGGCCCTGATGCTCAAAAGCCAACGTGCGTGCTAGAGGTCATTAGCACCATACCAGCGCCCGCATTTACCTGCGCAGAATGTTCGGAGGGGCCTAGCGCGGCAAACAAGCCGACACAGCCTTAGCGCAGATAGCATGCAAATATAGTCAAGCTCATATTAATGAGGTTCACGTTTTACTGCTGGAGTTCTGAACATCAGAGCCTAAGTGCAGAGAAGAAGTAGCATAGTCACATAGTAGATGACGGGAGATAAAGACCTGTATGGTCCATCTAGTCCGTCCGAGTAGATAAACTCATTTCGTAAAGATATGAGGTGATCAAATCAAGATCAGGTATATATATGTTGGTTCATGCTATTTTCAAGGCATAGACTGCAGAGGTCTGCCCGGCACTGCCCTTGTTCTAAAATTTCTGAAGATGTCATCAAAGCCCTTGAGAAGCTCCAATCCAGCCCATCCATATCTATCCAGGCCACAGACCATAGTAAGTCCACCTAGCACTGGCTTTGCTTCTCAGTTATCACTGTTGTCACCTAGTCACCGCTAAGCTTCTTTGGATCGATTCCTTCTAAACAGGATTCCTGCGTACCTGGTTGATAAGGGACGTCAAGCATGGAAGTTTACAAGAGAGCCTAGGGTTGTACCAAAGCTGAACGTTTTTTTGTGGGGGGGGGGGGGGGGGGGGGGGAATGCCAGGGAATCCATACCAGAGAGAGAAGTGATGAAAGCAGTGCCTGCAAGTCTTTTTCAAACGAAAGAGGCGCTGCTCTTCACATAAAGGTGAAGAGAAAAAGATGGAGTCCTGTCAGCAAATCCTAAGAATTTCCAGAGGAAAGGAATCCTGAATAAGGACAGGAGGGATAATGCAGAAGAGGCCCAGAGCCTTGGAATTACTCTTGTTATTGATTGTTTACTGATTATTGATTGTTATTTTGCTTTTCTTTTCTTTTTTTTTTTTTAACACTGTATTAGTTTGGCATCACACGTAAAAATTTTTTACTACACATTTTCTGTGAATTATCAGATGATGTTTAGCCCCATTTTGATTCAGGCACTAGGGATATATTCTGTTACATACAGGCCCAGAAGTGGACAGTGGATTCTTGGAAGTGGCTGTGGGCCCCAAGAGAAAGGATGAGACACACTGATAGTGTGTCTTCAAACAACAATCTTTCCCCCACCCCCTAAGCCCCCCATCTGTGAGACACAGAGATAAGGGATATAAGGAGTGGTCTCCCCCCCTTACTATCTGTAGGCCAAGACGGTAGGAGAGGTCTCTCCCCCCCCTACTACCTGTAGAATAAGGAGATAAGGAGAGATCTACACCCCACACACAAAATCTGTAGGGCAAGAAGGCAGGAGCGGTCTCCTCCCCCCCCCCCCCCCCCCATCTATAGGGCAAAAAAGTAGGAGATAGTGGAAGGGGAGGGGAAATCATCATATGTAGGACAAGGAGATAAGGAGTGGTCTCCCACTTCTACTATCTAGAGAAGAAGATAGAGCATCGCCTCGTGCCCCCCCTTCCCAGCAGAGACCAACTTCATAAATATAAATGACACATAGATATCAGCACAGCAATTTTGAAGACAACTTCCCCAAAGTCTGTTTCCTTCCCCACCCCCAGCTGTGACACATTACAACTAGCAGGCAAAGTAGATATTCTGTGTACTTTACAGTTGTCAGAGATCAAGAACCAGACCGTAAAGAGTTTTCTCCCTGCCAGTATGAGAATGTAAGATTATTCAGTGCAAAAACAGTTCCTTCCTCCTCCCCACCCCTAACCTCTGCCTAATGTTTTAAGAGGCAGATTTTAAACAAATACACACACATTTTTTTTTTAATGTCTCCTTCCTGAATAAAGGAATTATTTCTTGTGCTCACTTCAAAAGTTTAATCTCATGGCTGTACAAGACAACGTGTACGCTGCCAACACAAGTTGGGTTTAGTGGTCAAGGAAGCAGGGAGACATGGAGCATTCGGGCACTAAGCAAATCAAAAGAAGGACGACAGTACATCAAGTCAAGTTTTTAATAAACAAACATAAAATAATGGCGGAAAAGCAAGAGGAAATCCACTGGCAAGTAAAGTCAGGCAGGAAAACAAAAACAGAAGTCATAAATAAAGTCAGAACATAAACAGGTAAAACCACTCTATATGCCAAAACAAATGTAGAATTCAATATAAAATACAGAAAAAACATAGCATTATAAAATAATTTAAAAGCAAAAAAAATGCTAACACATATAATTCAAACTTTAAATGACAAGTAACAAAAAGGGCCCTTTTACTAAAGTGCATTCAGTTTTGGGCTTAACACGCTATAATGCAGGATTTTAATGTCCAGCAGGCCCAAAACTTACACTGCATCAAGAAGGGGCATTCCCAATATTTTTTTTTAATTGCAGGTCATACATGCTCCATGTTAATGTAGAAGCAGTTACTGCCTCCTATTTAAGATTTGCTAAATGCTCCCATGTTAAATCTACATTAGCCAGTAAGCGTAACACGCTAGCTGGCTAATGCTTCCTCACCTGCTTCACCCATGCCAGTCCTCCCTGACAGATAAATTCAGAAAAATTAAGTAATGCATGTGGTATCCTGTTTCTGGGTGTTACATTAAGGAGGGAATTCTATAAGTGACACTGAAAAATCGGCACCAGAAAAAAAAAAAGTCAGTGCTAAGCGCAATTACATAAAGGGCACTTAATTCGCACACCCAAAGATGGGCACCAGTATTTATGCCAGCGCCCAACTCATGGCATTTGGACACAAAAATGGCGCTATTCTATGAAACCACGTGCAACTTTTTCGAATGCCCCTGCCTATGCCTTCCCCCTGGCCAAACCCCCTCTTGAGTTGTGCAGTAGGGGATTTAGGCACCCGGTCTTATGAAGACAGATGCACACACAAATACCAATTAATGACAGTAGTGTTTAACACTTAATTGCTAATTAAACAATTTGTGCGCGCATCTTCACTCCATACTGAAATTTTGATGCCCAAATTTGGACACCATCTACTGAATCTGGGGATAAGTGCTTAATGCACTTTAAAGGGTCCCCATGGATAATACATATAATGAACATTATTAATTATACCCTAGCATGACCACATTTCAGTATAACGTCTGCATCAGGGGCCTAAAATCACAGCTAAAGGCAACAGTAGTACGGAGACCAAGGGTCCTGCTAAGGAGTGTTAGCAGACTAGGAGTGGGCAATTAAAGCGTTAATATTTTAATACCGGTCAATTTATTTAAAAAAAATTTTTAAACAGACCTGCCCCCTTCCCCCCCCCCCCCCCCCCCCCATGTTTAGCTCAACAGCAGGGCTCGAGCCCTGGGTTTTTCTCTTCTTCTTCAGCACTGCCTCAAAGTCCTTTTTCTTCCCTTGCATGGCCGGGCTCTGCAGATACTTGAGCCGCACCTTGCAGGAAGTTGGGGAAGTCTTGTGGTTTCACATCCCGCGAGACTTTCCCCAACTTCCTGCATGGTGTGGCTGAAGCATCTGCAGAGCCTGGCCATGCAAGGGAAGAAAAAGGACTTTGAGGTAGTGCTGAAGAAGAGAAAATCCAGAGCAGAGCCCTGTTATTGAGGTAAACGTGGGGAGAGGGGTGAGGGCGGGTCTGTGTTAAAAAAAAGGGAGGTATGAGAGAGATAGAGATGATTGGTTCATTAGGAAACAGCAAGAGAAATGCCCAAAATGCATGCTGTGATTAAGAGCAATTAATCGTGCAATTGAAATTTTTAACTGTCCACCCCTACTAGAGACTCTCTAAGGAGAAATTATGCCTTACTTGCTAGCTTTCTTTCCATTAGTCCTTCCCACTATTCCAGAATCCAGAACCCCTGGGATGGTTGAGCCCATCAACCAGCAGGTGGAGACAGAGAACTGAAACCTGAGCTGAGACATCTCTCTCTTGACATCCAGTCCAGCTCCTCAGTATTTACATAGGTAAGCACTAAGGATAAGCTCAGAATAAACACAACCACCTTAAAACTCACTAACCTAACACCAGTGGCGTAGCCAAGGGTGGGCCCAGGCCCACCCAGTAGCAGTACACCTATGATATGGCTGACAGGGATCCCCAAACCCCACCAGCCAAAAAATCCCAACAACTGTTCCTCCTGCATACCTTATAAATAGCAGATCTTCACCTGAAGCGAGCAATGACGGGTACGTACTGTTTGCGCCGGCCCCTCAGCCTTCACTCTGATGTATTCCCACCTATGCGGAAACGGGAAGTTGCATCAGAGAGAAGGTTGTGGGGCCAGCATGAGCAGTGTGTATTAGTTGCTGCTCACTGCTGGTGAAAATCTGCTACTTAAAAGGTATGTGGGGGAGGGGGGATATTTGAGAGACCATATGGTATGCAAGTGAGAGAGAGAGAGACAAAAATACTTGTCGGACAGGGCGGAGTTCTTCTGCCCACTCGTGTTGAGCCCAGGCCCACCCAAAACTGGGTTTCTGGCTACGCCCCTGCCTAACACTAACCAGATGAACATGTGTGGACCACTCATCTCTGGACAGCTTGAGACATGCAGGAGGCACCATGCAAGTTGGCAGTCATTACTTGACCCATTACTTCACACCAACTAAACATCTCAGAAACCTCAGGTGGGCCCCTTGAATTCATGCCATCTGGTCCAGGTGATTTACTGCTTTTTACATTTGTCAGTTTGGCTCAGTACATCTTCCAGGTTCATCAAGTTTTTTTCAGTTCCTCTGCATCATCACCCTTGAAAACCATTTCTGGTACAGGTAGATCTCTTACATCTTCTGTAAAAACTGACACAAAGAATTCATTCACTCTCTCTATTATGGCCTTGTCCTCCCTGAGTGCCCTTTTTGCTTCTTCATGATCTAACGGTCCCCAGATTCCCTCACAGGATTTCTGCTTCTAATGTACCTGAAAAAGTTGTTACTGTGCATTTTTGCCTCTGCAGCAAATGTCTCTTCATATTTTCTTTTAGCCTTCTTCATCAATGCTTTGCATCTAACTTGCCAGTGCTTTGTCGTTTCTTATTTTCTTCATTTGGGTCCTTTTTCCATTCTTTGAAAGATATTTTTTTGGCTCTAATAAGCTTATTTAACTTCACCTTTTAAACCATGCTGGCTGTCGTTTTCTCTTCTTTCCACCTTTGTAAATACCTGGAATGCATCTGGTCTGGGCTTCCAAGATGCTATTTTTAAACAACATCCATGCCAGAGTTAATTTCCTAATCTTTGCAGCCGATCCCTTTTAGCTTCTTTTAACCATTTTCCTCATTTTATCATAGTTGCACTTTCAAAAATTAAATGCAGCTACAGTAGATTTCCTTTGCAGGTTCATCCCAGATAGTAGCTCAAAATTAAATGCAGCTACAGTAGATTTCCTTTGCAGGTTCATCCCAGATAGTAGCTCAAACTTATATACTAACAAAGTAGATGACAGCAGATAAAGATCTGTACGGTCCCATCCAGTCTGCCCAACAAGATAAACTCATTGTATGAGCTACTTTATATGTATACCTGACCTTGATTTGTCCTTGCCATTTTCAGGGCACAGACCGTAGAAGTCTGCCCAGCACTAGCTTTGCTTCCCAATTACCAGTGTTGCTACCCAATCTCCACTACGCTTCTGTGGATCCATTCCTTCTGAACATGGAATGGGAAGCATTTCTGAAAATGCTACCCTGGAAGATCTGGACTTCAGCGTTTCTACCTAAGAGCCTACATTTGGCTTCCAGAACCTCCCTCCCACATTTTCCTATGTCACTGGTACCCACATGTACTAAGACAGCCGGGCTCCTCCCCAACACCACCTAAAATCTATCTAGGTGACATACAAGGTCTGCCACCTTCGCATCAGGCAGGTAAGTGACCAGGCAATCCTCAAGGCCACCAGCCACCCAGCTATCTACATCCTTAATGATCAAGTCACCAACTACAACAACTGTCCTAACCCTTCCTGCCTGGGCAGAAGTTCTTGGAGACATATCCTCGGTGTGAGAGGATAGTGCATCCCCTGGTAGGCTAGATTGCATGTTCAGCCTTATTTGATTATTAATTTCAGTTCTTCTTGTATAATCTTCTTCTTCTATGCATAATCTCCGCCCCTCCACCATCTTTAGAATTTTGAGGTCTAACATGGTCTGGATATTGTAGTTTATATTGGTCTTTTGTGTGCTTTTCCTGTATTTCCTTTACACAAGTGAATCTCTTGCAAAAGTTTATTTGTATTTTAATAAAAATAAAATAAAAATTCTCCAGGAGAGAGTCTGTCAAGAAAGTGCTGTACAAGCCTGTGCTAAGACGACCACGGCACACATGCCGATTAGCCCCAAGTTAGCTTGTGAAAGTCATTCCACTTCACCACAGAGGAAGTTCTGGAATAATATGTTTTTATTGGGAATGAATTTACTGCCGAAATTAAAATACCACAATTAGCAATGCTGTATTAATCATTGCACTCAGAAAGGAGACAAAGGACGCTTACTCTTCTCGGTACCCTGGCATGCCTTACAGCACTTGGTACTGAGCAAACGCAACACAACCACACTTCCTATGAAAGACCAGCACTTCGGAACAGCTGATGCTGCCAGTGCAACCCAGGCATTATATTAAGCTCAAAATAGTTTGCAAAATTACAGGGCCTTGCTGCCAAGCATAGGGTCACTTTTGAAGATTTCAAGTACAGTTGGAAGGATACCACTTCAAGTGAAGTTATAGTTTTGTGACAAGAAGTTCAGTTCACCAGGAGCTGTTTAATCACCACAATGAGAAACACACAGCAGAGAATAAGCCACACTACCCACCCTGGCCCAGCTTTTTGCCTAATGATGCAGTTGGGTATGCATGTATAATTAAGATATAGATGGAATCTGCACTGTAGGTACAACAAGGTTTTCATTTTACAAGCCGTAATGTTCATTGTAACTTGCTGGTTTTCTCTATTAACCTGCATCAGTAAGAAAAAGCATTACAGACATTTTCACCAGAGTAGAGGAGTAGCCTAGTGGTTAGTGCAGTAGACTTTCATCCTGGGGACCTGGGTTCAATTCCCACTGCAGCTGCTTGTGACTCTGGGTAAGTCAGTCACTTAACCCTCCACTGCCCCAGGTACAAAATAAGTACCTGTATATAGGTAAACCGCTTTGAATGTAGTTGCAAAATACCACAGAAAGGCGGTATATCAAGTCCCATTTCCCTTTCCCCTTATTTGAGATTCTAGATGGAATGTTGCTACTATTTGAGATTCTACATGGAATGTTAATGTTGCTATTCTACTAGCAACATTCCATGTAGAAGCCTGCCCTTGCAGATCAGCAACACAGCCACGCAGGCTTCTGTTTCTGTGAGTCTGACCTGCGCGGCCGCGTTGCTGATCTGCAAGGCCAGGCTTCTACATGGAATGTTGCTAGTGGAGGAGTAGCCTAGTGGTTAGTGCAGTAGACTTTCACCCTGGGGACCTGGGTTCAATTCCCACTGCAGCTGCTTGTGATTATTATTATTATTAACATTTGTATAGTGCTACCAGACGCACGCAGCGCTGAACACCTGACACAGAGAGACAGTCCCTGCTCATAGAGCTTACAATCTAAAATAATACAGACAGACAAAACAATTAAGGGTGAGGGAAGTACTGGGTGAGAAGGAACAAGGGGAGGGCAAATTGAGTAGTGGCTAGGAGCCAAAAGCAGCAGTGAAAAGGTGGGTTTTCAGCATAGATTTGTAAACAGGTAGAGATGGAGCTAGGCGTACAGGCTCAGGAAGTCTACTCCAGGCTTAAGGTGCCGCGAGGGAAAAGGAACGAAGCCTGGAATTAGCAGTGGAGGAGAAGGGGGACGACAAGAGAGATTTGTCCAGTGAGCGGAGGTCACGGGGAGGAATGTAGGGAGAGATGAGAGAGGAGAGGTAATGGGGGGCTGCAGAATGGATGCATTTAAAGGTCAGTAAGAGAAGTTTGAACTGTACGCGGAAGCGGACAGGGAGCCAGTGAAGTGACTTGAGGAGTGGGCTAGTGTGGGTAAAACGATTTTGGCGGAAAATAAGTCATGCCGCAGAATTTTGGACAGACTGGAGAGGAGAGAGATGGCTGAGCGGAAGACCAGTGAGAAGCAAATTGCAATAATCCAAGCAAGAGGTGACAAGGGTTTGGATAAGGGTTCTGGTAGCATAATCAGAGAGGAAGGGGCGAAATTTGCTAATGTTGTAGACAAAGAAGATCTGGGTAAGTCACTTAACCCTCCACTGCCCCAGGTACAAATAAGTTATATACTATGTAAACTGCTTTGAACTAGTTGCAAAACCCACAGAAAGGCGGTATATCAAGTCCCATTCCCTTTTCCCACCTCATCACCAAGACCTACTATCACTATATCTGCTTGGTTAACCTCAGCCTTCAAAAGTCAGAATCAGGCAGGCCTGACGAAATTCCTAAGTCTGGCTTTGGCTTCTCTTTCTGGCCAAGACTGGGAATGCCACAGAGGCCACATTAATCGCACTCCAGGAAAATAAAAATATCTAGCAGAGAGAGTTATACTATGTACCTACTTTTCACAAGTGTTTCATATATACCAGACAATGAAGGAGCTGCACTCTGCACCCCAGCTGAGGGTTAACTACTGGGATAGTTGTGCTGACCGAATGAAGGAGCTAAAATAAGGGGAAAAGTACAAGTAGCTGAAAAAGAAGGCTCAGGGTGCCACACCCCCAGCAAGGGCTGGTTCTGATTAAGAAGGAATACAAGAACAAAAAACATTGGGACGGACTTGATGGACCTTCGGTCTAAGTACCCTGTTTCCAACAGTGGTAAATCCAGGTCACAAGCACCTGGCAAGATCCCAAAAGAGCAAAACAGATTTTATGCTGCTTATCCTAGAGAAAAAAAAAAAAAACAACAGTGGATTTCCCATCTTAATAAAGGCTTACGGACTTTTCTTTCAGAAACCGTCTAAACCTTTTTTTTAAACCCTGCTAAGCTAACTGCTTTTGCAACATGCTCTGGCAACAAATTCCAGAGTTTATTTACAAATTGAGTGAAAACTTTTTCCTCTGATTTGTTCTAAATTTACTACTTGGTAGCTTCATTGCGTGCCCCCTAGTCCTTGTATTTTTTGGAAAAAAGAGTAAACAAGCAACTTACGTCTACCATTTCCTCCCCATTCGGTAATTTGTAGACCTCTATCAGATCTCCCCTCAGCTCTCTCTTCTCCAAGCTGAAGTCTTAGCCTCTTTAGCCTTTCCTCATTAGGGAAGTCGTCCCATCCCCCTTTATCATTTTTGTTGCCCTTCTCTGTACCTTTTCTAATTCTGCTATATCTTTCTTGAGATGCAGCAATCAAAATTGCACACAATATTTGAGGTGCGGTCACACCATGGAGCTATACAAATTCATTATAATATTCTCAGTTTTGCTCTCCATTCCTTTTCTAAATAACTCCTAACGTTTCATTTGCTTTCTTAGCCGCCGCTGCACACTGAGGAGAGGGTTTCAAAGTATCAACAATGACACCTTGATCCTTTTCCTGGGCTGCAACTCCTAATGTGGAACCTTGCATTATATAGCTATAGTTCGGGTTCCTCTTTCCTGCTCACATTAAATGTCACCTGCCATTTGGAAACCCAGTTTCCCGGTCTCGTAAAGACCTCTTGTAATTTAACAACTTTGAATAACTGTCAAAAGCAAGTTTACCCCCCCCCCCCCCCCCGTTTCCTAAGCTACACGGCAATGCTGACACAGCCCATTCAAAGTGGACGGGCTGTGTCAGCATTCCCATACAGCAGCCTAGGCTAGCGCGGCTTAGTAAACGGGGGAGGGGGGTTAATTACTTCACTAGTTATTTCTCTCTAGGTCATTTATAAATATACTAGTGGGAAAGGCCCGTTTCTGGCGGTGATGAAACGGGCCCTAGCCGGCACCGGACTCCCTTCCCCTCCCCTTACACTTGTCTCCCTGGTGGTCTAGAGGTACCTGTTCAGTCGGGGCAGGAAAGAAAGAGCCCCCTCTTTCCTGCCCGTAGCAGTGCTGCTTGGTTCCTTGCTGCATCGTGTTGGAGTCTGGCTGTCGGCGTTTAAAAATGGCCACCGTGAGTTGAAGTCTCGTGAGGCAGCGTCAACTGTCGGCGGCCATTTTGATTCGCCGAGAGCCAGACTCAGACACGATGCAGCCGGGCAGCTAACAGCAGTGCTGCGGGCAGGATAGCGGGGTTTCCTTCGTTCCTGCCCGAGCGAACAGGTACCGCTAGACCACCAGGGATATTGGCGTAAGGGGATGGGAGGTGACAGGGGGGTGGGAGGTGTTGAGGGGAAGGGTGTGTTACCGGGGGTGGGCCGGTACCTTAAAAGGGGCAGGGTGATGTGTTGAAAGGGGCCGGGGTGCTGGTCACGTCAGCGTTTGCGGCTGGGATGTGTTGGAAGGGGAAGAGTAGGGAAACGTTGATTTGCCTTTTTTTCGTGTCCCGCCCTCAACATCATCACGTGTGACGGGAGGGCGGGGCCTGCCGACATGGTGAGTGTTGTGGCTTCACCACCATGAAGTTACGAACCTGTGTGTGAGTGCCTGCAGTGACGTCAGTGTCCTCAGAACGTTGAGGGTGCGTTTTATTATAGTAGATGTTAAAAGGCAGCATTCCCAGCACAGACCCCTGAGGAACCCCCACTATCTACCCTTCTCCATCAAGAATGCTGACCATTTAAACACTACCTGTTTTCTATCTTTTAACCAGTTCTTAATCCACAATAGGAAGTCCTAACGAAGCAGGAGAGGGCTTCCAGGCCAAAAAGATTATGTTTCACTTATATATACTGTCACCTACCAACATTTGCTTATTTCCGATCTGACGAAGAAGGGCAACCTTCGAAAGCTAATCAAGAAATGTATTAAGTTATGTCCAATTGCTGGTATACGCCTTTCTAAAAGGTTACAGCACTTTAAAGCAGTCTTTTGAGAACTTATTGTACAGTCTGGTTCTCAGCAATAACAACTTCTAAATTTGTCTGAAAACTGATATTTTTTAAAGGCCGTTATACCAGCTAAATGCTGTGCAGAATTTGGGCAACTGAACCTCAGCTCTGCCGACTCCATTCTGAAGCCCACCGCAGCACCTTTCCGTTTCCATCAAGCACTGGCTTAGTGGTACTATTTAAAAAAAAAAAAAAAAAAAAGGAGCAAGCAGACACAGAGTAACGCAACCTGGAGTCTGTGTGGTTCTGACATACAGCCTGAACCAGGGCCGTAGCTATGTGGGGCCATGGGGGCATGGGCCCCCGTAGATTTGGCCCTGCCCTCCCCCCGCCGCCAACCCCTTTGACCCCCCCCTCCCGCCGCCATCAGGTACCTTTGCTGGCGGTGGTCCCCAACACCCACCAGCCGAAGTTCTCTTCTCCGGCGCGGCCGCGTTGCTGATATGCAAGGGCAGGCTTCTATTTCTGGCGGGGGAGGGTTGGCGGCGGCGGGAAGAGGGGGGGTCGAAAGGGATGGCTAAAATGTGCCCCCTCACCTTGGGCTCTGGACCCCCCTCCTGCCGAAGTCTGGCTACGCCCCTGGCCTGAACCGATACTGTACAACTGCTACTAGTGTAAGCGCATGCTCTTATCTTTTTGAAAATGAAGGAGCACTTTTTACTAAAAACTCAGTCGTTTTGGTTTTTTTTTTGGGGGGGGGGAGGGGTCAGGTTTTGAGCTATTTGTGATTAATTTCATTCATCGAGGCAAAATTAATTTATTGTGACCTATTCCTGTGCCAAAACTCATTGAGTTGTGACACAGGAACAAGTTACAGTCAATGAAGGTTTTGAGGAGAGGATTTCTTCTCAATTTCTCACATTAAAGCTGCCAGTTTTGTTTTCTTTTGGAAGTGGAAGGAAGCCCCTGCAGCCTGTAAGCGCCGATAGTGAGAAACAAATATCAGCGCGAGTTCAAACAATACCAAATAATGAAAGCACACATTGGTGCCTGTTTTTCTGCACTTACGATATAAGCCTTTCAAAAATGTAAGTGCAAACAATCTTTGAAAAGCCTATTATTTAAAGGCCTAGAAGAACGCCGCCATGTGGTCGGCACTTCCAGTTTTGTCTGGAAAGGCTAAAGCGGCTGGGGCTCTTCAGCTTGGAGAAAAGGCGGCTGAGGAGAGATATGATAGAGGTCTATAAAATAATGAGTGGAGTTTAACGGGTAGATGTGAAGCGTCTGTTTACGCTTTCCAAAAATACTAGGACTAGGGGGCATGCGATGAAGCTGCAATGTAGCAAATTTAAAACGAATCGGAGAAAAGTTTTCTTCACTCAACATGTAATTAAACTCTGGAATTCGTTGCCAGAGAATGTGGTAAAGGAGGTTAGCTTAGCGGAGTTTAAAAAAAGCTTTGGACGGCTTCCTAAAGGAAAAGTCCATAGACCGTTATTAAATGGACTTGGGGAAAACCCACTATTTCTGAGATAAGCAGTATAAAATGTTTTGTACTTTTTTGGGGATCTTGCCAGGTATTTGTGACCTGGATTGGCCACTGTTGGAAACAGGATGCTGGGCTCGATGGACCTTTGGTCTTTCCCAGTATGGCAATACTTATGTACACACAAGAGTTGCATTTACTGTGACACTTTTGTGCAGGTGCACCAAGCACATTCCTCCCCCTTGCTTTTAATAGCACACAAAATTTGGAGGTCATTTTATTTGAGATTTATTAACCACCTTTATGAAGAAATTCACCCAAGGCACTGTACTACAGGTACAGTTTAACATAAAACTTACAATTTTGTTAACAGCATAACAATAGTAAAATAACCAATAAACATAAATACAATAAATGAGGTAAACTTGAAAACAGTAAATTGAAACCTAACAGAACTTCTGTGAAACAGAATCAAATATGTATACATTTAACAGCACTGAATTCAAATACCAGAGATATAATACAACTAGTAAAAAAGGCCCGTTTCTGTAGGCAAGGAAACGGGCCTTAGGCAGGTAATTCCCCCCCCCCGGGCTACGGCCCCCTCGAACCCCCCCCTTCTGCGAACCTGTCGATCCCCCTCCCCCCCGTGCCAGCGAAAACTGCCGCCACCGCCGTTGTTGTGCTACCTTCCCTTCCCGTAGGTTCTTCAATCATCTTGTCTGGAAGTTCCTCCGTGTGCGTCTGACGTCAGACGCACTGAGTTAAACTTTCTGAGAAGATGATTGAGGAACCCACCCGAAGGTAGTGCACAACAGCGGCGGGAGGGGGGTGCGGTTTTCGGCGTTCTGGGGGTGGGGGGGATCAACAGGTTTGCGGGAGGGGGTGGGTTTCGAGGGGGCCGTAGTGCGGAGGGGTGACAGCTGATTCCGAGGCAGTAGGAGGAGTAGGTACTCCTCCCCTTGCCTTGGAATCAGCTGTGTTGACGTCAGTGACGTCCGTGCGTGTCTGCCTCGCAGACCACCTGCAGCCAGGGAGCCACGGTCCCAAGCATAGAACGTTGGAGGTGAGAATTATTATATAGGACGTTAGCATAATACTAATGATACACCCAATAAGCATGCATTGACACTTAAGGGCCCATAGTTCTGGGCATCACCAAGTGGAACGTTTGTTTGTGGAGCACAGGACTTTCTTTAGAGAGAGAGGCCATTTTTTTTTCCCAATGCCATTGCTAAGCGTGCATTCCAGACATCAACCTGTTCTGACACTGTCATCATCTTTTCATCCACATGAGGGTAATAGGACAAGGCCTCTAGGAAGTTTTCAGCAATCAGATTTCTCATGTCTCGGATTTCCTTCCAAAAACTTTGATTTTGGGCTCATCCTGAATAGAACATTTCATTAGGAAACGAACAGTCCACGATAGAAGTGTTATCTCTAGGCCACCAGCCTTGTGTTCCAAGATGTCGACCCCTTTGCAGAACACCAAGTCTTAGCATATGGCCCTTTTCAAGGGTTGGAGATTCGATCACCTGAATGAATCCTAGAGCTGCCCTGTATCAAGGAAGACAGCAGTGGTGGTGTCTGGAGTTTCGTCGTGTAGGTTAAAGTCTCCCATGATCAGTAGCCTAGGGTAGCTCAGGGTTTTGAGCATTTGTTAGCTAGATTTGAGTGTGGTTGTCGTGCTAAAGGGTTTGCGCTGTTGGCTTTAGCGCCGGAGCTCTGCGTATATACCCCTAAGGCTCAGACAGCCTTGTTAAGCTTTACTTCTGACTGCAAGAATGTAGAATTAGGGCCATAGTCAGGCTGACATTTTTACTGTGGAAGAATTTCCTGGACTCTAATTAAAAAAAAAAAAAATCAACCTGCAAAGAAACCAGTTTCCTACAGGTCCAAAAACTGGCGGGAGCCATACCTATTTCGAATCCAGTGCAGAAGAGAAATTCACTAGTCAGAAGGGAAGTGCATTGGTGCCCCCTAACCCCCACCCTGATCGCCACTTCTCTCTCCGACTGCATCCTCCACTCTGATCTCCACGCCTTTTCCACTCTCCCCCCACCTCTCAGCCTGGATGGTAAGAGGACGGTACCACTCTTCCTGGCTTTTCAATCGGTTGCTTGCCCACACTTGAATTTCAGTCATTTTTCTGTCCCCCCCCCAAAGGAATTTGTGGCCTATAGGGCTGCCACTCTCACCCACCCCTATTATACCCATGAAGCCGCTAATAGACTTCCAATACCACACTGGGGAAGATTTAAGAAAAGTATGCTCAAATTAAAAATATGCACCATGTTTACCTAGGTGTTCCTGTTGAAAATACCAAAATATTATGGCATACAGATACGGAGCAATCCATTGGCAAATGGCCATGCATTTAACAGGAAAATCCAGTGCCCACTGTTTCACAAAGATTATTACGCTCTTGGGAAAGAAGGGTTGCCCCCCCCCACACACACACACACTTTGCAAAACCCTGCAGAAGTCTGAAATGTTGGTGCAAGACATTTTTTAGTCAGTCAATCAGAAGTGGAGTCCTAATAACAAATGCTGGATTTTCTTTTGCCCTCCTTGGATAAGTGGAGAGGGGGCACCTCGCATAGATGCCAACTCTGTGGGTGAACTGGGTGCCGGGCACCCCCATTATTGAGCAAACTCCTAACCTTCACTGCCTCAAACTCTAAGGAAGAGGCATTTGTGCTGCACCCTCACTCATTTTTAAAGCAGGCTCCTATGCCTCTGAGCCCGGGATGGTATTTCACCCCAATGCTTAGTTATTCCTGTGCACTCCCGGAATCTTTATAGTTGCAAAGTAACTTGGGTCCCGTCCCGTCCCCCCCCCCCCCCCCCCCCGAGTATTTTGCGGACACGCTGTGAAAGCAAGGTGGGCTTCAGCTTTCTCTGGTCAATCTTTCTTCCGGTTTCATTCACAGACGTTTAGGGTGGGATAAAACATTCATCTTGTAGAAAATAGCGTGGAGGGGGGGAGGGGAGATGAAGGAGGGCTCCATTCCCAGTCTCTGGAGAGCTGCAGGGTGGTTTCTGTACAGAGAGAGTCCTGCCTAGCCCCATTCCAGTCTAACCCACAGGCGCTGTACACAAAGCATGAACAAACTCAGCAGCCCTGAACGCTAACCGACAGCCAAAACAAGCCCCCCCACCCCACCCACACCCACACCCACACCCACACCCACACACACACACAAAAAGCAGAAATCCGAGCAGTTCACTTCAAGGGACCTCAGTCTGTGCTCCCTGAAAGCGACTCTTTCCCCAAGTTTAAAAGTTTGACTTTTGGCAGCAATTGAAAAAGATTTCCAGTTTCAACGCGATCTTCGGGGCTATTTTAGAACACTTTACACGCCTTAATACACACTAAGCGATAATCTAAACTATAAGGGTTTCATACCTTTAATAGGAAAACCTTGTGCACTGCTTGCAAAACGTTAAAGTCCTGTTTAAACATCCTGCATATATATACACTATAAAATGATTTTAAAAAATCAGTGATTGTTTTTTAAGTCAATGCACGGTTGAAAAACAGCAGGCATGCACTGGAAGCTAGAAAGAAAAATGCAGACTGGTTCATCTCACTTACTTACTTTTTCCCTTTCAGACAGCTATAAAATCCAGCCATGGACGTTCCTCCAAGTATGGGCTTTTTTTTATTTCACTTCATCCTTTTTAAAACACAGCTATTAACTCCAGTCACAAAGATGTGGTTGGGATCCCGCGGTGTCAGCTCACGTGCACAGAGTCCCCGATCTCCCCCGTCCCTTCCACACGCACACACTGACTGTTCTCACCCCCCCCCCCCCCCTACAACACGCACACACGGTCCTCGATCCCCTCCCTCGCAGACGCACACACTGTCCCCAATCCCCTTCCACAATCTTTACACCTGCAATGTTCCCCCGCCCCCTCGTCGCAAACCTCTACACATGCAGTGTTGCCCCCAAATTCACCCCCATAAGGTCCCTGATCTCTTTTCCTCTTCAAGCTCTCAAGCGCACAGTGTCCCGCTCCCCTTATGCCTACATCCGTACAAAAGGTGCCCAATGCCCACACACAGCAGGCAGTCTCTCCATGCCCACATACGCCCACGATCCCAAGAAGACATCTCTTTGGGCACTGAGCCCTCCCCCTTGTCTTGTTAAGTGCTAAATCCCAGGGCCTGGCTCTGGCTCTGGCTCTGGCTCTTTTCCCTCCCCCTCCCCCTCCCCCCCGAGCTAATGACGGGACCAGGATAATTAATGTTCTGTGATGTTGCCCCAAGCTTTCAAACCCGAGAAAAGTGAAGGAGGAGGAGGTGCTGAATCCAAGCCTGGCGACATCAGGGCTGCTGGACCATTTTATTTAATGCCACCTGTGGGTTTCCTGCCTAGGGAAGTGTGGTAGCCGTGTTAGTCCACTCTTAAGGTTATCAATAGAAATCAAACAAAATAAAACATGGAAAAGAAAATAAGATGATACCTTTTTTATTGGACATAACTTAATACATTTCTTGATTAGCTTTCGAAGGTTGCCCTTCTTCCTCAGATCGGAAATAAGCAAATGTGCTAGCTGACAGTGTATATAAGTGAAAACATTCAAGCATTACTATGACAGTAAAATCGATACTATTGGAGATTCTACATGGAATGTTGCTATTCCACTAGCAACATTCCATGTAGAAGGCTGCGCAGGATTCTTTTTCTGTGAGTCTGACGTCCTGCACGTACATGCAGGACGTCAGACTCACAGAAGCAGAAGCCTGCGCGGCCACGTTGGTGATCTACAAGGGCCGACTTCTACATGGAATGTTGCTAGTGGAATAGCAACATTCCATGTAGAATCTATAGAAATCAAACAAAATAAAACATGGAAAAGAAAATAAGATGATACCTTTTTTTTATTGTACATAACTTAATACATTTCTTGATTAGCTTTCGAAGGTTGCCCTTCTTCCTCAGATCGGAAATAAGCAAATGTGCTAGCTGACAGTGTATATAAGTGAAACCATTCAAGCATTACTATGACAGTCTGACAGGGTGGGAGGAGGGGGGTGGGTAGGAAGTATGCATGGGGACATCAAAGCATATAATTGATATTCTAACAGGGTGGGTGTGGATAGGTGAAGGGAGGGTGATCAACAGAGAAATACAGCTTTATGGTTTATAATGGGCTAGGACTTAACAAGGATCTGGGGTTCCTTTCTGTTGGGTGTTAAAATATTCAATCATTCCTAGCCCATTATAAACCATAAAGCTGTATGTCTCTGTTGATCACCCTTCCCTCACCTATCCACACCCACCCTGTTAGAATATCAATGATATGCTTTGATGTCCCCATGCATACCTCCTACCCACCCCCACCCTCCCACCCTGTCAGACTGTCATAGTAATGCTTGAATGGTTTCACTTATATACACTGTCAGCTAGCACATTAGCTTATTTCCGATCTGACGAAGGGCAACCTTCGAAAGCTAATCAAGAAATGTATTAAGTTATGTCCAATAAAAATGGTAACATCTTATTTTCTTTTCCATGTTTTATTTTGTTTGATTTCTATAGATTCTACATGGAATGTTGCTATTCCACTAGCAACATTCCATGTAGAAGTCAGCCCTTGCAGATCACCAATGTGGCCGCGCAGGCTTCTGCTTCTGTGAGTCTGACGTCCTGCACGTACGTGCAGGACGTCAGACTCACAGAAACAGAAGCCTGCACAGCCTTCTACATGGAATGTTGCTAGTGGAATAGCAGCATTCCATGTAGAATCTCCAATGGTATCTATTTTACTGTCATAGTAATGCTTGAATGTTTTCACTTATATACACTGTCAGCTAGCACATTTGCTTATTTCCGATCTGAGGAAGAAGGGCAACCTTCGAAAGCTAATCAAGAAATGTATTAAGTTATGTCCAATAAAAAAAAGGTATCATCTTATTTTCTTTTCCATGTTTTATTTTGTTTGATTTCTATTGACTGCCTAGGGAATATGTTGGGTCTATAATAAATTCGGAGATCCAGGGCCGATATTTGATGCACTTTTTTTTTGTTGTTACAGAACTGCCAAATACTTTTACTGTTCAATTTCTGTAAGCAATTACTGTATTTTATTTGAACCCATGCCAGGGTTTCAGCACATGGGCATATAAAATAAAGCCAAACCAGCAAACCTCCTTCCAAATCGGACATAGTTATTAAAAAAAAGTATTCACAGCATCCTGTACTGGAGCTACACTTTTATCTTAACTTTGCATCATTACACCTCAAATGAAATTCTAACCAAAAGTCTAGATCAGGGGTGGGCAACAATCCTGTTCGGCTTTTAAGAGTTCCACAAGGCATGAGATTTGATTTGTATGTAACTCCGTCCATTCTTTGCAAATCGATCTCATGCATATTCATTGTGGAAACCTTGAAAACCTGCCTGGATTGTGGCCCTCAAGGACCGTGATTGTCCCCCCCCCCCCTCCATCTAGAAGCAATGGAACTAGAGAATGACACAGGGACGGGGACCCGCAATAACCACGGGAGGTAGGCGTAGCAAGATGGAGAGGAATAGATATGGGATAGCAACATTGGAGCCGACTCTGTGGGTGCTTGAGCACCCCCAATATTGAGAAAATTCCTTGTATGTGTCCAGGGAGGGGTTGATTCCACTGGGCTTAGCACCCCCAATAATTTTGAAATGTTGGCTCCTATGGATAGCAATAGGGACATGGTCAATGTATAACAATCGTCGGTAAGAATCGTGTGGGCAGGCTTATTTATGCTATTTATGTTTGAGTGATGCGAACAGTGATATTTTGATTTTTTTTGGAAAAACAAGTTGGACACAGCTACCAAAATTTGCATGGGGGATCCTGTACATCCTGCTGCCAGCACATCTTCTAAGAAGACAGCTTCTGTTGCAGGAAGGACTGTGGAAGACAGGAGAGCTAGACTGAATCCTTGCAGAAACAGGAAATTACATCAGACGAGGGTGGAACACAGGGAGGGAAGGCCCGAAGGGAGGCGATCTGCCGCTGCGCTTCACACGGAGGTGAGGCGCTGTGATTTGAATGCGGGGGGGGGGGGCCCAGTGGTGGACAGAGGGGGGCTGCCGACAGAGACGAGGGCGGGCGGGTGAGACTGGGGAATTTTGTCCCCCCTGCCCCCCCTCCCTCTCAGCAGCCCGGATATAGACCAATCAGCTCGTTCAGTCTGCACACAATAGTACAAATAAGAAATGTACATTTCAAAAACTCCCATAAGAGGATGGCATTGGGAGCATATGTTTCTCTTGCTCAGAAAAAAATGTATTCTTGTAGCACTGCTTCTGGCCAAGAAACTAAGGGAGTGTTTTACTAAAGCTTAGCTTGAGTTATTTGCAGCAGGGCTCACAGGAATAACATGGGCCCTGCTGCAGATAACTCGAGCTAAGTTTTAGTAAAAGACCCCCTGATCCTTAAGGACTGGATTAAGGACACAGCCCCAGTCCTGACCATATGGACTCAGTGGATGTCGAGTATGGAAGAATTTGAGTTCTGTTACTATGTCCATTGCCTTAAGCCCTGGATCAAGTCGTGTGTTCTCCTGTGGAAGAAAGCTTTGCAACTGTACGGATATTCTGAAGCTGACGACACCACACTACAGTGGCGTAGCTAGGTGGGGCCATGGGCCCCCTGAAATTTGCTCTGGGCCCCTGGTTGGCTGGTGGGGGTCCCCAACCCCCACCAGCTGAAGACTTCGTCCAGAGCTGGTCTGCGGCAGCGTCGCCACATTGCCTCCCCTGCTCTCTCTTCCCTTCACGTCGGGCACGCTCCTTTTAGTGAAATTGACCCCCGCCAAGATGTACAGCTTGGCAGCAGTGGGTGGCAGAGGGGGGGGGTAGCAACCAAAATGTGCCCCCCCCACCTCGAGGTCTGGCTATGCCCCTGCCACACTGAACACTGGTTTTTTTTGTTTGTTTGTTTAGTCTTAGGGTTATTGCACTGGTGGGATGGGGGGGGGGGGAGGGAGAATGGGAGTTTGCTTGTTTGAATCTGGTGTGGTGCTGGTTTATGTCAAGGTTTCAGTGGCCTAGCTGGAACAGTTTGTTGCTCGGATCAGAGACCACCAGAGGGATACTCGTACTTTCTGGGTTTTCCAGCTCATATGGGACTGAAGTGTCTATGTTCTGTACCTTTTCAAGTGGTTTATTTTGTTTCTGTTTGTACACAAATCTGCTTGCTGTTGCTATGACTGCTGAACATTAAATAAAGTTTAAAAAAAAGAATCTTTTTGACTAAAAACATATAGAAAAGATCAAGGGAGCATAAGCTACACATTCTAAGTGTGCAACACTATAATAACAGGAAACTATGTTTTAAAAAGGTCTTCCTATGAGTTTCACTTCCCTTAAAATTAGTTCCCTGAAAACTACAATTTTCTTATTGTAAGTCATCTCAGACTGTTTTTCCTTTTTTTTTTTTTCTTTGTTACATTTGTACCCCGCACTTTCCCACTCATGGCAGGCTCAATGCAGTGGGCAATGGAGGGTTAAGTGACTTGCCCAGAGTCACAAGGAGCTGCCTGTGCCGGGAATCAAACTCAGTTCCTCAGGACCAAAGTCCACCACCCTAACCACTAGGTCACTCCTCCACTCCATTGACACGTGTAGCCAGTTAACAGAAGTTTGTATCTCTCCTATTTAACAGGGATTTTTTGGGGAAATGACTTTCTATGAGATCTAGTGTCAGGGTGACCCAAAGGTGCCAACTCTACCATTGCTTTCAACCGGATGATGTCCTTGTACAACCAGACACGGAAATTCTAGGCTTTTTTGCACCCTGCTGGTGCTAAAGATTTTATGATTCTCCTACAGCCTGCAAAGATTTCAGGGCTTAGAAAAAGCAACACTTAGAATACCTGTGGTTAACATAACCTTGAGTCCTACTAGCCCATCAGCTATGTACAATTATAACTTCGTGTTTTCACCATTCTCTGGCTTCATAAATGAAATTGGGAAGATCTTTTATTCCATGAGAATAGAGCATTCCTAGAACTGATCATCAATTCATTAAACAATCACATCCTAATCTCTTCTCCTGGTGTCACACGTTGCACATCCATCAACAGTGAGCCACAGGATCAGATATCCACGTGTGCATGTTCTACACTGAATATTTTTGCTTGTTATGGCATGATCTTTACTTATCAAAATCTCTTCTGAAATTGTCATAGCCACCAAAATAGCTCTGTTGTGCTTCCAAATCACATGTGCTAGCTTAATTGCTAAAAATCTCAAGTGGGCTGCATTAGGTCCACAGACCACACACTGGGGATGCCAAGTTAGAAAATTAAGTTATGACCATCAAGGAATGGAGATTATTAAAAGTGCAGGCATGAACCAGCCCTGTGGCAGTGCATTACCCTGCAGGGGAGCTAGATTTGATTTTCAGGTCAGGATTTGCTTCCTGGTCCTGGTTGGGGCTGCAGAAGTCATGAAGGCAGCATTTATAGCCTGGGGGGGGGGTGAGGCAGAGCCCCAGTTGTCACACACAGTGACAGCTTGTGGTCATGTTTCTGCAGGTTACAGAAGGAGCTCCAATTACAGAAGGGGAAGTTTAGTTTATTAAAACTTTGATATACCGCCCTTCGCAGGGGTATCAGAGTGATGGATGTCCAAAAAGATGGATGTCCATATTTAGTCCTGGCACTTGGCACATCCAGGTTACAGAAAGGTGCCCTAACTGAACAATTCTCCACTGGATGGAGGAAGGGAAGTCACTGTAGGTGTTTTTTATATCCCTGGAGGGCTCACAGTAAAAAGGAAAATTACAGTTAAGAGTAGGATTTGAACCAGCCACCTTTGGTTCTCAACCTGTTGCTCTAACCCTTAGACATTTCATGGAGGACTAGCTTACGTGGCCCATTCCAGTTTGTAAAACGGATGTTCATGGTAGGTGTAGCCAGCACCTGGATGTCCATTTCTAATGTTGGCAGATCCTGTTCTAAATTAGATGAGAAATGGATGTCCATATGCGACATACAGACATGGATATCCACATTCTGAGTGGAACAACCCTTCTAGAATGTTACTCCACATGGAGGGCCCCTTTTACCTAGCTGAGATAAAAAGGGGGTCCACGCTGGTATTGCTGCGTGGGTTTGGTGCACACCAAGACCCCTTTTTACTGCAGCGGGTAAAAGGCGTGCTCTCCTTTAAAAAAGGAAAATGGCCTTGTGGCAAGTGAAATGCTTGCAATGCGACCTTTTCTTGGGGGAGCACTTACCGCCTCCTATTTAGGAGGCGGTAAGGACTCCCTCACTTACCCCGCATAAAAAAAATAAATCATTGACACGCAGGAAATGGTGTGCACTAGAGTCAGGCACTACCGCCGGGCTCCTGCAGTAGTGCCAGATTGACGTGCGCAAACATCATGGTAGCTCTACCGTGGCATTGCAAAAGGGGCCTGAAGTTTGTTGTCTAATCTCTAATGAGAATATAAAATAAGAATAGCCATACTGGGTCAGACCAATGATCCATCTAGCCCAGTTTCCTGTTTCCAACAGTGGCCAATCCAGGTCACAAGTACCTGGCAGAAATCCAGCTAGTAGCAACATACCATACTACCAAACCCAGGGCAAGCAGTGGCTTCCCCCATGTGTCCGTCTCAAAAGTAGACTATGGACTTCTCCAGGAACTTGTCCAAACCTTTTTTAAACCCAGATAATGCTAACCGCTGTTCCCACTTCCTCTGGCAACAAGTTCCAGAGCTTAATTATTCATTGAGTGAAAAAAATATTTCCTTTCATTAAAACTATTTCCATGTAACTTCGAGTGTACCCTAGTCTTTGTACTTTCGAGAGTGAAAAATCAATTCACTTTTACCTGTTCTACACCACTCAGGATTCTGCAGACCTCAAATCATATCTCCCCTCAGCCATCTCTTTTCCAAGTTGAACAGTCCTAACCTTTTTAGCCTTTCCTTATGTGAGAAGAGTTCCATCCCCTTTATCATGTGGGTCACTCTTCTTTGAACCTTTTCTAATTCCGCTGTATCTTTTTTGAGATGCGGTGACCAGAACTGAACGCAATACTCAAGGTGAGGTCGCACCATAGATCAATACAGAAGCATTATTGTATTCTCAGTCTTATTTACCTCTATGAGTCGAAGTTTTGGAGGAGCTAATTACTCAGTTAATGGAATATCTTCAGCATCATTCAATTCTATATAAATATCAAATCGGGTTTCAGGCCCTCGTATAGTAGCAAAACCGTTCTTACTACATTAGTAGCCAATCTTAGACGAGAATTAAGCTTAGGCTACAAAAGTTTTAATTCTCCAATTCGACATGTCTAGTGCATTTGATACAGCAGATCGTGACATCCTTTTAAACATACTTGACTATTATGGAATCTGTGAAACTGGTCTTGAAATGGTTGTCTGGATTTTTTAAATCGAGGTCTTACCAAGTTAAGCAACTGGGTACTCTCTCATCATTTTGGGGTTTTTTTTTTGTAGTGGAGTGCCACAAGGTTCTCCTCTGTCACCTATTTTAACATTATGAGGAGCTCTTTAGGCCATTTGCTAGAATCAAATGGGTTTTCGGCATTCATATACGCTGATGTTACAATTTATATCCCAGTCATCAAAGAATTATACAACATTGCAAACAAAATCAAAGTAGGTATCACCTTAATGCAATCCTGGGCTCTTAATTTTTAATTGAAATTTAAAAATTATATTAACTAGCCCTTATCACCCAACAACTCTCTCAAAAAGATTGATAATGTTACTTATTGTTTGGATTCAACAATGAAAATCTTGGGGATCTTAATTGATCAGTTTCTTTCTTTCTTTTGAATGACAAATTTCCAAAGTAGTCTCGCATGTTTTTAATTCATTGTGGAAACTTAAAAGATCAAGATCATTCTTTTCAAGATGCCTTTCACACTATTTCAGTCATTAATCTTAACCAAATTTGGCTATTGCAATTCAATTTATGCAGGTATTAAACAGAGTCTCCTAAGAAAACTGCACAAAACACGGCTGCCCACCTTATATATAGATCGCCGCGTTACATTAAAGCATCTCCTCTTCTTAAGGATCTACATTGTTTACCTATCAATGAAAGAGTTTCATTTAAGCTCTTTGCTCTTGTTCATCAGATTCTTTCTGGTATCTTACTATCTTATATAATTTATCACCACAAAATGACACCTCATCATCTAGAGATTATCTCATATTACATTTTCCAAGTTGTAAAAACTTAACCTATAAAACTATCCATAATGCTAATTTTTCTTACCAAAGTACCAAACTCTGGAACTCATTACCCAAATATATCAGACACTAAGTCGATTATGTGTTACTGAGAAGGCGGTTCAAACAGCGCCTTGATCATCCCCAGAACTACCTAGGCTAGTTATTATTATAAACTACCATCTTGCTTGGGGGAGGGGGGAATTATGGAGGAGGGAAGGGAGGGAGGGGGTGTTAGTAAGGGAGAAAATTGTGTTAAAATCTGTTGACTAAAGTTGGTGACCTCTGTACATGAAGAGAACGGCAATTGACATGGTGTTATGTTACAATTTCTATACTGGTATATGTACAGGTTATTGATCTCTAATAAAAATGATACACCATAAAAACTACCATCGTACATATTTTTAAATGAGAAATGTTCACAAGGAAGCTGAAGCAGGAACTGATTATGGAAGCCACCTCATCTGAAGGATGAAAAAATGAGTTGAATAAACTGCCTCTCTTGAAATTGGGGAATATTTGTTTTATCCTAAGGCAATTTGACAAGGAACAACATGAAGGGATAGGAGAGGGGTGGGGGGGAGGGGAGGGGAAATGAACATAATTAATGAAGTAGGATAGAATCTTTAGAGGTGCTCAAGAAAGATGACCAATATCAGGCAGAAGCTAGCAAGCATACCTAAACCACAACAGAACTGCGGGATGGCATCAATGGCAAATACTTTAGATAAATTAAAAAAAAAGTTAAGTAAAGCAGAAACATACTTCAAGGTATAAAGAATGTATTTTTTTTTAATTCAGTTTCTACTTGGTTCTGCTTCACTAAACTATTTTCTTAAAAATTAATACAGCAAATAGATTTTGAACTAGAGAAGAAACAGAAAAAGAATAAAAGAAAATCACAACTCCCAAGATGCAGCAACACCAAAATCAGTAACACATTGCATTTTAAAGCAAAAGTGATAAAAATCCAACTCTGGAATTCTTCCAAGCAAACGCTTCTTGCCTCGCCCCCTGGCTGTCATCCAGAACTACAACAACAACATTATACCACAAACCATTTAGCTTATACACTGGAAACCAAGCTTTTGGGCCGAGTTGCAGACTTTCTACTATACAAGGTTATGTTCCCAAAAGGTGCCTATCATAGTCCGCATCTCTCTTCAGCAATTCTCACAGGGTTACAGATATTTCTACTTTACATGCTGTACAGTACCACACTGGGCCAGAATGCTGGTATGAGATTAGAGGCATATTTTCAAACAACTTAGACTTTTCAGTAACCTATGGAACTTTTTATGTCTAAGGGGTTCCTTTTACATAGGCGGGCTAGCGTTTTTAGTAAGCGCTAAAAATAAGCACATGCTAAACATTAGAGTTGCCCATATATTTCTATGAGCGTTGCTAGCGTTTAGTGTGCGCTGATTAGCATGCCCTAAAACTGCTAGTGCACCTTTGCAAAAGGACCCTTCAGTGCTTTAAAAATGAGCCCCAAAGTGTTCATACATGGTTGACTGTGTGTACTCTCACATAGGCAGTGGTATGCTGGAGCGGGCTCTCACGGGCTCGTGAGAGCTGTTAAGTTTTTAAGAATTTTGGGAGCCGGTTGTTAAAGTAGGCCGCCCCATGGCTACCTTAACAACTGACTCCCAAAATGTGGGCTTGGGCCCCCTCCTGAATTCTCTTTTACTTTGCTGGCAGTGATGCTGGCCCCACCAGCCAAGTAAATAGACTGCTGCTGCTCCCTGCTCCGTGTTTCTGACTCTGAGCATCAGGCTGGGACTTTTCATGCAAGTGCAAGAAGGTTCCATCATGCTGCTCAGAGCCAGAAACAAGCAGCAGAGAATGGTGGCAGTCCATTTATTGGCTGGTGGGGCTCGGCAAAGGTATGCCTAGCGTGCCTGCACAAGGGAGGGGAGAGAAAGGCATGTATTCCCCCCTCCCCCCAAATTTCAGGGCCGGCTATGCCCGGAGAGAGCCCGTTGTTAAAAATTTACCAGCACACCCCTGCACATAGGGCACTCAAAGGTAATACTGTTATTCTAGACAGCAAGAGGGCAGCAGGGAATTCAAGGCTCCAAATGTTACCACATACTATAAAAGGCGTTTTCTAGTCCTCACAAGCTTTATTAAATAAAGTCTTGAACCATATGTGAAGATCACATCATGGTAGGGTACAGTGGCATAGTGTTACGTCTTTGCTCACCTCGCCCTCTGGTGGCCAGAGCCAGTGGCTGCTGTGGACCGTCACCAGTTCCAGATTTCAGCCCAGTCCGGTCCGGATCTTCCAGGCTGCCAGCTTTGCTTGTGCTGTTTGAGCCTGCACAGCACCTGTAGCTGCCTGGTGATTGCAGCAGCTGAGTTCCAACTGCTTCTGGGCTTATCAGCCATATTGGAACATTTCTGCTTTGCCTTGCGTCTAAGGTCCTGGTATGTTGGTGCTTGTTGCACTTCTGCTAGTCCAGTGTTTGCCTGAGATTCTTGCCTGTTTCTAGTTAGTCTGTGTTTAGTTTAGGTTTTGCTTGCTTTCCTTGCCTGGTTTCTTGTTTGTAATTCTGTGTTTAGTTTCTGTTTGTCTGTGTTCTGGCTTTGGGGCTGCTTGCAGCTCTTAGTTCTGTGTCTTGTTAGTCAGTGTTTGTTCCCTGTTTAGTGGCTGTTCTGCAGCTTTCGGTTCTGCCCTTTAGCTTTCCCTTCCTTGCCCAGTCTCCTGCCTTGCTGCCCAAGTTCCTCCCTTTCCCCTCTGACCCTCAGTCCTTGTGCTGCTTTGCTGTTATCCAGTCCTGCCCTGTCCAGCAAGTCCTGCCGGCCACCTGAAGCCCAGAGCTCAACTCTTGGTGAAAAGTGGCCAAGTGCAGGTGAAGCCTGTTTGCCCGAGATTAGCCTTGTCTCCAGCGTGGGGTGGTTTTGCCTGCCACTGCCGCTCCTCGGCAGTGGCCCAAGGGCTCACAACCTAGTTTCCAGCCTTGAGAACGTGACACATAGCTAGAACTACAATTTTTTTTTTTTTGGGGGGGGGGGGAAGGAGGAGGAAGCTTGAGGTCAAAGTGGGAAGGCCCAAAATTTTGCCCCTCCCCCAAATTAAATACTTGAGCTGGTGGAGATCTTCAAGCCCTGCCAGCAGAAGAGGTCCTCCTCTGGTGGCCAGAAACTCTCCAATGCTGACAGTCAGCAGCATTTTCCATGGGTCACTGCCACTACAATGCCCCTCCCCCTCACATGCTTAGTTTTTGTGCAAGCATGGGGGGGGGGGGTGTGGAATGGTAGTGGCCTGTGGAAATTGTCACCAACTGCAAGTGTTGGGGAGTTTCCAGTCGCTGGAGGAGGACCTCTTCTGCTTGCAGGGTTTGGGGATCCCACCAGGCATAGCAATAGTGCTGCAATTTTGGGAGAAGGGGCTGAGCTGATTTTCCCCCACTGTGCATCTGGAACAATTCCCTATTCTGCACTTGCCATCATTTCATGCATTTCACCAAATATAAATCTTGCAGTTCTCTTGCACAAGTTCTAGATGTGTCTCAGCCCCTTTTTCATTTGCACAGCCATAACAATGCTTCTGAAGAGGGAAGGATCAGGACTAGTGGGGTTTTGAGAAGGCAGCAGAAGGGTAACTGTGCTAAACAACAAGACTTAGAGACCAGACTGTTGACTCAGATGCTAAGAGCTTTACACCTAATGCAGAAAGTCCTCAATTCAATTTACATGTTGGGACTGGCACGGAAGAGGTCACATAGAGCTAGAATTTGCTGTGAAGGCACCATTGGCAGCCCCTTTCAGGGGAGGGGGATGTGGTCTTTGCATAAAGTGATATAGAAGTATCCCAAGCTGGGAATGTGCCCCCTAGCACTCCTGCCTCCACCTACTACACAGCAGCGAAGCAATGGAGTCATTGGATGAGGCACAATTTTGGTACCTCCGCCTTGTTTGCGCCCTGCGCGGTTGCATGTACTTCAGTATGATCTTGATGTAATGCCTTGTGTAGATGGTCAAAGTGGAGGTCTATGGTTTTAAGGTTCCAAAGAGGGTCAGACTATATATCCTTTAGCCCAGTATGGTCACTGCAATGGCCTAAATGACTGTCTTGGGGGAAGAGTGTAAATAAGTGTGTGTGTGGGGGGGGGGGGGGGCTCCAGGTAATACAAAGGCTCTTGGCATCCATTCTGGTTCTGAAAGAGCAGAAGAACACTAAGGTGAAGAATATAGTCCCATCAATCTCCTCTTAATAATGAAGTCATGGTTTTGTAGAGTGTCATAGTCAAGAGGATGCTCGAACCCCCAGACCCTGAACTAGCCCTAAAAATCCCTTCCCCAAGGAAAGCAGTTATTCCTGGAACACAGAGAGGGGCATAATCAAAATGGGCGCCCAAGTTTTCCTGAGGATGTCCCGGCGAAAAGGCAGTGAAACCCGTATTCTCGAAACAAGATGGGCGGCCATCTTTCGTTTCGATAATATGGTTGGGGACGCCCAAATCGTGAAATTTAGGTCGACCTTAGAGATGGTCATCCCCGATTTTCGACGATAATGGAAACCGAGGACGCCCATCTCAGAAACGACCAAATCCAAGCCATTTGGTCATGGGAGAAGCCAGCATTCGTAACATAGTAACTTAGTAGATGACGGCAGAAAAAGACCTGCACGGTCCATCCAGTCTGCCCAAGAAGATAAATTCATATGTTCTACTTTTTTATTTGTATTGTCCTCTTCAGGGCACAGACCGTATAAGTCTGGCCAGCACTATCCCCGCCTCCCACCACCACTTCTGGCACAGACCGTATAAGTCTGCCCAGCACTATCCTCGCCTCCCAACTACCAGTCCCGCCTCCCACCACCACTTCTGGCACAGACCGTATAAGTCTGCCCAGCACTATCTCTGCCTCCCAGCCACCAGCCCTGCCTCCCACCACTGGCTCTGGCACAGACCGTATAAGTCTGCCCAGCACTATCCCTGCCTCCCAACCACCAGCCCCGGCACAGACCGTATAAGTCTGCCCAGCACTAGCCCCGCCTCCCACCAGCTCTGCCACCCATTCTAGGCTAAGCTCCTGAGGATCCCTTCCTTCTGCACAGGATTCCTTTATGTTTATCCCACGCATGTTTGAATTCCGTTACCATTTTCATCTCCACCACCTCCTGCGGGAGGGCATTCCAAGCATCCACCACCCTCTCCGTGAAAAAATACTTCCTGACATTCTTCTTGAGTCTACCCCCCTTCAATCTCATTTCATGCCCTCTCGTTCTACCGCCTTCCCATCTCCGGAAAAGGTTCGTTTGCGGATTAAAACCTTCGTAGTGCACTGGTCCCCCTGACATGCCAAGACACCAACTGGGCACCCTAGGGGGCACTGCAGTGGACTTCAGAAATTGCTCCCAGATGCATAGTTCCCTTACCTTGTGTGTTGAGCCCCCCATCCCCCCCCATCCCCCCCCCCCAAAACCCACTCCCCACAACTGTATACCACTACCATAGCCCTTATGGGTGAAGGGGGGCACCTACATGTGGGTTTCTGGTGGGTTTTGAAGGGCTCACACATTTACCACCACAAGTGTAACAGGTAGGGGGGGATGGGCCTGGGTCCGCCTGCCTGAAGTGCACTGCACCCACTAAAACTGCTCCAGGGACCTGCATACTGCTGTCATGGAGCTGGGTATGATATTTGAGGCTGGCATATAGGCAGGAAAAAATATTTTAAAAAATTGTTTCTGAGGGTGGGAGGGGGTTAGTAACCCCTGGGGGAGTAAGGGGAAGTCATCCCCGATTCCCTCCGGTGGTCACCTGGTTATTTAGGGCACCTTTTAGAGGCTTGGTCGTAAGAAAAAAAAAGGACCAGGTAAAGTCGTCCAAGTGTTCGTCAGGGATGCCCTTCTTTTTTCCATTATCAGTCGAAGACGCTCATGTGTTAGGCACGCCCCAGTCCCACCTTCACTATGCCTCTGACATGCCCATGTGAACTTTGGTCATCCCCGCAACGGAAAGCAGTTGAGGATGCCCAAAATCAGCTTTCGATTATGCCGATTTGGGCGACCCTGCGAGAAGGACGCCCATCTTCCAATTTGTGTCGAAAGATGGGCGTCCTTCTCTTTTGAAAATAAGCCTGAGAGTATACCAGGAGATAGAGGATTCCCAAGATGGACTAGGACAGAAAGGAAGGGGACAGTTCAAGTGCATAGGAGGCTTTGCATGGGAAGGGTTAATGAAGGAAAGAACCTGGAGGAAGACAAGCCTCCCTGAATCTATAAACAGTATATAATGGCTCCCAAGTCAAGACAGGGGGAGCTCCTGTCTATTTCTGAGGCTGGAGGAGCCCACCTCTATGGAAGTAGGAATGCCTGAGGTACCTGGGGAGGAGCAAATGTCTGATTCAGAGCACATGGACTGCATTGATGTAGAAGCTGTAATGGAACCACAATGTATGGAAATGTGAACGAAATAGAATTAATCCCAGTTTGTGGAGAAAACCTTGTATACTATTTTACTGGTGACAGCTATGAGGTTTTTATGTTGTGCCGAGAATGGAGGAGCGCTGAGAAGCCCTTTTTGTGAGCTGGATACCAGAGGATTGGACTGGGTTTCTCCAGAACCTCATTTGCATAAACACATGTGGCCTACTCAAACCTTTGGATTATACATTGTTGGAAGAATGATCCAGGTCTGAAGTTACATTATAGACTAATGCAAACTCATCAGGAATATACAGTGGGGGATCCTTCCTGTTGGGGGAGGACCCCACCTGCTACAAGAGGTATATCCAAGATTAATGTCTGGTGTAAGATCACATCTTATAAAACTCACCCTCAACGTTCTGAAGACATTGACTTCACTTCCTTCAGGGTTCAAAGGGTTCGTGGTGGTGAAGCCACCAAAATCGCCAAGTCTCGGGGCCCCGCCCTCGCGTCAAACACAGAGGGCAGAGCAATGGCGTACGGTGCATTCAGGAGGTGCGGAGCAATGGCGTCAGAACGACGAAGGGGTCTATAGGTAGATAGGGAGGGAGGGAGAAGGGGGGGGTGTTGGGGAGGAAAACCTTGCTAGCGCCCATTTCATTTGCTCCAGAAACGGGCCTCTTTTACTAGTTATTTATAAACAAAAGGTAACTCCTTTAAAGGACATTAAATAAGACTAAATTTCTACATTCTGTGCCTCTGGGGGAAAAAAAAAAAAAAAAAAAAAAAAGACTTCACACACAAGTTCCTAACATTGGAAAGTTATCAAGGTGAATTACTCATCTGGTTAGCTACCATTAAGATGGGTTATTTTATGACACATTGTGCTATTTTATCAAAGGGTCTCACAGCTCCCCCTAAATCTCTTAGCACATGCTGTTAGAAAATGACCCCCTATTTGCTGCAGGACCTTTTTACGCCTACGAGTCCTGTGGCAGATAGCATATGGTAATGTCATTAGTATATGATCACCAAAATGTGCCCTCTATGTACACGAATAGCATCCCTGCTCCTACACGGACTCCTCCCAGCAGTATAAGGAACTGGGTGATGGACTTGCCCATCAGTCACTGGGCAGGAGTGTTCACTCTCAATTCTGGATGTAAATATATAGGACCCTGTAATCAGGAGTCCAGGCGTCATCTTACTTCCTAAGGACTGTAGGGAACAGGAGTGGCTGTGGTCACTCCTAAGAGGCACTGCATAGCCTGGGATGCTGCACCTTAGACAACCAGCTAAGACACCTCCCTACACCCACAAGCCAGCCAGGTTTGACCCTGCTACATGCTAAAACAAGGGGCAAATAAGAACAAGATTCAAAGAAATCTGGGCTCTGTATCCAGTACCAGAGAAGCCCAGTGCTTGAGGCTCCAGTTACCTGGAAGGGAGGAAGAAGAAACTCTTAGAACCATGAGATGACCCAGTGCTGAGGCGCAGAAGACCCAACTTCCTGGTCAGACAGCATGCTAAGGATTTCATTTTCTTAAAACTTTGGTACTATCTGGACAGCAGATGTCTCTTTTTTTTTTTTTCTTGCCATCCAGAAGCTCTACCCACTCTCAGTTTAGAGTGCTTAAAAGAGTTAAGCTTTGGTGCATATCTCAGGTACCAGACTGCCCGAAGGTATGTATTACAGGCACAAGCTCTAAGGAAACAACATTTTTGTGGGATTCTCTGGGAGGTGCCAGTTACATTTTGATACAGTTTCACACAGTCTGGTATTTCCTGCAAAAATATTAGTGGAGTCACTATTTCATATACCAAAAAGACTGTGTGGAATCTTTGTTTGAGAATTTGTAAGGCAGAATCTAAGGAAAATTTGTATTAAAAGGATGGAGCAATATTCTGGGAGCTGTGGGAGTGAATGAGCTCCCATGAGTTTTGGCACCAGCGGGTTCCAGATGCATCTCAAAATGATCATCCACAGTGCAAACATCTTTGTTTAACAGGCTTTAACACAATCCTAGCACACCTTTTTCCCCCTGGCTTACATACTGCTCCAGGGCTGAAGAAAACTCCAGGGAGCACAGTCCCTTCACCAACTCCTGGATCTTCAAACAGGCTACAGGAAACAGGCCATAAACATTACAAAACTATTTCATTTTGCATCATGCCTCTTGTGTTCTAAATTATTACTTACGCATGTTTTACAAGTTAAAAAAAAAAAAAAAAAAAAAGAGGAAGACAAGCTCGAAGGATTCAGCCTGCCCCAAATCCTGGCAAGAAGTCCAGAATAAGAATTCTGTCTCACATTTCATTTCCTACATCATTAGAAACACTCAACACATCCCTGGCTTGACAGCTTCAGAGAATATCTGTCAACCTGCAAGATTCCTCGGGAGACAGAAGTATCACTCTGACCAGATCTCCCTAGCACTACTACTACTACTATTTAGCATTTTTATAGCGCTACAAGGCGTACGCAGCGCTGCACAAACATAGAGGAAAGACAGTCCCTGATCAAAGAGCTTACAATCTAATAGACAAAAATAAAGTAAGCAAATCAAATCAATTAATGTGTACAGGAAGGAGGAGAGGAGGGTAGGTGGAGGCTAGTGGTTACGAGTCAAAGCTAAGTTCACTGTTCTCTCCAAACTCTCTGTGCCAGAGTATTACCTTTTCCTGTGCCAAGGACCCGAAACAGACCCCTCTCCCTTCAACACAAGCACAAAGTTAACCAGTTTCATTTCTCTGCAAAAAAATTATTGCAGACTGACAGATCAATAGGGGGGGAAAAAAAGTCATCTTAACAATCAAACAAACTTGATAAATCTGCCAAACAATACCATGAGGAAGGATTTTTAGAAATACAGAAAAAAGTAGGCAGATAAAGACCATATGGCCTATCCAGTTTGTCCATCCATGCCATATACTCTCCCCATCACTCCCTTAGAGATCCTATGCAGTGGCGTAGCTACAGGTGGGCCTGGGTGGGCCGGGGCCCATCCACTTAGGGCTCAGGCCCACCCAACAGCAGCACATATTTAGTGCTAGCTAGTGGGGATCCCAAGCTCTGCCAGCTGAAGACCTCCCTCTGATGGTGCTGAAAACACTGCTCTCCACTTCAGCAGTCTAAGCTTCCTAAGCTGCTGATACTGGCCTCATCGCATTGGGGAGGGGGGAGGACAACACTTGGTGCCCACCCACTTCTTGACTAGGCCCACCCAAAGTCTGCTGTCTGGCTACGCCCCTGAATGTACTTGTCCTAAGATCTCTTGAATTCAGATACTGTTTTTGTCTCCTCCACTTCCACTGGGAGGGCCATTCCACAAATTCACCACCCTTTATATGAACAAGTATTTCCTCAGGTTACTTCCGAGTCTGTCCCCTTTCATCTTCAGCCTATGCTTCCTCGTTCCAGAGCTTCCTTTCAATTGAAAGAGACTCACCTCCTGAACATTTATGCCGCATATGTATTTAAATGTCTTCTTCCAAAAGTATATTGAGATATTTAAGTCTGTCCCCCATAAGCTTTATGACGAAGACCGCTGACCACTTTAGTAGCCGCCCTCTGGACAGAGTCCATCCTGTTTATATCCCATTTGAAGGTGTGGTCTCCAGAATTGTACACAATTTTCTAAATGAGGAGGTCTCACCAGAATCTTATAAAGGGGCATCACCACCTCCTTTTTCCTACTGGCCATTCCTCTCTCTATGCACCTTCTAAATTTCACTGGCACCTTTTCTACCTGTTTGGCCACCTTAAGATAATCACATACGATTACACCCAAGTCCTGCTCCCCTCTCGTGCACAAAAGTTCATCCCCTAAAACGTACAGTTCCTTTGGGTTTGTGCAGCTCAAATGCATGGTCCTGATTCTATAAACGGCATGCAAATTTACGCACGCAAAATTGTGCACTAACCTGAGGTGCACATACCACTAAATGGGCCAATGAGCCAATTATTGTCAATAATTAAGTGCTATCAATTACTGGCTTTAATTGGCAACGTCTTGCTATGTGCTATTATATAAAGACCCACACACAAATCTTATAGCATGCAACTCAAAAGGAAGCATGGCCATGGGAGAGGCATGGGCAGATCAGGAGAGTTCACTAAAGATGCTGGCAGTATTACTGAATACCATGGATCCATGCCTAACTTATATGCCAGGATTTACACCAGGTTTCAGTTGGTCTAAATCCTCATGCCCAACGTTCAGCAGGACAATCGGCTCTAAGCGCTATTCTATAAATGGCATACAACTCGTAGTGCCATTCATAGAATAGCTCTCTGGGCTGATTTTTTATCAGCACCAGTCCTTTTAGGCTAGAACCTTCTTCCTCTGGTCTGGACAACATCAGAATATTAAGTGAAATATAAAAGCACCCTTCTTCACATTTTCTAGGCTCAATAGTTGCTAGCATATCTGAACTACAAAGCCAAATTTCAAGATAATCTAGTTCATTATCTAAAAGTAAACACATATCTGGGCTGTTTCAAGCCTAACTGAACAAGCATGCATCATAGCCACTCTCAAACCTTTATCCCAATAATGACCTCATTCGCTAGCCTCCCTCTTCACCTTTCCTAGTTCCACTACCTTTCCATGGTTTCCTGTACTACCTCACTACTTTATATACTTTTTCTCTTACTCCATCCTCGTCTTCTCATCCCAAAGACCTTCCTTGAGATGGGTTTGTAGGTACTGAATATACAAAAGCAACCATAGGCAATATTCAAACACCCAAATTATGATCATCTTCAAGCTTCCATTTACAAGGAACTTAAAAACCATAAGCAAGTCACTATAGCCCATGAATTCTCTGATTTGCACAAAGGAGTGTGCTCCTTTGTCGTGCTTTAGTGTTGCATTGAAGTGGTACAATGCCTGCAGATCTGCACTGGCTCTTAAAACGTATGTAAAATCGATGGGGGAACGTCTTCAAGCCAGTCACTGGAACTGTAGCTGCAGCTCTCAGCAATACTAAATGTGATACCATGACAATTCACCAGTGGTCCTGCCATTCCCCTTTAGCATCTCAACTCTGGCACTTAAGTCTCCTCCAGCTCTTTATTGACTCTTAAGGTCTTGATGATGTCATTAGGTTCATGGCTTCAAGCCAACCCCAAAAACAGCAGTCAGTAAAAGAGGCTGAAGTCAAGACTGGGGATACTGTAGAAATACCCTTCTCAGATCCCAGGAGTCCCAGGCAGAGCAAAATGGTGATAGCTACATGCTAAATTCAGGGTATGTATGGGTCAGAGCCATAGATCTGTAGCCCTTGCCTAAGGTTAAAAATGGCGAAAATCCAATGGGTAGTTCCTCATTTGGTCATGACAACATAGCCTAGTGGGAGCTGGAAGTCCAAATGTGGATGAGAAAATTATTGAGCAAAAACATTAGAAAACATGTGACTCTTTCTAGAGACCCATATATTAGACTCAAAGCACAACCTTTATACATCAGATGAGAATAAGAAAACAGTATCACATAATTCCATCACTCGAGTAGATGTTATTAGAAAGAGCAGTCAAGTCAATGCCCGATAACTTATCCTATATAATAATTCTCACCTCCAACAGGATGTGCCTGGAACCATGCCTGCCGGAAGTGGTCTGCTAGGCAGGCACGCACTGACGTCAGTAACATCAGTGACAGACAATTTGGCAAAGCAAAACAATCTGAGTGCTGGCCATTAGGACACAGGGTTGATAGGAGAGTTTTAAAAGACTGAAGGAACCGAAAGTGTTAAATGGGGGGGGGGGGGGGGAGTTGTGAACGACTGAAAGACATGCACATTGGGACAGGAAAACAATCTCAATGCTGGCCATTAGCACACAGGGTACATAGGAGAGTTTTAAAAGACTGAAGGAACCAAAAGTGTTCGGGGGGGGGCAAATTCTGAATGAATGAAAGAAATGAAAATTTACGAGAGGAACACAATCTGAATGCCGGCCATTTGGACACAGGGTAGATAGGACACTTAAAAAAAAAAATGAAGGACGTGAAAGTGTTACATCTTGGGGGAGGGGTGAGGAGGAAAGCGGTGGGGTATCCGGATACTGGGCATTAGGGCCACGGGGGTACATAGACTTTTGAAAGCCTTAAGGAACCCAAAGTGTGGGAAGGAGGAGGAAAAGGAGGGGAGCGAACGGGGGTGAGGGGCATTAGGAACAGGGGAGGGGGCCCTGCCACACACTCTCATTCTCACACACACACTGTCACACAGACAGTCTCACTCTGTCACACACCCGCACATTCACTCTGGCTCTCTCTCTCTCAAACATACACACTCCCAGGAAAACCTTGCTAGCGCCCATTTCATTCATTCCAGAAACGGGCCTTTTTTACTAGTCTTCTATAAACAGCGATACCCTCTAGATAAGAACCAAAAATACATGTATTTATTTATCAAACACTTCTCTGGGTCTGAGGAAATGACAAATATGGACTGCAAATAAGAGCAGTAACCATTGATTGAGGTTCCAAATAAGACAGACAGTCTCTTCAAGCTACAAGTTTCTCCTAGGCTGTCCATATTTTTCCCCACTACTAAAAGCGGCAGACCGTGCTTTGTTATGGCCATCATTATAGAAGTTAAGAAATGGACATTTGATGTTGAGACCCAGAGCAGACTATGGGGGGAGGGGGGGGTGGACGGACGCAGGGCCATATGCCGACACTCACTACAAGGCCTTATTTGCATAAATAGTAGGGACTTAAAGCAAGATCAATGTGTATAATACAGTTGCTCTGTGGTAGAGCTGGCCCTGATATCATTTCATATAGTGCTTGTGACTGGTCAGTTGCTGGTGTTTGGGTGTCATCAGGTCTTGCCCAAACAGTGCAACAACTTAACATGATCTTAATAAGTATATATTCATATGTGTTTCCATCAAACCACTATTTGAACACAGCAGCAAGGAGATCGATGCAAAAGGTAAACATGCAAAATATTGTCATAAGAAAACAGGAACACATCTGGTTGACAGGCCTCCTACTGAGAAACTGGGCTGCCTAGAAAATTCACAAAACTTGCATGAACACAAAATCTCTTGAGATACCGAGCCTTGAGGCTACATTTCCTGTCTAGGGTCAAAAAGTACCATTCTGCTCTGAGCAAACATCTGCATTGCATCGTTTTAAGCACATTACTCTCTGGGGCCTGCATGGCTGCCAATCGGAATGGATTACACCTTAGGAAAAGCTGCTTATCTGATTCCCCTAAAACCCGTTACATTAAATCCTTCCTCGTGGACTAGCCAAAGAAATGCACAGTAACCAGAAAATGCTGAATGTCACATGAATAATGGGGAAATCCCCCATGCTAAATCACAACCGTGGATCAACTAGAAAGACAGGTAGTGAATTGTGTGTTCAGCACATTTATAAATGTAAGAATTCCTGGTTATACTGTATATTCAGGTTCTATGTTATTTAAATTAGATCCTTGCTGGAATGGCATCAGAACATTTCTGGGATTCTTTTGCTCAGTGTTACTCAAACTCTGTCATGTACATTTAAATATATAATAGCAGAGGATGTGTGGAGCACAGATAAAAACTCTACACTACACACAAAAAGGCAGTAAATAAATCCTAATCAATAAATAAATAAATAAAACTCAAGCATTCTATAGTGTTTTTATCAACAAAACTAACAGAGTGATTGCAGACATAAGGAGAGGGGGCATGCTGCCTAGACTTTGAACTCCACACAAGCCATGGACCTAACCCTAGAGGGAAATCAACATCTTTAGATGTTCCTGGGTGGGGTGGTGGCAACCCTAGGGTAGGTCAGAGTCCTTCTCTTCTTTAATACCAAAGGTGATCTCTCTCCACTCTGTTACAGCCATAGATGTCAAATCTGTGGGTGCTCCTCTTACAGGCTCCAGTGGTAGAGCAGCAGGCAAGAGGGCGGACTAAAGGATGGGGTTGGGGGACAGGAAAATGGGGAATGGGAATGAGAGAGAGGGAACAGAAGGGAGAGAGATGTCAGACTCAGAAGGAGGGGTAGGAAGGGCAGGAAGGAGAGATGTTGGACTTGGGGGAGGGGGAGGCAGGTGGAAGGAAATGGTCTGATGCGTAGCCGCTTGTTTCTTTCCTTATGTCACATTAGCCAGGAGGTAATGTGGAAGCAAGGAGAGAAAGAATACATCTTTTTGTGCAGAATTTTTCATTTTGTGTCAAATTTCCCCAGGGGTAATAGGTAGAGTTCTTGCAGTTTGAATCATAGCATTAGTGTTACTATTTTATGACATGTTTGCTAAATGTGCGTTGAGTGGATTTTCTTTAGGTTTTGCATTTCAAAATGTGCCTGGTAGGTAGAGAGATTTATGTTGCTATTGCTCCAATGACATGGGAATCAGAATAAGTGTATTGTGACTTCCATGTACAAATGCCCTAGTTATGATCTGCACTTGTTGGGGGAAGGTTGGAATTTTGTGGATGCAAAGCATGGTAACATTTAATTCATAAGAACTGCTATATTGTGTTGGGATCGAAGGTCCCATGAGGGTCATATACGCAGTGTGTCATGTGTACGAGCATCGTCCATCTGGTGTGTCCTAACTGAAAAAAAGGTGGAGAATCATTGCCATAGAGTCTCCGCAGCATTTAGAAAGCAAAACATGCAGATCTTTCCAAATTTATACCCTGGATGCAGCATTAGAAAATCTCAGTCACTGTGGTAATGAATGTCATTCTTTGGGATGGGCCACCCTTTTCATATTGTTGTGGTGCACCAGCCTCTTGGGTCCACCAAAACTTGTGCCAGCTGCTTCAGCTGCAGAGTGGGGAGCTCCTTTCTTCGCTCAAGCTGCTGACACCACATATTTGTTAAAACACAGATTATATATAATTCAGTGTAAAAAATGTAACGAAGGATGCTATATTGGAGAAACAGGTCAGATGCTTAAGACAAGATTCAATTTACATAGACATCACATGAACAATACAGCCAGTAGGGCCCCCACCCCGGTGGGACAGCACTTCACAGAATCAGGACACTGTACCAGTGATTTCACAGTGAGAATACTGAAAGGTAACTTTAAAACCATACAAGAACGTAAGACCTTTGAAGTCAGAATGATTGAATATTTTAACACCCAACAGAAAGGACTTAACAAGGACCTGGGGTTCCTAGCCCATTATAAACCATAAAGCTGTATGTCTCTGTTGATCACCCCACCCCTCACCTATCCACACCCATCCTGTTAGAATATCAATGATATGCTTTGATGTCCCCATGCATACCTCCTACCCACCCCCATCCTCCAACCCTGTCAGACTGTCATAGTAATGCTTGAATGTTTTCATTTATATACACTGTCAGCTAGCACATTTGCTTATTTCCGATCTGACGAAGAAGGGCAACCTTCGAAAGCTAATCAAGAAATGTATTAAGTTATGTCCAATAAAAAAGGTATCATCTTATTTTCTTTTCCATGTTTTATTTTGTTTGATTTCTATTGATAACCTTAAGAGTGGACTAACATGGCTACCACACTCCTCTACTTAAAACACAGAGAAATCTACTTCCTGTTTCATGTGCGATACAGGAAGTATTCATTCTCTACTTTCAACTCCTGTGTGGTGCTGACAGCTAGAGTGGATTCAGTAAAGGAAGGAGCTCCCTTTTTGCCAGCGGATTTAGTAGTGCTGGGCAGAAAGGAGAAGGGAGCAGGTGGGAGATGAAAGCTGGGGCTTGGCGATGAGCCTGATACAGAGGATGGGAGGAGGAGGACGACAAATATTGTTGGGTGACAGGAGAAACTTGGGTATATGCAGGGGAAGGTGAAGATGGAGATGGAGGGGCACAGAGTGGATACTGGGGTTAAGGCTGAAGAAAGGGTAGTAGATGCTAGGGGAGAAGGAACTATGGGAGAAGAAACAGGGACAGTGGCTGCTGGGGAAAGGGGGGAAAAATGTCTACAAAAAGAGTATTTGAGGGATAAAAGAAGGTGATATAGATGAGAAAGGGTGGAAATAGAAGTAAAGGGGGAATGGGAACCTGAATAATGGGGAAAGGCATAAGAAAGGGACTGGGGGGGGTGAGGAAATGAATAACAGGGAAGAGATGAGAGGCAGAGATTGATGAGGCCTGAGAGGTGATGAATACAGAGGGAAAGGGGAGGACTGTAAAATAAGGGAAATTCAGGGAATAGAAGGAATGAGAGAGGGGTGGGAAGCAGAAAGCTGATAAGTAGGTGAAAAAGGAGACCGAGGATTGTGGGGAGAAGGAGGGATGAAATCTAGTTACAGGTTCATAAAAAGGCAGATGAGAGAAATGGAGATAACAATAAGACAGAAGGCGTGGAGGAGTGGCCTAGTGGTTAGGGTGGTGGACTTTGGTCCTGGGGAACTGAGGAACTGAGTTCCATTCCCGGCACAGGCAGCTCCTTGTGACTCTGGGCAAGTCACTTAACCCTCCATTGCCTGCCGCATTGAGCCTGCCATGAGTGGGAAAGTGCACGGGGTATAAATGTAACAAAAATAAAAAAAATTTGTTATTCAGGCATTAGAAAGACGAGACAGTGAAGAAACAGAAAATGGAAATGAGATCTTGGAAAGGGACTTGGAGAAAAGCAACAAAAGGAAGTAGTAAAGAGAGACCAGGATCAACCTAATTGGGAAACTAAAGTGGTCAGGAAACAAGGATACAAATTTCTTTTTGATATTTCGAGAAAGATAATATCAGCTTTGAAAATGTGAATGTATTTTATTTTGTTCTGTATTGAAGAAAATGCAACTCTGTTTCTCTAAGATTTCTCTACTCACAGTCTGATTTCTTTTGTTATCCTTTTCATTTTTTTTTTTGTCTACATTGTGTTTCTAGTTTGTAATTTCATATTTTCTTTGCTAGGTGATGGCCTGTGTTTTTCTTCTTGCTATGTAGGTTCTGTGTATCTATAGCGGTCCATCTTTTCCAGCTGGAAAAGAGCTCTTCTCCCCCTATCTATATATATAAAACTCACCCTCAACGTTCTATTGGCTGCTGACGTCACTGAAGCCAAGGTTTGTATGTTCGAAGCTCTGAAGCCTCGAAAATCACAGTCTCTGGGCCCCGCCCTTGCGTCAAACGTTATGACGTTGAGGGCAGAGGCGGAGCAATTCGCCCACATCGATGACGGGTGGGGGGGGGGGGGGCACAGGAAAGCCTTGCTAGCGCCTGTTTCATTGGCTCCAGAAACGGGCCTTTTTTTTACTAGTGTTTAATAAAAGACCCACACCCCCAATCCCTGGAGGTGAGCTGGTGTTCTAGAACATTTGCAATGCTAACATTTCATAGGTAGGGTTGGTGAAATTTTATTTTTTTTTATAATGACATTTGTATCCGCATTATCCGAAACAGAGTTCAGGTTCAATGTGGCTTACAATCCAGACCATACATTATCTAATATAATAATTCGCACCTCCAACGTTCTGAAGCTGACTCCGTGGCAGTGAAGCCGTGTAGTGTTCGTAGGGTTCGTAATCGCACTCCCGATCACTGCCCCGCCCTTGAGGGAACTCTGTATAGTTGCCAGGGAAAGAAACGCAACGTCAAAAGCAGAAGGGACCAACCACAGGCAATCGAATCGCTGTCAGTGCCCCGCTCTCCGAGGGCAGGGAAGGCTGCATAGTAACGCGACATCAGAAGGAGAAGGGACCAACCACAGGCAATCGCACTCGCTCTCACTGCCCCGCCCTCAGAGGGAAGGGAAGGCTGCATAGTAACGCGACATCAGAAGGAGAAGGGACCAACCACAGGCAATCGCACTCGCTCTCACTGCCCCGCCCTCAGAGGGAAGGGAAGGCTGCATAGTAACGCGACATCAGAAGGAGAAGGGACCAACCACAGGCAATCGCACTCGCTCTCACTGCCCCGCCCTCAGAGGGAAGGGAAGGCTGCATAGTAACGCGACATCAGAAGGAGAAGGGACCAACCACAGGCAATCGCACTCGCTCTCACTGCCCCGCCCTCAGAGGGAAGGGAAGGCTGCATAGTAACGCGACATCAGAAGGAGAAGGGACCAACCACAGGCAATCGCACTCGCTCTCACTGCCCCGCCCTCAGAGGGAAGGGAAGGCTGCATAGTAACGCGACATCAGAAGGAGAAGGGACCAACCACAGGCAATCGCACTCGCTCTCACTGCCCCGCCCTCAGAGGGAAGGGAAGGCTGCATAGTAACGCGACATCAGAAGGAGAAGGGACCAACCACAGGCAATCGCACTCGCTCTCACTGCCCCGCCCTCAGAGGGAAGGGAAGGCTGCATAGTAACGCGACATCAGAAGGAGAAGGGACCAACCACAGGCAATCGCACTCGCTCTCACTGCCCCGCCCTCAGAGGGAAGGGAAGGCTGCATAGTAACGTGACATCAGAAGGAGAAGGGACCAACCACAGGCAATCGCACTCGCTCTCACTGCCCCGCCCTCAGAGGGAAGGGAAGGCTGCATAGTAACGCGACATCAGAAGGAGAAGGGACCAACCACAGGCAATCGCACTCGCTCTCACTGCCCCGCCCTCAGAGGGAAGGGAAGGCTGCATAGTAACGCGACATCAGAAGGAGAAGGGACCAACCACAGGCAATCGCACTCACTCTCACTGCCCCGCCCTCAGAGGGAAGGGAAGGCTGCATAGTAACGCCACGACCAGAGGACCACGGTGGCAGGAAGCACACAAACCGCCTGACAGCAGAAACAAAATAATACATCTCATTCTGCAGCATGATAGTACTGATAATACACCACTGAAAATTATTGATTACCATCACAGTACATTTCTCCTAACACTTCCCTTAAAAACATTAATGGCAGAAGGTCATTACCTAGCTAGCGCCCGTTTTATTTCAATGAGAAATGGGCTTTTTTTTTTTACTAGTTATAGTTATAAATCTTCTGATAAAGGAAAAATGTTGAGTAAATCTTCTACCGTGTTTCCCCAAAAATAAGACACTGTCTTATATTAATTTTTGCCCCCCAAAATGCGCTAGGTTTTATTTTCAGGGGCTGTCTTATTTTGCGGGGAAACATCGGGGTTGGCCCACCCGCCCTCCATCGCTCCCGGAACTAACCTTAAACGCCTCCTTTCACCTTCGCAGCAAGCAGCAGCAGGGCAGGCCACTCCTTCCTTCCGTGTCCCACCCTCGCCTGACGTAACGTCCGCGAGGGCGGGGCACGAAAGGAAGGAGAGGTCTGCCCTGCTGCTGCTTGCTGCGAAGGTGAAAGGAGGCGTTTAAGGTTAGTTCCAGGAGCGACGGAGGGGGGGTGGGGGGGGGGCTGGCCCGGGGGCGGCCTTGTCCGGCTCCCGGCAGCCCTGCTTTCAAACAAAAATTTGCTAGGTCTTACTTTCGGGGGAGGCCTTATATCTACCAATTCAGGAAAACCTCTACTAGGTCTTATTTTCGGGGGATGTCTTACTTTCGGGGAAACAGGGTATATACGGCCATATGAAACTTTAGAAATTAGTTTATGAATTATTTTACAAGGTTGTACTGTGTAAAACATCGAGTTAGAAGCAGTTATACAGGATAAACTTTGAAACAGTATTTGCATAAAACTGGTTTATTACTGTCTTCCATTATCTTGTTGCAGGAACTTTTTGAAAAAGAAAAAAAGTTTTTAATCATTTCCAAAAACAACTGTAATCATGCACAGATCTAACACTAAGTCAGCAGAGAGGTCTGTTTTATAAACAATCTTTTTTACAATTAGGATGCTGGAGAATTAGGAATTCTCTGGATCCAGGGATGGAATTACGCATAGGGAGGTCAATCAAAGGTAGCACATAATCAGGGACTATACCACAGATAATTTGGAATGCAAAGACACATATTTTGAAGCAGGGGCGTAGGCAAACCTGCCATTTTGGGTGGGCCCAGAGTTAACCTGGGTGGGCCCTTCCCACCCCCACCCCATACATACATTCAATATACTGTTTTGTTTTGTTTTTTAATGACACAACGTCTGCCCATTTCTGTCTGAAACCCCTCCACCAGTCCTACCTCAGAGAGCCAATGCCTGTCGCAATTCCTATAGGCAATCTGCACCGGCTCTGCAGGCTTCTCTACCACTTTCCCACCAAAGAAACAAGAAGTGACATCATTAAGAGCAGGACATGGTTACTGGGTGGGCCTGAGGCAAGACTGGGTGGGCCTGTGCCCACCCAGGCCCACCCCTAGCTACGCCACTGTTTTGAAGGCAACCCTGGCTTTGATGCCTTGTTAAATCGTGAGACATTACGTACAAGTCTTGTGGCAGTGTTTTGGGCAGTTTGTAGTTTCTTTTTGACCCTGTTCTTGCATCCTGCATTTACTGCGTTACAATAATCAAATTGGGATAGTACTAGGGTTTGGGCTAAGTTTCTGAAATTATCTTTTGAGAAAAGAGGTCTAACTCTTTTCAACCTCCATAAAGTTTTAAAGACTTTCTTTGACACTAGAGATAATTGCCGACCAAAAGAAAGGTGTTGATCGATTGTAATACCTAGAATTTTCATGTTCTGTTCTAGTAGCATAGTAACATAGTAGATGACGGCAGAAAAAGACCTGCACGGCCCATCCAGTCTGCCCAACAAGATAACTCGCATGTGCCACATTTTGTGTATACCTTACCTTGATTTGTACCTGTCTTTTTCAGGGCACAGACCGTATGTCTGGCCAGCACTAGCCCCGCCTCCCACCACCGACTCTGGCACAGACCATAGAAGTCTGCCCAGCACTATCCCCGTCTCCCAACCACCAGTCCCACCTCCGGCTCATTTGGGAATCTGCTTCCAGAGGCAAAGAAAATGACCTTCCAGGTCAACTGAGGAGTGGCATAACGGTTAGTGCAGCAGGCTATGATCCTGGCTACCTGGCTTTGATTCCCACTGCAGCTCCTTGTGACCTTGGGCAAATCACTTAACCCTCCACTGCCCCACATACAGAAACTTAAAGCCCTTCAGGGACCGAGAAAGTACCTGCATATAAAGTGTACATCGCTGCGTACATCTAGTAGAGCTGGGAACTTACATTGATCTCTAATGATTTCTTTGGCAAGGTATGAATGGAATGGATCTGTAATGCCTAGGAATTTGTGTTTTTTTTTTCCTTATTTAGTTTCAGTTTAGTCTGAGTTCTTAACTTGGTGCTGGTATGGTATATGAAGAAACAACCACCAAGACTGAAAAATGCTGTTCCACTAACAAAGCTAACAGCATTACAAACACATATGTTTGATATCTTTTTTTTAAATCCTTTTTCAATGTTTTTTTTTACTTTTTTGACTCTTATTAAAGAGTGCCCTCGGCAAAACCCACTTTTTTTAGGCAATACATTTCTTTGCCAAGTGGTATAGCACTTCTTTCATCAGGCTTCTCTTTGTTTGTATATGGTCTGGTATGATAAGCTTCTGAAGGTCTTTTTGCAAGGTTTTGACTTATACCACACAGTGTTTGGTAGACTATGTTAGGAGGGGGAGTTTGTGTCACAAACTCCTGTTGTCAAAACAATGACAGCATGTTGAGCTGTAAAGTGAAACATCCTACTTTTGCTCTGTGCTTCTTGTTGGGAGAATTTTAGTGGTTGATCTAGGAATAGCCATGCGAATGAATAATTACATACAACCGACTTCTCTGTGAGTACTTGTGATCCTCACCCCAGGCCTCAGAGGTGTGTAACTAGGTACTGATGGCTGCCAGAACCAAAGGACTCAACCAGTGGTGTCCTGGTAAATGTTTAACAACAGGCTCTCTCCCCGGTCCCCCTCTGCGCCCCCCCCCCCCCAAATTGCAGAGCTGGCTATAGCCGGTGAGAGAGCCGGGGGGGGTGGGGTGGCAATGCATTCCTCCAGGAAAAAAAATTTTAATGATCCCAGGTTCCAATCTAATTCATGTTTAATGTGCGATAAAATGCCATAAATGCCGTAAATAAATATAAACTTTTAATGTTGAGCACCTGATTCTCAAAGTGAACATATTCCAAACACTATAATGAAAATAAAATGATCTTTCTACCTTTGTTGTCTGGTGACTGTTTTTCTGATCATGCTGGCCCAGTATCTGATTCTGCTGCTATCTGTCCTCTTAACTCTGTTTCCAGGGCTTCCTTTCCATTTATTTCTTTCCTTTCCTCCTTTCTTCTTCATTTCTGGTCCTCAGCTTCTGCCTATTTTCTTCATCCATGTGCAGTTTTTCTCCTCTCTTCCTTTCCCCTCAACTCATCTCCTTCCTCACTCTTCCCTTCCCTCCCCTCCATGTCCAGCATTTCTTCTCTCTCCCCTCCTCTCCCCTGCCCTCCATCCACCCATGTCCAGGGGCCCTTCTCTCCCCCTGCCCTGCATGCACCCATACCCAGCGACCCTCCTCTCCCATGCCCTCCATCCACCCATGTCCAGGGGCCCTTCTCTCCCCCTGCCCTGCATGCACCCATACCCAGCGACCCTCCTCTCCCATGCCCTCCATGGGCCCCTGGGATCACTCTCTCTGCTATTTACTTCTACTTCCAAAAGCTCAAAGTTAATATTGAGCCTGCAGCAGTTAGCACTTTTTTTTTTTTTTTTTTAAATACTGACCATCGCAGGTAGAATTAACCCTAGACATTCAATTCTAGCAAGTGGGTCCCATCTGATATTCAGTCGGGACCTGTTAAGAGTATCTGGCTGGGTCCCAACGTCCCCCTCCCCCAAGATTCCAATCTCCCTCTCTCCCACACCCAGAAACATCATGAAAACACCTTCTAATCGCCCCCTACCCTCCAAACGTCACAAAAATCCCTTCCAATTCCTCCACCCAACTCCCCCCCACACCCACAAACATAGACAGTACCCTCACGCTCACCCCAAGTATGCTTCGGGTCTACCTGCCTTGTCCTTCTAATTCTTCGGGGCAGGCAGTTTACCTGCCCGCTGCCAGCGCTGACTCTCCCCTGCTGCCGATTCGCATTTCAAAATGGCCGCCGAGACTTCAGCAGAAGTCTCGCGAGGCCACCTTTAAAGCATGAATCGGCAGCGGGGAAGAATTAGAAGAACAAGGAGTCTGTGAGGATCCGGAGGGAGGGAGGAGAGCCAGAGCCAGAGCCAGCTCGCAAGTCGGTAGAAAGATTAACAACCGGCTCTTGCGAGCCGGCTCCAGCACACCACTGAACTCAACCCTGGTAGAATGAACTGGACATTTTTCTTGTGTGTGACTTGACTCCATTAAGTTGTTCAACTTTGGGTTTATGTGCATCTCTTCAACAAGGCATACAAAGAGAACCCATAACCTACAAAATACGTACAAATCCACCAGCTTCGACAATCCACCTTCTATGCTATCCTTCCTAAAACCTTCCTTATCTTTTCTCTTACTTAACCCTGACTTAACCTTTGTATATTACCAACTGTATCTAGTATCCTACAATGACTATGCCATAACAAAACTCTGTACACTACCAATGATATCTGACATCTTGTAATGACTATGACATAACAAAACTCTGTAAGCCACATTGGGCCTGCAAATAGGTGGGAAAATGTGGGATATAATTGCAACAAATTTTTATTTTATTTTTGTTACATTTGTACCCTGCGCTTTCCCACTCATGGCAGGCTCAATGCGGCTTACATGGGGCAATGGAGGGTTTGTGGTTTACACATTTTCCTGAGTTTGTAATATACTTAAATTGCTTGGTTCCTGTAGGTTTGCTGTATTCTATCACTCCCAACCACCTTACTCCCTAATTGTAGCTCAGGGGTTTTTTTTTTTTTTTTGGGGGGGGGGGGGAGACAGGACTCTGGTGAGATGGGGCAGGAGGCACCATCTCATCCTTCACCTCAAGCAGCGGGTTGGCTTGAGCCACTCTTGTATGCAAGGTTCCACATTAGGAGTCACCATCCAGGAAAAGGACATAGGAGTCATCATCGATGATACATTGAAACCCCCTCTGCTCAATATGCAGCAGTTAAGAAAGCAAATTAATTAGGAAAGGAATGAAAAACAAAAATGCGATTATTCTAATGCCTTTGTATCGCTTCATGGTGCAACCACAGCTCGAATGCTGTGTACAATTCTGGTCTGCGCACTTGAGAATGACATGGGGACAAAGTTTGTCCCCGTTCCTACCCCGTCCCCATGAGTGCTCTCTGATCCCATCTGCACAAGCCTCAAACAGTTATGATTTCAACAGTTTTATATTCAAATCATGTTATTAAAAGTATAAAAAGAAAAAAATATTCTATGCAACTGTAGTTTTATAAATCACAAACGAGTACAAGGATCAACGAAACCTCCTCTCCCCTCCCCCCTCACAAATATCTCCTCCACCATTGGGAAAACTGAACAAGCGAAATTACTACAGAATGCTACATAGAAAATTCATGCTAACAGAACACCTCAGTCACGCACACAAAACACAAATGCCAAATATATAATAGCTGACCAAAAATGATAAACCTAAATTAAACCTAAATCTCAAGAAGCAACACATTGCAAGTAGTACATCAAAGAAATAGAAAGAGATGCATTTACTCCTATACTGTGCAAAATAGAAAGATGACATGCCAGGGATGGTGTTAGGGAAATAGAATTAGGGCAACTGCCCCCTGGCCAAAGAGAACCCTAAGCCTGCTGGAAGCTGAAGAAGGCACAGCCTTATAGTAGGCTTTGGGGTCCCCTCTCAAATTTCTGCCCTGGGCCTTAGCCATGTCTAATTGCAGCTCTGGCAGGGATACACGTTTAAAATCTGACATATCCTAATCACAAAATAGAAAATAAAATTCTACCTTTGTCTGGTCATTTTATTTTTCAAATCATGTTGGTCCCAGACTCTGGTTTCTGTTTCCCTCTGTCTTCTCTTAACTCACTCACCAGGGTCTCCGGCCCATTTGACATTTTTTTTTTCTTTCTTCCTGCTCAACACCCATCTTCTAGCTCTGTGTACCTATCTTTCCCCATGTTTAGGATCTCTTTTCTCTGTGTCCCCTATACTTCCCTGTCCAGCATCTCCTCTATTCATCACCACCACTCAATGTCCCTATCCCCTCTACCTGTGTTCAGCATCACTCCTCTTGTGTTCCTATGCCCCACCCCAAGTCCAGCATCTCCCTTCTGTGTTCCTATTCTCCCCCATGTCTAGCGTCTTCCCTCCATGTCCATATACCCCATCCCATATCTGGCATTGTCCCTCTGTGTCCATATACCATCTGAATGCAGCATCTCCCCTTGGGGTTCCTATTCTTATGCTCTCCTACATACCCATCATCTCCCATCTGTTTCTGTATATCTCCCTGTGTTCAGATTCTCCCCTCTCTTCCTCCTTCATACCAATGTGTCTCCCTCCATCCCTCTGCTGTGTTCAGTATTTCACTCTTTCTTCCTTCATCCCCTTGGTTCAGCACCTCTCTCCCTTCCCCCCACCCCCCCCATGAGTCCAGCGCCTCTCTCCCTTCCCACCAGCCCCCCCATGGGTCCAGCGTCTCTCTCCCTTCCCCCTAGCCTCCCCCCATGGGTCCAGCGCCTCTCTCTTCCTCAGCCCCCCATAGGTCCAGTGCCTCTCTCCCAACTCCCCATGGGTCCAGTGCCTCTCTCCCTTCCCCCTAGCCCCCCCATGGGTCCAGCACCTCTCTCCCTTCCCCCTAACCCCCCCCAGGTCCAGTGCCTCTCTCCCAGCTCCCCATGGGTCCAGTGCCTCTCTCCCTTCCCCCTAGCCCCCCCATGGGTCCAGCACCTCTCTCCCTTCCCCCTAGCCCCCCCCCAGGTCCAGTGCCTCTCTCCCAGCTCCCCATGGGTCCAGTGCCTCTCTCCCTTCCCCCCCCCCCCAATCCAGCAGGTCCAGCAACCCCCTTCAGAAGGCAGAACCCGGCAGAGAGAAGGCCCCGGAACAGGTCTGTTGAGATCTCTGTCGGACGGCTGGCAGGATGGAGGAAGGCAGGCAAGGAGATGCCAGACCCTCAGAAGCGGCAGCCCACAGTTTTAGTTTTTTTACTGCAGGAGCAAAGCTTTTTACTGTTCCCATGGGGTGGTAAAAAGTTTTGCTCCTGCACCCGCGGTAAAAGCAACAATTGTTTTCTTTTTACCATGGGTCCCCAACCCCATGCCATTCTCTACTCCAAGAATGGAGATAAAATTGATAAGGGGATGGGACGAATTCCCTATGAGGAAAGGCTAAAAGGTCTAGGGCTCTTCAGCTTGGAGAAGAGACAGCTGAGGAGAGACATGATAGAGGTATATAAAATCATGAGTGGAATGGGTAGATGTGAATCTTTTGTTTACCCTTTCCAAAAATACTCGGACTAGGGAGCATGCAATGAAGCTAGTAAGTAGAATATATCTAAAACAAACCAGAGAAAATATTTCTACACTCAATGTGCAATTAAAACTCTGGGAATTCATTGCCACAGCATGTGGTAAAAGCAGTGGCGTACCAAGGGGGGGTGCGGTGGGGGCTCCCTCTGCCCCGGAACAGGTTACTTCCTGTTCCGGCCGGGGCAGAGGGAGCTGCAGCAAAGTCAGCGAACTCAGCTGACAGGCGCGCGCCGCGGCACCCCCCCCCCCCCAGCAGCGTGCACCCGGGGGGGTTGTCATTTCGCCGGGAGGGGGGGCATCGGTGCTCCGCCCCGGGTGTCATGCCGGCTAGGATCGCCACTGGGTAAAAGCAGTTAGCTTAACATGGTTTCAAAAAGGTTTGGATAATTTCCTAATAGAAAAGTCCATAAGCCATTATTAAGATGAGCTTGGGAAAATTCACTGCTTATTTCTAGGATACACAACAATAACTAGACAAAGTAAATGTATTGCAATAAAAAATCTAACGACTGAAGAGGTTATCTCATAACATCCAGAGTGTCCATGTATGCCAACTGCTGTTATGGCTCACAGGTCTGTATATATTTGTAATCATTGAACACCTCCAGCCAGCCAGTAGTACCAAATAATGCTCATATAAATAAGCTAAAGTGCCTCTTTGTAATTCACTGATTCTTCATTGGTTGAATGAAAGCATAAATATCTAGGCACAGGAATATCAATGTGTACTACTGTTCAAACAATTCAAAAATTAAACATTATTGCAATAAAGAAGCAAATAATGCACAAAATTCACTTAACTTGAGAGCTCAAAGCGCTATCTAGTATCTTCTACGGCTGGAGCTCATCGGGTTTCACCTTGACATAGTGAAACCTCATTGGCAACTCCGATAATGTTGTAAGCCCGACAGGACCCTGTTTCGCGGTCTCTTGCTTTGTCAAGGGCATAAATTTCTGCAAAACGGAGAAAACTTATTAGTATTAATAACAACTTAGCTAGCGCTTACTTGCTATAACCACCTGGCGTCAGGACTCACTGCAACAATGATTAATGTCGGTATATCGCCAATCCAAAATGGCGTTGGCGTTGTAGTTATATCTCTTATAGGCTCCACCCCTTGAGGTCACGTCATGAACAGCTGATCGTGTAGATGAATAAAATTAAAAGAAACAGTTCCAATGTAGATGAGCATTCAAGCCCTGAGGCTCTACTGTGTTCAAACGAAAAATCCATTGAGTTTCTTTCTGTAACAATAGTCTATTAATGTTACCTCCACGAGCATTAGGCATAATACAGTCAATCACCATGCATCTTAAAGATTCAATCGAGTGCTGATTCAAAATGCAATGTTGGACAAGCGGAGCTCCAATAGTACGGGCAGAAATTCTAGATCTATGTTCAACCATTCTTGCATTCAAGGATCTATTGGATTTACCAATGTATATCTTATCGCATGGACATCTAATGTAGTAAATAATATGAGTAGTACGGCAGGTCGTTTGATGTTTAAGTTGAACTGTCTGACCATTATGGTGGAAGCTGGCTGTCTCGATAGTCATTGGGCATGTTTTGCATCCGTTTCTATTACATTTTTTGTGACTGCCATGCATGTTGAGCCCAGTGGTTGTAAAATCTGGCAAATCAGCCGGACTTAAAATTTCATTAAGGTTGCGTGCACGAGAGAAAGCCATCCTCAAGCGGCAATTTTCGAAAATAGGATGGGCACGCATGATATCCCAGTGCTGTTTGATAATGTGTGCGGCGGCTTCTCCTCCTTGTATGTATCTCATAATAAAGGTCATCATGGGATCATTTTGTGGATCTGGTGTCATATTCTGTAAGAGCAAGTCGTGGTTCACAAATTTGGCCCTCGTGTAAGCTTTATTCAAAACTGCTTTAGGATAGTTTCGTTGTAGTAGTTTAGAGCTGAATGTATGGGCTTGCTGGCGGAATTCCGATTCATCTGTACAGATCCGTTTGAATCGTAAAAATTGTGAGAACGGCAAACTTTGGCGGAGGGTTTTAGGATGACAGCTGCCATATTCTAGGATAGAATTCCTATCTGTAGATTTGGTATATACCTTAGTTTGAAAACCACTGTCCCTCAAAGTGATTTCTACATCAAGGAAATGAATGTTGTTATCTGAAAAAGTCACAGTGAACTGTATCCGAGGATGACAATTGTTTAACCATGTTTGAAAATCTATTAGTTCGCTGGTGGTACCCTTCCAAAGGACAAAAATGTCGTCAATATATCTGCGCCAAAGCACTATATTGTGGTTATGGGGAGAAGTCTGTAACCATTTATTTTCAAATGCTGCCATATAAAGGTTGGCTAGAGTCGGAGCAAAAGTCGCACCCATGGCCACACCTGAGGTCTGAAGGTATAAGCTGTTACTGAATTTGAAAAAATTTTTACAGAGAGCCACCTTCAATAGTGACATCAGAAATTTAGTCGGGACCTCATGAGGTCTCTGTCTCCCTTCAAGCACCATGAGCACTACTTCAATTAACTCATCTTGTGGAATCATAGTGTATAGAGATTTAATGTCAAAGGTTGCCATTACGCATTGTGTATGTGGTACATCTATATCTCTCAAAATCTGTAAAAAGTGATTAGTATCCTTGATGTATGAGGGACATAGTGGAACCCTATCTTTCAAAAATGAATCTAAATAAATGGAGAGGGGCTCTAAGAGAGAACCTCTAGAGGAAATAATTGGTCTGCCTGGGGGCTTTTTGAGATCTTTATGTATTTTTGGTAATAAATACATGACCGGTATAGTGGGAGTTTTATTGTTCAAAAATTGAAATTCTTTGTTAGTCAAAAAGCCCACTTCCAGGCCTTCTTTGGTAATGTCTTGGATCAAAAGTTGTATTTGTGTGGTGCAGTCATGCTGTAGTTCCACATAGGACGTCTGATCTGCAAGTTGAGTAGTTGCTTCAGTTAGGTATTGCACTTTGTTTAGTACCACAACCGCTCCGCCTTTGTCAGCCCTCTTGATGATAATAGCGGGATTGTTCTTTAATTCTTTGAGAGCACTTCGTTCATTCTTCGACAGATTATCTCGAGTATAGAATGGTTTCTTATCAAAAAGTTTTTGAATATCACGTAGAACCATCTGCTTGAAGGCATTTACAGTTGGGTCTAAGGGTATGGGTGGGGACCAATGGGATTTATTCATTACTCGTGATTGTGGTTCACAGATAGTGGAGCCTGAAAAATAAATCTTTAATTGCAGATTCCTAATGAATTTCTCCAGGTCTACCCGAAATTGGAAAAGGTCAAAGCTGTTACGAGGTACGAATGATAAACCCTTCGATAGTAACGATATTTGGGCAGTAGTTAAAGGGGTATCTGAAAGATTCACCACATTGTCCCTATTTAAAATTGTGACCGTGTTTGTGGTCTGGACCTGGATTGCCCCCGGTATGCTCCTCTGCGCCCTCTCCTGCCTCGCGATCTCGTTCCTTGTCTGTTGTCTAAAAAAGTGTCTTGCTCACTACCGCTGGATATACTGTCCGAAAATTCAAAGGTCACTCGTTTAGAAACGGATTCACCACTACTGAGATCTGATCGTGTGTTGTCATGATTCACACGAGTTTTTGTCCATGGATACACAGTTTGTTTGGCATAGTCATTTTTATCTCTGTTCAATTTTTTAATTTTCGATTTCCTTAGCTGTTCTTTAAATAATTCAAGGGCTTCCTTTAATGAGGTATATTTCTGCTGAAACACTTGCTCTGATATGCCATCTTTTAATCTAGTTAGTTCTCTGTCAAGCAGCTCTTTCTCCTGCTGTAAGGTGGTTCTTGATTGTTCTATAATCAATAACAGAAGGTCCAATGAGCACTTGTTAAGAATCATATTCCATTTTGATATAAAGTCATCGTGATCTTTAAAGATTTGTGGCGCCTTGTTCATACGTAGGCCGCGGGGGATCTGTTCTAATTTACAATATTCAATCAATGCTGAGCTATTCATCTCTAACCTCATAGAAGATCAGCAATGCGTGTGCATTATTTGCTTCTTTATTGCAATAATGTTTAATTTTTGAATTGTTTGAACAGTAGTACACATTGATATTCCTGTGCCTAGATATTTATGCTTTCATTCAACCAATGAAGAATCAGTGAATTACAAAGAGGCACTTTAGCTTATTTATATGAGCATTATTTGGTACTACTGGCTGGCTGGAGGTGTTCAATGATTACAAATATATACAGACCTGTGAGCCATAACAGCAGTTGGCATACATGGACACTCTGGATGTTATGAGATAACCTCTTCAGTCGTTAGATTTTTTATTGCAATACATTTACTTTGTCTAGTTATTGTTGTGTATGTCTACAAAATATTGTTGGACAAGGTTTAGCCATTAGTTTTGTTTTTTGTATTTCTAGGATAAGCAGCTTTAAATCTTGTTTGACTCTTCTGAGTTCTTGCTAAGTACTTGTGACCTGGATTGACCATGGTTGGAAACAGGATACTGAGTTTGATGGACCTTCAGTCTGTCCCAGTATTCTAACACTTATGTATAGCACTTAGCTTACTTCCAGCTCCCACAAGCACCATATTACTCAGTGAGGTATATTCTAAGGCCTGGCTTCTCTTCCTGGAGCCTGCAAGGCAGGGGCGTAGCCAGACAGCCAAATTTGGGTGGGCCTGAGCCCAAAAAGGATGGGCACAGAATTCAGTCCCTCCTGCCCCCCCCCCCCCTGCTCTCTGAATTCTGCCTCTTCCCCTACCCTCAAACATAAAATATTAAATATCTGAGCTGGTGGGGATCCCCAAACTGCACCAGCTGAAGATTTCCTCCTTCTCAAGCAGCCAGTGCTCTTCCACACAGCAGATGGCAGCACTTGAGCTGACGCCGCTGACAGTAGTCCGTACATGCTCAGTGCCTCCGCGCGGTGAAAACTGAGCATGTGCAGAGGGGCCAGTGTGTGGTGCCAGCTGCCGTTTGGAAGAGCATTGGCTGCCTGACGAGGAGGAGATTTTTAGCTGGTGGGGTTTGAGGATTCCCACCAGCCACAGCAAGAGAGCCACAATTTTGGGTGGGCTTGAGTCCAAATTAGCCCACCCAGGCCCACCTGTTGCTACGCCACTGCTGCAAGGTCTGGGAATGCATCTGGAGGAAGTCCCAGCCATTGCTCAACAGTGACACCTGCTGACCAGGCTCAGAATGTATGCGGACAGAGAACTGTGTTATTGTCATAGGAGCCACTTCTATGGGCATTTGAGAACCCCTAATATTGAACAAACTCCTCGACTCAAGTCAAGGGAGAGGTCATTTCTATTGGGTTTAATACCTCCAGTGAGCTGGAAAAAATTAGCTCCTGTGATTACTGTTATGGCTAGCCTAAATAGGAAACCACCTTGATACTGTTAATTGAAAGCTAGTTGATCAAAATGAATAAGAGGGTTTAAATGGGTGGAAACCACAGGGAGTTGCCAGTGAATGCCAAGGATAAATCACAGCTCCAGCTGAGACCAGTTCCAACTAAGCTAGAAGCACAAAAGAGTAACAGAAATTGCCAGTCCTAAAGAAAATTCTGTCTCTTTTTTTTGTGTGTGTGTGGGGGAGAGAGAGAGAGAGATAATCTATTTGCTACTTTTAAGCATTCTTTTCCTGATGAACAAGATTTAGCTTAGTTAAAATGCTTTCTTAAAAAAATGCACTTCTTTGTGAACTAAGGAGGGTCTTTCTTGGGTCACAGAGAACAATGGTCCCATAGGAGAAAGCAGTGTCTTGTTTCCAGAAAATAAGGCAACCGTACACCAAGCAACATGCAAAGTTTAATTCCCGATTAGATCTAGGCTATTGTCAGAAGTTTTATTCCGTTCTACGTGGGGGTTTCTTTGTGTTAACATTCAGCACATGCCATTCTCGGATTTCAAATGCTATCCGGGTCATAAAATCATTTCTGTACACATTAGACTGATACATATCATACAGATACTATTGCATGACTGAACTGGCCCATGGCTGCCATGCGAAAGGTCCCCAGTTTGAGGTTAGCTAAGGGTGGCGATACTGAAGAGGCGATGTTCACACCCTTTGGGAGGAGCAGGGAGTCACAGGCGTTGTACTATTTATTTAAAACCATTTATATACCGCTTACTTGGCCAAGTCAATCCAAGTGGTAAATAAAAAATGCAACACAGTCACCAAAAATGTAACAAACATCACAATAAAATAACAGTATTCAGACATAAATAAGCGCTCTGTAAAATCCAGGCCACCACACTTACCACAACTTTATCTGATAGAGAGGAGAAACTATATCTTCTCACAAAGTTTCAAGGACACCACCAGCTCCTCAAACTGCTGGCAAGACAAACATTTTCATGTTTGTTTCCTAAATCTAAGATGGTTAAATTCAACTTTGATAGCTAGAAGCACAATACAGGGTTGCCACAGAAAATGCCCGGGTCCTATACCTAACCCGGTGCATCTCCTGCAATGACGGCACCCACTACCCTTGGCAAGACTCCCTGGCCAGACCAAACTCTCTAGCGCACTGTTGTTCAGCCCATTCCTTGGGGCACATCCAGCCAGTTCAGTTTTCAGGATACTCACAATGAATATGCATGAGACAGATGGTAAGCACATCATATCTCATGCATATTCATTGTGGGTATCCTGAAAACCTAACTGGCTGAGTAGAGCAGCGTTTCCTAGTCCAGTCCTGGAGTACTTCTTGCCAGTCAGGTTTTCGGGATATCCACAATGAATATGTACGAGACAGACTTGCACGCACTGCCCTCTATTATATGCAAATCTCTTTCCCAAGGACAGGACTGGACTTGTGAAACACTGCTCTAGAGAACATAAAGCATCTTAGCTTACAACTTATAAGCAAAGTTCACGCAAAGCTACTACTCCCCTATGGAGGCTCCAGTGCTCTTGGGCTGGGAGGCCATCAATAGGGTATTGCAGTAATCTATTTGTGATGTAACGACCTAGATGAAGTTACCCAGTTCCAGGCTGGAGACCTTTTGGCACAGTTCTGGTTTTGAACTTACATCCCAAAGGAACATGGAATATGTAGTGTCTAATCCTGACCATTGAACCAAGTGCTACAAGTCCCATAATGCATCAGGCACCCAGGACCGGCCATAATCTCCAGCCTGGTACTGGGTAACTTGACACGTCTGTAACTAGCAGACCCATCACCATTTTAAACATGAGATCATACTACACAAGGTGACAAACAGTGGCTGGAGTTAAGGCCCTTGTTTGCAGGATTGCAAAAGAAGCCCTGGTTTGTGGCCCCCAGCAAAGAGCCCATCACTGCAACGCCAGACTAAATACATTAAGAAGGGAATATGACTCAGGTGGAAAATCTCAGGGGTGGTTGCAAATGAGGGGGGGTTCGTAGTGCCAGATCCCAGCCCTGCCTCCAGAGCAGCATGAAAATGAGTTTTAAAAACATACTACTGAGGAACCTTTCACTATCACTACATAGAGGAATAACTTGATACATTAAAAAGCCGACATAAGCTATGTGTCCGGCATGGCGCACACAGACAAAGCAGTAAGGGAAAAGGACTCTTTACCTTCCACATGATTGCAATTATTTCATTGTACATTTCTGAAAATCTGACCTGAAAACACATTTTGATATTATAACAAAAAGTTCTCTTACCAATAAACTAATAATTTTAGATACTGTCGCTCAATGGAACGAGGAGTAGCCTAGTGGCCAGTGCAGTGGACTTTGATCCTGGGGAACTGAGTTCAATTCCCACTGCAGCTTCTTGTGACTTTGGGCAAGTCACTTAACCCTTCGTTGCCCCTGGTACAAAATAAGTACCTATATATATGTAAATCGCTTTGAATGTAGTTGCAAAAACCTCAGAAAGGCAGTATATCAAGGCCCAGTTCCCTTTCCCTATTTGAGATTCTACATGGAATGTTGCTACTATTGGAGATTCTAGATGGAATGTTGCTACTATTGAGATTCTGTTGCTACTATTTGAGATTCTACATGGAATGTTAATGTTGCTATTCCACTAGCAACATTCCATGTAGAAGCCTGCCCTTGCAGATCAGCAATGTGGCTGCGCAGGCTTCTGTTTCTGTGAGTCTGACGTCCTGCATGTATGTGCAGGACGTCAGACTCACAGAAACAGAAGCCTATGTCAGACTCACAGAAACAGAAGCCTGTGCAGCTGCATTGCTGATCTGCAAGCAGGGCCGTGCCTAGGGTCTCTGGCGCCCCCCTGCAGCCTATCAGTTGGCGCCCCCCCCTGCAGACTATCAGTTGGCGGCGGCGGCGGTGGCGGCGGCGGCGGCGCCCCCCCCCCCCCCCCCCGTGAAAATGATCGCTCACCACTTGCCACACTGACAGGAATTGTCAGCAATATTCTTAGAAACAAATTGCTATACATTGCAAAATAAGATAGCAGATGTAAATTCTCAAAGTGGACATATTCCAAACACTAAAATGAAAATAAAATGATTTTTTTCTACCTTTGTTGTCTGGTGACTTTCATTTTCTGATCATGCTGGCCCAGTATCTGATTCTGCTGCTATCTGTCCTCTTAACTCCGTTTCCAGGGCTTCCTTTCCATTTATTTCTTTCCTTTCCTCCTTTCTTCTTCATTTCTGGTCCTCAGTTTCTGCCTATTTTCTTCATCCATGTGCAGTTTTTCTCCTCTCTTCCTTTTCCCTCATTTCATCTCCTTCATCTCTCTTCCCTCCCCTCTATGTCCAGCAATTTCTCCTCTCTCCCTGAGCCCTGCCCTCCCAATCCATGCCCATCCATGCTCCTCTGTCCCCTGCCCCCTCCATTCATCCCTTTCCAGCAATTCCCCTCTCTCCCTGAGCCCTGCCCTGCAATCCATATCCATCCATGCCCATCTGTCCCCTCCATTCATCCCTATCCAGCAATTCCCCTCTCTCCCTGATCCCTGCCCTCCCATCCATGCTCCTCTGTCCCCTGCCCCCTCCATTCATCCCTATCCAGCAATTCCCCTCTCTCCCTGAGCCCTGCCCTGCAATCCATATCCATCCATCCCCTCCATTCATTCCTATCCAGCAATTCCCCTCTCTCCCTGATCCCTGCCCTCCCAATCCATGCCCATCCATGCTCCTCTGTCCCCTGCCCCCTCCATTCATCCCTTTCCAGCAATTCCCCTCTCTCCCTGAGTAACGTAGGAGTGAGGCTGGGTCAAATTCCTCTTTGCCTTTGTTTCATCAGCTCTTATTTTCCTTTCCTTACTCTCTCCTCCTTTGTTCCTCCGAGTCTAGCTTGTTCTCTTCCCATCCCCCCCCCCCCACCCCCCACAGAAATGTCCTCCTTGCCTTCTTTCTTTTCCCCAGCTGGCCTGGTTGGTTCCACGTTCCAGTTCCCCCAACCTGCAGCCTCAAATGTAACTTTCTTTATTCCCCCCCCCCCCCCCCAACACACAGAAATTTCCTTGCCATGTTTTTCCTATCTTCCTCTTTGCCTGTTTCATCAGCTCTTATTTTCCTTTCCTTACTCTCCCCTCCTTCGTTCCTCCGAGTCTAGCTTGTTCTCTTCCCATCCCCCCCCACCCCAGAAATTTCCTCCTTGCCTTGTATTTCTTTTCCTCAGCTGGCCTGGTTGGTTCCACGTTCCAGTTCCCCCAACTGCAGCCTCAATGTAACTTTTTCTTTATCAATATTACAATTAACAACAAGTGTAGGCCAGCCCGCCATAATGAAACGTTAAGGCGAAACCGTCCTTACCAATGCCAATGATGTCCTGACCTTGTCCACCACTCTCTCTAAAAAAACAAAACAAAATGAATGCCGATCCGGCAGACTTGCGGAGCGCTGCAGGAGCAGGCAGCAGCTAATCATCCAGTGATCCAGCAGTGGCGCCGGCTCTCCTCTCTCAGCAGTCAGTGCACTCAACGCGTCGTCGTCGTCCTTCGGAGTCGGACTGCCTGCGAGGCTCCAGGCGCGATGACGTCACGCCGTGCGTCACGCTGGGGCTGTGCTAACAGCCTAAACAGATGAACGACGCAGCGCACGGGAAGGCAGAAGCCAGAGCGAGCCAGCAGCGCATGCGCATATAGGCGCCAACGCGAGAGAGGTTTGTAATGTGTTTTTTAATTTTATTAAACACAGCACTGACTCGGCAGGCGGCGGCGGCGGCGGCGCCCTTGAACATGCGGCGCCCCCCTGCCGTGCTTACCCCGCTTACCGGGTTAGCACGGCCCTGTCTGCAAGGGCAGGCTTCTACGTGGAATGTTGCTAGTGGAGGAGTAGCCTAGTGGTTAGTGCAGCGGACTCTGATTCTGGAGAACTGGGTTCAATTCCCACTGCAGCTCCTTGTGACTCTGGGCAAGTCACTTAACCCTCCACTGCCCCAGGTACAAAATAAGTACCTTTATATATGTCAACCGCTTTGAATGTAGTTGCAAATTACCACAGAAAGGTGGTATATCAAGTCCCATTTCCCTTTCCATCCGTCAACCCCAGTTTTGTCAGCCTTCTTGCAGTCTAGGCAGCCCACTAGCTGCTGACTCTGCCAGGTCTCGTACTGGCTTGTCTTTCCACCCAGAAGGCCAGCATGCACATCAGCGGGCACAGTTATACATACACACACACAGATCCCTGGCTCCAAAAGCCAGTCATCTCTTTCCAGAAGCCTGAGTGCATAACGTTCCAAAAAGCATCTCATGGCAACCACCCCAAATTAGAACTATATTGCCCTGTGAAGTTTTGGAGCCATTGCATAGAGAACTATCAGTCCACAGGGCACTCGCTATGAAAAACTACAGGGTTACAAGGTCTCTGCTCCAGAAGCATGTACCATGTTATTTATTTATTTTTATATTTGTACCCCGCGCTTTCCCACTCATGGCAGGCTCAATGCGGCTTACATGGGGCCATGGAGGGTTAAGTGACTTGCCCAGAGTCACAAGGAGCTGCCTGTGCCTGAAGTGGGAATCAAACTCAGTTCCTCAATTCCCCAGGACCAAAGTCCACCACCCTAACCACTAGGCCACTCCTCCACTGTTGCTACTATTTGAGATTCTACATGGAATGTTGCTATTCCACTAGCAACATTCCATGTAGAAGTCGGCCCTTGCAGATCACCAATGTGGCCGCGCATGCTTCTGCATGGAATGTTGCTAGTGAAATAGCAACATTCCATGTAGAATCTCCAATAGTAGCAACATTCCATGTAGAATCTCCAATAGTATCTATTTTATTTTTGTTACATTTGTACCCTGCGCTTTCCCACTCATGGCAGGCTCAATGCGGCTGACATGGGGCAATGGAGGGTTAAGTGACTTGCCCAGAGTCACAAGGAGCTGCCTGTGCCTGAAGTGGGAATCAAACTCAGTTCCTCAATTCCCCAGGACCAAAGTCCACCACCCTAACCACTAGGCCACTCCTCCACTCAAAGGCTCCCTTTATCCCAAAGTAATCTAATTACTTAATTAGGGCTTTCCCCCAACAAAAGGGAATTCAGCTGTAAGAAAAGGGCCTGAAAAACATCCATCCATGTGATTCAGCCCACTCAATGGTACACTAAGCAAACAAGGGCTTTAGCTAGCACACCAGGAAGCCAAGAGTCAGGGTGGCACAATGAGAACAGGGCAAGGTATTCTGCTCTTAGTACAGCCTTGGCCAGACCTTCTTTTCAAAACTCATTAAGCTGCAATACTTCACTACACAATTAAACACAATAAAACGTTGCTTTTTTTACACGTAGAGATGCCCAGGTCCCTCCCTCATACGCTTGTCCATTCTTTTTTTATTTAATTTTATCATTTTACTTAATTACAGTCACATTTATCACATAAATGTAAGGAAATACAGAAATTAATATAAAAAGGAAAACATTTTCTCTCAACAATATATATTTGCATAATTGTCCACAATTGGAAGATCCAAGATCAGGAAAACAATCTTAAAGAAAATAAGAAAAACTCAAAACGGTTAATCTTACACTTCACATTTTCTGAGGGAGGAAGGTTAATCGGTTGCAGCCGGTACAGTGGTAACTGAAGGAAGTTGCTGCAGAGGATTCTTCATCTGTTTCCACAAACTCTTATAATTTCTTAGGTTCAAACAAATAAGTAATAAGGAAATAAAACACTTACAAGGGAATCGCGCTAGGAAGGTCCCACCTAGGGCAATGATTCCTGGCTTAAAAGCCAAGACTTCACACCTCCCAGTCTGCGATTCCCTTGATGTGTCAGGAAATATATTCATCTTTGAACCCAAAAAACTATCAACCATATATCGGAAATACAATTTCAAAACGTTGTTCCTATCTAATCAAAGACGAAAATCACTAATAATATATCTATAACTTCTGAATTTTCCAAAATGTCAGGTAAACATCTCTTTTCTCTGAAAGAAGATTTTAAAGGAAATATAATTTTAGTCACCAAAAGGTGGCTCTCAGAAGGTATTAGCAAGCTTGTCCATTCTTATCTAAGCAGAGAGAGGCTTTCATTTATTCATTATTATTATCCAGGTGTCCACGTTTAAACTAAGGGAAGCCCTGGAGAAGGAGGAGCTGCAGCTTTTTGACTGACTTGCTCTTTGAAAGAAGGAAGAAAGTTAGTCCCTCCTAATCCCTAATCTACTGAGAAAGAAAGCGTCAGAGGAGAGGAAAGACATTCTAAAGAGCTGTCCCAAAACACAAATAAATACATTAAAAAAAAAAAGGCAGGTCTGTAGGAGGAAGAGAATTCATTGTCAGTGCTCCGGAAAAGAAAAGCGCATATCCTAGAATGGTAACGGGTGTATACGGAAATAATGCACAGAACCAGCTCAAACGGTAGCCAGGAGGTTTAGCAATAAACGGCGAAACTAAATTCACCAACTTCAAATGACATATTTGTTCTCTTTTGCACAGATTGAGGAACAAACGCTCACTACCTACTTTTAAACCGGAATCAGAGATATTGCCTCGTGTTTCACTTCACTATCACACATACAAGACGTTCCCCCGTTAGATGCTGTCATGCGTCCAAAATACAAACGTGAGTTTGGCCAACCCAGTCTTCAGAGCTGGGCCGAGGCTAATCCCAGGATTAACTTCACCTTAATGTTTGCTGTCACTAAGAAGTATTCCGGATAAAGGCAAAAAAACACAGAATCCCAAAACTAAGTGCTAAGCAGACACGGAAGCAAACATTATCATGCAATTTCAATCGGACTCTCAAAAAGCTTTGCCTAAAAGATTCAAATATTATTTGAAAACCCCGTTACCGGTGCCGCTGTCTCCCCCAATTTAGGACACGTCGTTCCTGCCCGGGCGGACGGAGAGGATTAGATGTGTGACAGCAGCCAGGGTGGTTTCCAGCTTTCTGTTTCCAGATGTTTTTTGGGGGGGGAGGGGCAGTCTTTGGCTCCCCCTCCTTCCTGAGGGGGCCCTCCCGGTCACGGCCGGGGAAAAGGGAACGTTATGATTGGATTCCCGGAGCCCCAGCCAAATCGCAGCTCACTTTTCACTTTCTGTCCTGGAATTTTATTTCTTCCTGCTTTCTTCCATTCCTTAAGGTGATTTGTAAGATCCAGGGGGACTTTCCATGAGACAGCAGAGGTCTATCGAGAATTAGGCGCGCACTGCACACAAGCACCGATTCACTAATCTGCAGCACTGCAACCTGAGAAGGTTCCAGCACTAAGAATATAAGACCACAAGGCTTGCCATACAATCAGACCAGCCCAGTACCCTGCTTCCGACAGCCAGCAGTCCAGGAACCCAAAGAGTAACGAGACTCCTTGCAGTGGCTTTTCCTGATCTGCCTAATAATGGTGTATGGACTTTTCCTTCAGGAATGTGTGCAAACCTTTGATTTTTAGTAATACAACTCAAGAAAACAATCTATTATTATTGGAAACCAAATAATACAAAGTTTTAAAAAGAAAAAAAAACCCATAATATACATAGAGAAGCATTTTCAATAAAACATCTAAGTCCGATTTTGGATGTTTGGCAAAAAAAATGTCCAAAAATCAAATGGTGAACATAGCCATTTTCAAACCTGAAAAACATCTTTTTTTTTTTTTATTTGAAAATTGCCTCTTTTTTTAGACATTTTGTGTTCAGTGCATTTTTATTTTGGGACCATTTTGGAGGAGAAAAACAGCTCCAAAACAAGCCATCAGGATGTCTCGGGGCCATCGTTCTGAGTAGACTGGCCACACAAACTTCCCAGCAGAGCAGTGGCCCAGTCTAGGGGGCACTGCAGTAGGTACATTTCTCACCATATAACCTGCTTATATTGTACAGCGAGCTCTCCGGGAACAGAGGGAAACCCTACTGTACACCACTACAACAGCTCTCAAGTTTCCAGGTGTCACCGATATGTAGGTGCAGTAGGTATTTAGTGGTTTTTGGAGGGCTCACTCATTCCATCACAAGTGTACCACTCAGAGTGGCCTGGGTCCCCTTCTCTACAGTTCACTGCACTGACCATTAGGTTACTCCAGGGACCTACCTGCTGCTCTAATAGGAATGACCATCGTATGTGAAGCTGTGATAGAACCTGGTATGTACTGTCACATCTTAGAGGGAAGGGGGTCTGTGACTATTGGGAGAGTAAGGGGGTTATGTCTTAATCCCTCCAGTGGTCATTTGGTCATTTAGGGGGACTTTTAGGTCACTTATTCATAACTGAAACATGTCTAGCCACAAACATCTTAATTTTGGCCCTAGACATTTCATTTTGTTCCATTATTGCAGAAAAATGTCAGAAGTTAAAAGGGTAATCTGCACAGGGTAGGTCGATCCATGCTTCTCCTACTGTACATGGTGGTCTCCAGTCTGCTAGCTGAATACGATCCTGGTGAAGTGGACCCAAAAACAATCCCTTCAGTCCCTGGACAGGAAAGACTTCACGGGAGACAGAGAATCCAAAGGCATAACATTATATACATTCAAAAATTACAAGGTGGCACTGACACCTAAACTCAATCATTTTTTCACATGATGTACAAATGATCCAGGCTTCTGGAACATAACAAGAGGAATCCTAGCTGGAAAAGTCCACATTCAGAGCAGCCTATTCAAGAAAAAAACTTAACACAGCTTTTCCAGAGAGCCTTCCTGGGCTTCCTAGCCCATTCTGACTAAATAACCTGGAGTTAACCTGATCCCAAATGAGGCTGGGAATAAGCATGAGAAAGAGTTATTCTTTGGCTACTAATTTGCACTTCAGATGAACACTGCCACAGAATTAAAAACAAAATCCAGAGAGTATAGGTAAAACTGAAAATCTCGCTGGGATTCTCACATGCAGTAGGACTCTGGCGCACTCTGCTGGATGAATGATATAATGCAGGCAATAGAGACATGCACGTGTGCGTTTGCAGGTGCTACCACTTAACAGAAACTCAACATTTATGTGTAAATTATATGGAGTCACAAAGCCAGGGGCGTAGCCAGACACCCAATTTTGGATGGGCCTGGGCCAAAGATGGGTGGGCAGAAGAACCCCACCCCATCCCACAGGTGATTTGGTCTCTCCTTCTCTCGCCTTCATGCCATATGGTCTCTCAAATATCCCCCCTCTCCTGCACACCTTTTAAATTGCAGATTTTCACGGGCAATAAGCAGCAACTAATACACAGTACTCATGTTGGTCCCACATCCTTCCCACTGATGCAGCTTCCTGTTTCTGCATAGGCGGGAATGTCAGGAAGTATTTTTTCAACGGAGAGAGTGGTGGATGCTTGGAATGCCCTCCCGCGGGAGGTGGTGGAGAGGAAAACGGTAACGGAATTCAAACATGCGTGGGATAAACATAAAGGAATCCTGCTCAGAAGAAATGGATCCTCAGGAGCTTAGCCGAGATTGGGTGGCAGAGCTGGTGGTGGGAGGCGGGGCTGGTGGTTGGGAGGAGGGGATAGTGCTGGGCAGACTTGTACGGTCTGTGCCCTGAAAATGACAGTTACAAATCAAGGTAAGATACACAAAAAGTAGCACATATGAGTTTGTTTGTTGGGCAGACTGGATGGACTGGGCAGGTCTTTTTCTGCCGTCATCTATGTTATGTCAGAGAGGAAGGCTTTGTGGCCGGTTTGAGCAGTATGTATCAGTCGCTGCTTCCTGCAGGCGAAGATCTGCTATTTATAAGGTATGCAGGAGGGGCAGTTGTTGGGAGTTTTCAGCTTGGGAATCTCTGCCGGCCACATCATAGGTGTGCTGCTACTGGTGGACCTGAGCTCACAGTGGGTGGGCCTGAGACCACCCAAGCCCACCCTTAGCTACGCCACTGCACAAAGCTCTGTGATTTCAGAAGTACTAAAAAAAAAATCTGTCCACCAAATTAGTGCCTCATTTTAAACATATAGTTTCTCTTTCCAGTTACATCTGTTTTCTGTTATCAGTTAAAGAGTGTACTGGATTTCATCCATTCTACTACTACTACTTAACATTTCTATAGCTCTACAAGGCATACGCTGCCCATACACAAAAAGACAGTCCCAGCTCAAAGAGCTTTCAATCTAGATAAGACAGGCAGACAGACAGAACAATTAAGGGTAAGGGATAGAGGTGAGGATAAAAGGACAGGGCAAATCTGGCTTTCCTTGCTTCATTCATTTCATCACTGAAATGTTCAAGCTTACCATCCCTGCGGATTTAACTCATATGCCCCCATTCCTTCCCTCACTCCCCCCCCCCCCCCCCCCCCCGCATTTAAAAGAGTGCAGCATATTAAAGAGCCTTAACTTTGGCCCCAAAAATAGAAAGGTGCAGTTTATTTTGTGGATACTAACGAGGCAGGCATTATCCAAATGCAAAAGTATCTGCTTACTTGCAGCAGGAACTCAAAACCTTAATCACCTCTTCCTGGAGTGTAATAAACATTTTTGTTTTAATGCACAGGTGCTCAGAGTATCAGTTCTCGAGGGCCATAACCGAGTCAGGTTTTCAGGATTTCCCCAATGAATATGCGTGAGATCTATTTTCATACAATGGATGCACTGCAAGCAAATAGATCTCACGCATTTCATTGGGGAAATCCGGAGAACCCAAGTGGGTTGCAGCCCTTGGGGACCAACATTGAGCACCCCTGCTTTAATGCATCTGTGAAGCACATATTTTGCTGTTTTGCATATCCTTGTATCCTGAACATAAATTTTGTATTCACGTTATTACAAGTTAGTTTACATGACAGCTGTGCACTGCTTCACTAGTCAAGAGTCCTCTTAGCATGTATTAAGGCTTGTGACAATGTTAAATGCACTTTAGTACCTTGGTCCTTAACAGTGAATTATTTTTTTTTTTAGAGTATTTTGAAATTCATTTTATAGCATGGTCTCTGATGGTGATCCATCGTTAACTTAATTTGATTCAATATATCTCTCTATATAAAAGGCACCACCAACGTTCTATGAAGCCTCCAGCCGGAAGTGTGAAGGGGGAGAGATATCCGGTTTCCCCATGAGTGTCTGCCCCGCCCTCTCTGTAACACAAACAAAGCACGAAATCAAATCGCTCTCTCTGTAACAGTGAAGGACTCAGAGGGGGAAGGGGAGAGAGGGCAGAGGGCAGGGACACACACACTCCCACATGCACACAGAAGAAAACCTTGCTAGCCCCCGTTTCATTTGCATCAGAAACGGGGCTTTTTTACTAGTAGTACATAAGTAATGCCACACTGGGAAAAGACCAAAGGTCCATCGAGCCCAGCATCCTGTCCACGATAGCGGCCAATCCAGGCCAAGGGCACCTGGCAAGCTTCCCAAACGTACAAACATTCTATACATGTTGTTCCTGGGATTGTGGATTTTTGTGCTAAATGCATCTCTATAAAAGAGTGATCAGGACACAACCATATCTGACCTACTTTCGGACTGGAAATTGCCTTTCTTGTTTTTATTTATTTGAGGAACATTTACTCTAATAACAGAAGATAATTTACAATAGTACATAAAACAATTAAGAAAAGAACAATAGTACAGTTCATGCACTGGGTTTGTTTGTTTGTTTGGTTTTTTTTTTCAAATTTAGGTTGGTTCATTCAGTGAAGTCTTGTTTTGATAATAAAGCTCTTTGCATCTTGCTTCATTCTTTAGTGATAGGAAGCCTGGAATATTGTAACACCCTTTTTCCTGACGTTCATCTGACCAAAAGTAAAGAGGTTACAACTGGTGCAGAATACCGCTGACAAATTGATTTGAGAGGCTGCCCATTGAGACCACATTATTCCGCTTTTAAAAGTTGAACACTGCCTCCCAGTGCCTTGTCCATAGGATTCGGTTAAATACTTTTGCTCTTTTTCTGTCTTGACTTCTTCATCCGTATGTATCATGGAACAATTTGATGAACAGATTCATCTTGCTGTTACTCAGAATTCTGGTTTTGAGTTTGCGGGGCTTACATTGGTGGACTGCCTTCCTACAATGTTTGAGGCTGGACAGCTCCTATGTCAAATTTTAAAATGACACTTAAGACCTTTTACAGATATACTGGGAAAGGGGACTTGATATACCACCTGTCTATGGTTTTTGCAACTATATTCAAAGTGGTTTATGTACTTATTTGTACCTGGGGCAATGGAGGGTTAAGTGACTTGCCCAGAGTCACAAGGAGCTGCAGTGGAAATTCAACCCAGTTCCCCAGGAGCAAAGTCCGCTGCACTAACCACTAGGCCACTCCTCCACTGCACTGATTGTTTAGCGTCATTTATGGTGAGGGTTGGTCGGGGCGTGTGCCGGATGTGTGCATAATCTGCAGGATTCTTTTTAAAATTTCTATTCTATTGATTTGGTGGCTTTCTTTTTCTATTTTTATTAGTTTACTAGTAAACAAAGGCCCGTTTCTGAGCGCAATGAAACGGGCGCTAGCAAGGGTTTCATGGCTGCATGGCTCATCGCTCTTTTACCTGGTTCGTGTTGTGCACTGCTGCTGTTTCCGTTGTAGCTCTGTGTGGGTGGCGGTTTTTGTGCCCCGCCCTCGACGTCATTGCGTTTTGACGCGAGGGCGGGGCAGAGCTACAGTGTGGAAATCCGGAGTTTGTGGCCTGGATCGTTGGAGGTGAGAATCTGCTCCGCCCTCAACGTCATAATGTTTGACGCGAGGGCGGGGCCCAGAGACTGTGATTTTCGTGGCTTCAGAGCTTCGAACATACGAACCTTGGCTTCAGTGACGTCAGCAGACAATAGAATGTTGAGGGTGAGTTTTATATAGATTTTGTTGTAAACAGTGTAGATACAAATTACATGGCATATCAAGTTTCAATAAACTTGGAATAGGAAAATCACCCAAAAGATAAATTAAAAAAAAAAAGTCATTCATCAGCCATACAGTAGTGCTTTAAAATTCAGATTTTGGTCTCTTTCATAAAACTTTCATAGTCCTTCATCCAACATAGTCATGGAGGCTGTCCACAATCTTAGGACTAATGTGGGAAAAATGCTTGATTTCTAGTGGTATCCAAAAAATGTATTGATTTCCCAGGAATCACAAGCCAATCCTGTGAGTTTCTTAGTAACTGGCCTAGTACATATAGCCCTAATCTGTCCACCTGTTTGTCCTCGGCTTTGGTGCCAAAAGCAACCTAAAATCCAGGTTCAGGCATGCTTCAGTTTCAGCCAAAAATGTCAGTGCATTTTCAGCTGAAACTGAACAACTCTCTGCCTGCTGTTCTCTCACCACCCAAAGGCCTTCCCTGAGCCTACCTTTAAAAGGTCTAGTGGTCTCTTTGGGACAGGAGCGATCCTCAGTTACTCCTGTCTATGCTGGCTCTGTATTCAAAACGATCACCTCACCTTCGCACACTCACCTTGCTCTGCCCCTTCTTATAACCTATTCTGCTCCTCATTCCCCGTGGCTCACTCTTAGCTTGCTCTGCCCCTTCCCTCCATGGAGTATTCACCTTGCTGTGTCTCCCCTTTCACCCTCTCCATGGCACACTCACTTGCTCTGCCTCCCCTCACCCTCTTTATGGCACTCTTACCTTTGAAAATGGCAGCACGTGACTCCACATGGTGCATCCTGGGATGCATCAAGTGAGATCAATCTGCCAAACAAGGGAATTTTTCCATGATTTGGTAGTCTTTACCCAGACTACCATGGGGTAGGGTTAAATGGTCATTTCCTTCAATGGAGGAGAGTGAACAGTGGAGTGCCGCAGAGATCTGTACTGGGACTGGTACTATTTAACATATTTATAAATGACTAGTAAAAAAGCCCCGTTTCTGATGCAAATGAAACGGGGGCTAGCAAGGTTTTCTTCTGTGTGCATGTGGGAGTGTGTGTGTCCCTGCCCTCTCTCCTCTCTGTCCCTTCGCCCCTCGGAGTCGAGTCCTTCAGTGTTAAGTTTCCTGCTGTGCTGTGTTTGTGTTACACAGATAATGAGGGCTTCTGCCCTCTCTCCCCTCCCCCCTATGAGTCCTTCACTGTTACAGAGAGAGCGATTTGATTTTGTGCTTTGCTGTATTTTCCTTCAGTTTGTGTTACAGAGAGAGCGAGGGCGGGGCAGACACTCATGGGGAAACCGGATATCTCTCCCCCTTCACACTTCCGGCTGCAGGCTTCATTAGAACGCTGGTGGTGCCTTTTATATATAGAGATATGGAAACTGGAACGATGAGTGAGGTGATCAACTTTGCAGATGATACAAAACTATTCAAGGTTGTTAAAACACATGCGGACTGTGAAATATTGCAGGAAGACCTTAGGAAACTGGAAGACTGGGCGTCCAAATGGCAGATATAATTTAACGTGGACAAATGCAAGGTGATGCACATTGGACAGAATAATCCGAATCACAGTTACTTGATGCTAAGGTCCACCTTGGGGGTCAGCGCTCAAGATCTGGGTGTCATTGTAGATAATACGCTGAAATCTTCTGCTCAGTGTGCAGCGGCGGCCAAAAAAGCAAACAGGATGTTATGAATTATTAGAAAAGGGATGGTGAATAAGACCGAAAATACTATAATGCCTTTGTATCACTCCATGGTGTGTCCGCACCTTGAGTATTGCGTTCAGTTCTGGTCGCCATATCTCAAAAAAAGATATAGCGGAATTAGAAAAGGTTCAAAGAAGAGCGACTAAAATGATAAATGGGATGGAACTCCTCTCGTATGAGGAAAGGCTAAAGAGGTTAGGGCTCTTCAGCTTGGAAAAGAGATGGCTGAGAGGAGATATGATTGAGGTCTACAAGATCCTGAGTGGTGTAGAACGAGTAGAAGTAAATCAATTTTGTACTCGTTCCAAAAGTACAAAGACTAGGGGACACCCGAGGACTTAACGGCTGTGTTTGGGGTGTGGCAACCCCAGCAGTCACAGACTGTGTTTGGCCTACTGCCAGAGGCCGCTGACTGAATATACTGAACTGCAGAAGTTTCCCTACTCTGTATCTTGGGCCTTGTGAAAGGAACAGGCCCAAGATTTCCCTTGAATGCTTAATTTTGGATTCACCCCTTTGTCCGGCTGTATTATTTCACCAGCCTGTGCCCAACCCACACTGGTGGTGTCACATACAGAAACAAAAATAAATAAATCCATACAACCTCCCCCCCCCCCCCCCCCCCCTCAGCTTCTGTGAAGGGGCACAATCAGCTTTTGCAGCTTGCAGGTTTTTCAGTGAGGAGGGTCCACAAGATTAGCATGCACTAGAAATTGACACGGGGACAAAGTTTGTCCCTGTGAGCTCTGTATTCATCCCCACCCCCACTAGCTCTGTCTTCATCCTGTCCCCATCTCCACCCCATACTACTACTACTACTACTATTTAGCATTTCTATTTCAATGGAAAGCAATGGAAGTAAAACCCGGCTGGCTCAATCCGTCCTCCTTTTTCTGGAGCCATATGGTAACCCTACCCATGGGTCCAGCACCTTTCTCACTTCCCTCCAGCTCCTCCTCCTCCTCCCATGGGTCCAGCATCTTTCTCCCTTCTATCCAGCCCCTTCCTTCTCCCATGGGTCCAGGACCTTTCTCTCTTCCCTCCGGCTCCCTCCTTCCATGAGTCCAGCACCTTTCTCCCTTCCCTCTGGCCCCCTCCTCCAATGGGTCCAGCACCTTTCTCCCTCCTCCCCCACCCCCCACGAGTCCAGCCAGCACCTCTTTCCCCCTTCCCGTCCTCCTCCCTGTGGGTCTGTGATCTCTTTCTACCCACTGCTTGTAGCTCACATATTCCTGCCATATATTAACAGGCCCAACAGCAATTTACACATGGTCTTCCTTCTGCTATGTCCCGCCCTCTCTAAAGCAACTTCCTGTTTAGTGGTCAAAACAGGAAGTTGCAGTAGAGAGGATGGGACCCAGCAGAAGGAAGGCCACGTCACCAGCCTGTGTGAATTGCTGCCAGGCTGCAGAAACATGTAAGTTACAAGCAGCGGGTAGAAAGGGGTCAGAGATCCATGGGGAGGAGGACAAGAACAAGGCTTTTTACCATTCCCATGGGGCAGTAAAAAGTTTTGCTTCCGAAGTTCTGCATTTGCGGTAATTCTGATTGCAGTGCTACCGTTACCATGTCATTCTCTATAATGCATCACACAAGGAAGAAACTGCAGTATCCACAGCAGCAAAAGTTGTTCCAAAATCAAAAAGTTTGCTAAAGAAAAATATGCAGGAAAAATTCCAAAGACAAATGGTACTTATGCTAATAGCCAAGTTCAACACAGCAACAAAACCGATAATCCCAAGCAGTAATACAATTATTCAGCATGGGCTTTTGTTGGTGAAATTTCATCCTCTCACAGAATTCCAACCATTCTATGATGTTAGGGTTTCTCCAATTCAGAGTCTGACTCCAATAACTGATCTTCCAGATTAACAAAAAAAATCCTCTGAGCACCAAAATCTGTACCCCATGCAGCAAGATGAGATCCTTACCCTACAGGGTCTCACTGCCGGACTTTTCTTTCCTAGGAGCAGAGCTTTTTCAGAGAAGGGTTCCTCACTTTCTAAAGTCATAGACTGCTCCTTGGTGAGATTCCGCTGCTTTACAAGCAGGTTAATACCCCAACAGAAACAAAAATTAAGGATTTGATTCCTAACATGATTCTCAATATTCAGTGAGTCTGGTCCAATTTCCTCGCATACAGCTCCACAGCCCTTGACCTTGGTTCTGAACCACCTGAGGGGAAAGAAGACAGAAATTCCTCAACTCACTTAGGGGCCTTTTTACTAGGCTGCATTAGAATATGGGCTTAACGTGTTTTAACACAGGATTTCCCACTTGCTAAACCCATTTCTAATGCAGCGCCTTAAGTATTTTAAACTGGGCAAGCTAGACCCGCCCACTGGCTGGCTCCTTCCGCAATTAACGCCCTTAACCAAGGATGTTAGATTGAGAACAGCAGACAGCATGACAAAACATTTGAAGCCAAGTAGGTTAATCTCTGTTTCCTCTCCCCCGCGCAGCCATCTTCCACATACACTCAAAACAAAAGCAAACATACCAATGAGCTAGCTGCTGCATCCACGTTGTTGTTCTTTATTGTTGGTAGCATTTTTATTTAATCTCACTTAGATTTTCAAACATGCCAGCTTCTGCAGCGTACGGGTGTACACAGAAGTATAACAATGGAATAACTTTTCATACATATAGAAATGATTTATAGTAGTAGTAGTAATAATTTGTTATAAATTGTAATCAGTGTGTCAAATGGAGGGGCTGGTTATAGGAACACCCTAGCATGTGTTATATTCGTGCAGAGATTTTTTTTTCTCCTGGTAAAGGGCCACTAAAACGCATATCATATGATGAGAATCAGGTTCTCAACATTGTTTCTATTTATTTATTTATAACATTTATATCCCATATTAAGTATGAATTAGGTTGAAACCTGGGAGCATTTACAAATGTTTTTTTCCCTGTGCCTAGATCAAAAGAGAAAGATGGTCTGTGGGAACTTGCTCCTTTTGATTTGTGAACTGCAGTGGTATATTATAAAAATGCACTTAATATTGTTTACTACTACTATTTAAAAGAGAGATATTGAATAAAGAGGGCAGAGTTACCTTCATGCAGAAGTCCCAAGTCAGTCTAAAAATGCCAACATTTTCCAGTTCTGTGATATATATTTATTTCTTCTTCGTCTGTTTGTTTTTTAAAGGTATGTTGGTTTTTTTTTTTTTTTTTTGGGGGGGGGGGGGAAGGGTTAATCTTTGTCTGTGTTAAGTAGTAGTAGTAGTAGTAGTAGTAGTCTCCCGGCTGTGTGTTTGTATATAGATGAGTCCCGAGAATAATGATGGCTAAAGGAAAGCAGCAGTAGAACAGATGTAGCTGAATGACATTGACATTTATTCTTTGTTGTAAGACCTGAGTAAATCATTTGTTAGCTTCTTGTTTAAAATTAACCAAATCTGGTAGAGGGGAAATGAGTCAGCAAACAAAATCTAGCTTTATAACTATTAGCTGGTTGATATGCAGCAGAAGTTAACCACATGAATGTCAAGCTTCCTAATATGATAACAGCATTTTCTCAGATAATACCCAAATGCAAACACAATTATAATGATAAGTAATTAGTTGTTAATGTTACTGAATTATATTATTCTGTCTCACTGTATTTCCAGTTTTGGCACAGTATAAGTCATCACAAGTCAAAATATAAGAAAACCAATGGACTGCATTAGAGGCGGATAGCCCATTTAATTATATTTAAACAAATGAGAGATCTGAATGAAATAAAATATTTACTTGTATTATTTTGACTTATGAAAACCACTTATCCCTGAAACATACTCAAAATAGAATAATCCATTTGTACAAAAGAGATAGTAACATAGTAGATGACGGCAGAAAAAGACCTGCACGGTCCACCCAGTCTGCCCAACAAAATAAACTCACATGTGCCATTTTTTGTGTATACCTTACCTTGATTTGTACCTGTCTTTTTCAGGGCACAGACCGTATAAGTCTGCCCGGCCAGTACTATCCCCGCCTCCCAACCACCGGCTCTGGCACAGACCGTATAAGTCTGCCCAGCACTATCCCCACCTCCCAACCACCAGCCCTGCCTCCCACCACCGGCTAAGTTTCTGGGGATCACTTTCTTCTGAGCAGGATTCCTTTATGTTTATCCCACACATGTTTGAATTCCGTTACCGTTTTCCTCTCCACCACCTCCCGCGGGAGGGCATTCCAAGCATCCACCACTCTCTCCGTGAAAAAATACTTCCTGACATTTTTCTTGAGTCTGCCGCCCAGGGCCGTGCTGATGCGGTAAGCGAGGTAAGCGCCGCAGGGGGGCGCCCACCTCTGGAGGGCGCCACCGCGGTACTTACCCTCGCCCCGCGCCCCCGAGGACTTTAAATTACCTCGGTCGCAGCCGCTGCAGCAGCGTCGGTGAAAGTGCTGCCGACGTCTCCCTTCCCTTGCACTCATTGGTTCCCTCATTGTCCCGCCTTCTTCTGACGTCAGAAGAAGGCGGACACTGAGCGAACCAAGAGCGCGGTGGGGGCGATGCGCCCCGGGTGTCAGCGGGTGGGGGGGGTGCGCCGCTCCCGCTGCTCCCACCATACCTTCTTTTAAAAAAGAAATCAGTAAAGCGGCGTGGCAGGCAGCGCAGCTTCGCGTCTGCCCTGCTTGTAAAACAAGTAGATCTCCTCGTCGGGCCTTCGCTCACTAGGTCCCGCCCTCGAGGAAATAGGAACCCAGTGAGCGAAGGCCCGACGAGGAGATCTACTTGTTTTACAAGCAGGGCAGACGCGAAGCTGCGCTGCCTGCCACGCCGCTTTACTGATTTCTTTTTTAAAAGAAGGTAGGGTGGGAGCAGCGGGAGCGGAGCACCCCCCCCCCACCCGCTATCATCTCGACGGAGCTGGTAGTCGGGTCGGATCAGGGGTGCCCAGATGGCAGATGGGGAGGTGAGCCCAGATGACAGAAGGGAATGGGGTGGGGAGCCCAGATGGGAGAAGGGGATGGGGAGGGGAGCCCAGATGACAGAAGGGAATGGGATGGGGTGCCCAGATGGGAGAAGGGGATGGGAAGGGGAGCCCAGATGACAGAAGGGGATGGGATGGGGTGCCCAGATGGGGAGGGGAGCCCAGATGACAGAAGGGGATGGGGAGGGGAGCCCAGATGGCAGAAGGGGATGGGGTGGGGAGCCCAGATGACAGAAGGGGATTGGGTGGGGAGCCCAGATGGCAGAAGGGGATGGGGTGCCCAGATGGGAGAAGGGGATGGGGAGGGGAGCCCAGATGGGGTCTGGGGCTGAAAGGGGAGGCCCTAATGCAAGGCATGTGGATGAAGGGAGCTGGAACTGGGGGCTGAAAAGGAGGGTAGGTGGGATAAGGGGGCTAGTACTGGGACTGGGGGCTGAAAAGGGACAAGAGCTGAAACTGTGGGGACTGGGGGCTGAAAAGAAGACAGGGAGAAGTGGCTGGGGCTGAAGCTTGGGACTAGTGAGAGAAAAGGGCTGGGTTTGAAACTGGGGGCTGAAAAGGGGACAGGGAGAAGTGGCTGGGGGCCGAAGCTCAAGACTGGTGGGAGAAAAGGGCTAGGGCTGAAACTGGGGACTGGTGGGATAGTGGGGCTGGAACTGGGAGCTGAAAAAAAGGGGCAGAGAGAGGGGACAGATCCTAGATGGAAGGGGGAGTGAGAGGGAGGGCAGACCTTAGATGGATGGGAGAGGGAGGGCAAATGGTGGATTGAGCGGACAGAGAGAAAGGGCAGACAGTGGATGGAAGGGGGAGAGAGAGGGCAGACAGGGGCAGATGGTGGATGGAAGGTGCTGAGATAGAGGGCAGATGTAGATGGAAGGGGCAGGGAGAGAGGGCAGACATTGGATGAAGGGGACAGCAGAGAGGGCAGACACTGGATGGCAGAGAGAGAACAAAGACAGATGATGGAAGGAAGGAAGGAAGACAGTGAAAAGAAGATGAGGAAAGCAGAAACCAGAGACAACAAACTGTAAATAAAATATTTACTTTTATTTTTTTGCTTTAGGATATAGTAGTATTGTAGCTGTGTTAATAAATGTTTATAATAGGTAATCTTTTTATTGGACTAATTTTAATACATTTTGACTAACTTTCGGAGAACAAAACCCCCTTCCTCAGGTCAGGATAGGATACTGTAACAGCACTATACTGTATTGACCTGAGGAAGGATGTTTTGGCCTCTGAAAGCTAAATGTATTAGTCCAATAAAATGGTATTATTTTATTTTCTATATTTGTTTTATTTCTATTTGTTAATTTGTAAAGTGGTGATTGGTTCTTGTTAGTTTTTTTCAAATTTACATCTGCAGTCTTTATATTTTGCACAGTACTAGGGGATATTTTCTGTTTATGTGGTGTTGCATTGTATGCAGAGTCTGGCATCTTGGGGGTTCAGTTTAATTTTTGTCTAGCGTTTGGAATATGTCCACTTTGAGAATTTACATCTGCTATCTTATTTTGCAATGTATAGCAATTTGTTTCTAAGAATATTGCTGACAATTCCTGTCAGTGTGGCAAGTGGTGAGCGATCATTTTCACCGGGGGGGGGGGGGGGGCGTGATCATTTTCATGGGGGGTAGGGGCGCCAACTGATAGTCTGCAGGGGGGCGCCAGAGACCCTAGGCACGGCCCTGCTGCCGCCCCCCCCCCCCTTCAATCTCATTTCATGTCCTCTCGTTCTACCGTGATTCCAAGTGCAATAATTTAATTTTACTTCCAATCTATAACACCAGGCTTCCTACAGCAGATTACCAACAACAGTTAAGATGAACCCATCAGTAAACAGGATGTCCTCACTGAAATTTGGCCATGTATTACTGTATTGTGTAGAAAAATGAGTGCAAAATGCAGCCTTTATTAGTGCTGTTTGCAGCAGCTACACTAGCTTTTGAAGCTATTTTAGTGATATTCAACTTTTATTTCATGATATTTATATCTACATATGAGCTTTCAAATAAATTAAAAAGCTGTCAAATAAGTAAAAAAAAAAATATTTTGTCCTCCAACTTTTAAGGCACTCCCTATCCAACTAGAAACAGCTTTTGACGTTTTACAGTAGGACAACACATTGACAGTCCGTTTATATTTCCAATCATCTTTTGCTATTGTTTTGGGTGAACTAATGTGGCGGCAATCTCCACCTCCTAGCTTCAGATCATCATACATACGGTCAACAGTTCTCAATCGAACCCCCTTGCCCTTAACACCTCGCCAGGAGACGCACAGGGACGTGGCACGCTCGACACGGAACCACTGCATGTAGGGAATTGTAGTTTTATTGTAGCACTAAGCTCCAACGGAGGGGACAACCCCAGGGGCGCCGCAGTTAAGCGCCAGAGCTGCGCGCTGTGCTCGGCTCAGAGCCTACGTTATCCTGCCTGTTCCGCTCTGCCACGCCACCGCTCAGAAAGAAGTAAAGAGAAAGGCTGAAGCGTTAGCACAGTCAGAGCGGAAGAAGAACCAGTGCGTTACCACGAGAGATTCTTCTCCCGAGCGACTTCAATTGGCGGTGGCACCTGCCCTGTATATGAAAACCTGGTACGTTGATCCTCGACGCCTGACGCACGCACTATGATGGGGCAGTGAGTCCTCCGTGGCCCGATCCGGGCGCCGGAGTTTAGCCTCAGCCTGAACAGAGAAGCACGGGCTGAACCTAGGAAGAGTGGAGCGGTTCAAGGCGCTTTAGACCAGGGGCTAGTGGAGGGTAAGTGATGACCGCTGTGTGCACGGTTGGTTCCCTGTCACGTGCGGCACCGTAGCAAAGACTTTTTCCTTACAAAAGTTCAGGAGGGCTGTTATAGCTGGTACTGTGCTGCTGGCTTTGGAGGAGCACTGGGTAAGGAAATCATGGTGGTGGTGAGAGAGCCTGCAACAGCTGAGAAGATGGCACCCCCCTTCCCCGATGCCAGTGTGTTGTTTCTTGCAACTCAGGCCCCGGACGGGGTCAGTGTCGTGTGACCGACTGCAGCTTGCACTGTTAGGTGCAGTTTGTAAGCCCCTCCCCCTACTGTATGCATAATCTGGAGTACACACATGCATGTGTTTCACATACCAGAAACTTTATATAGAGTATGGTGGCTAGCCCATAGAGGAGGGGTAGGGTTTCGTTTCCTGCTGTCTTATGAACTTTTTTCCCCCCTTGCAGCTCTGTCTTGTCAGCTGTGTGTGCACTGCCACCCAAGGTAAACGCCTGCTCGGGTTTGCCTACTGGATGGGCCAGCCCTGAATTTCCTGTAAATCTGGGCCCCAAGTGTCTTGGATCCTTCATATAAATTTGAATATGTAGAATTATTTATTTATTTATTTGTTGCATTTGTATCCCACATTTTCCCACCTTTTTGCAGGCTCAATGTGGCTTACAGTATGCCGTAGTGGCGATCGCCATTTCCGGATTGAGAAATACAAAGTGGTATTGCATTAAGGTCATAAATGGTAGAGTAAATTAGATAGTTCATTTCTGGCGTGAGAAATAAGGTGGTAGTGCGTTAACGTTTGTTAGTGACAGGGTGGTTGAAGCAGTCAGGTATAGGGAGTTCGGTTTTGTCTAGTTATGGAAGAGTTTCGTTGTCTGGTGTCTGCCATGAGTGGGAAAGTGCGGGGTACAAATGTAACAAAAAAAAGTCATAGTGGATGCCTTTTCGAACAGATTGGTTTTTAGTAATTTTCGGAAGATTGTTAGGTCGTGGATTGTTTTTATGGCATTTGGTAGTGCGTTCCATAGTTGCGTTTCCGCATTCAATTCAAACTTCTCTTACTGACCTATAAGTACATTCACTCTACCGCTCCCCAGTACCTCTCCACTCTTGTCTCTCCGTATGCCCCCCCCCCCCCCCGGGTACTCTGTTCTGTGGATAAATCTCTCTTGTCTGTCCCTTTCTCCTCTACTGCTAATTCCAGACTCTGTTCCTTTTATCTCGCTGCACCTCATGCCTGGAATAGACTTCCCCAGCCTGTACGTCTAGCTCCGTCTTTGGCTGTTTTCAAATCCAGGCTAAAGGCCCACCTCTTTAACGCTCCTTTTGACTCCTAACCACTACTCACTTGCCCTGTACCCTTTTATCCCCACCTCTTTAATTCCCTTACCTCTTAGTTGTTCTGTCTGTTTGTCTGTCCTATTTAGATTGTGCGCTCTTTCAGCAGGGTCTGTCTTTTCATGTATGGTTACAGCGCTGCATTTGCCTTGTAGCGCTAAAGAAGTGATAAGTAATAGTAGTAGTAGTGCTAATGTAGGAAAAGCTGGAGGCATATGTTGATTTATATTTAAGTCCTTTGCAACTGGGGTAGTGGAGATTCAGGAATGTGCGTGCTGACCTTTTTGTGTTCCTGGTTGGTAAGTCTATGAGGTCTGACATATATACCGGGGCCTCACCATGAATGATTTTATGGACCAGGGTACAGATTTTGAATGCAGCTCGTTCTTTTAGTGGGAACCAGTGTAGTTTTTCTCTTAGGGGTTTGGCGCTTTCGTATTTTGCTTTTCCAAATATGAGTCTGGCAGCTGTATTTTGGGCAGTTTGGAGTTTCGTAATGATTTGTTCTTTGCAACCAGCGAAGATGGCGTTACAGTAGTCTAGGTGGCTTAGCACCATTGATTGTATCAGGCTGCGGAATATTTCTCTTGGGAAGAAAGGTTTTACTCTTTTGAGTTTCCACATTGAGTGGAACATTTTCTTTTTGTATTTTTTGCGTGGCTTTCTAGTGTGAGATTTCGGTCAATTGTAACTCCGAGAATTTTCAGGCTGTCCGAAACAGGAAGGGAGTAATCCGGGGTGTTTATAGTGGTGGGTTTGTTCGTATTATATTGTGATGAGAGGATAAGACATTGTGTTTTTTCTGCGTTGAGCTTTAGTTGGAATGCATCCGCCCATGAGTTCATTATTTGGAGGCTGTGTTTGATTTCATTTGTGATTTCAGTTAGGTCATGTTTGAACGGGATGTAGATCGTGACATCGTCTGCGTAGATGTAAAGATTAAGGCCTTAGTTGGATAGCGATTTGGCCAGTGGTGTCATCATCAGATTGAAAAGGGTTGGTGAGAGCAGCGATCCCTGGGGTACTCCACATTCAGGTTTCCATGGTGATGAGGTATTTGAATTAGATGTCACTTGGTATGTTCTTGCGGTTAGGTTCTTGGTTCAGTGTTCTAATCATTGGGAGGGGGAATTTTCGCTATAAGTGCCTGGCGCACACATAGAGGCTCATTTTCAAAGCATTTAGATTTACCAAGTTAATAGAATACTTTGGAACTTTGTTAGTCTAAGTGCTTAGAAAATTTGCCTCATAGTAACATAGTAGATGACAGCAGATAAAGACATGTATGGTCCATTCAGTCTGCCCAACAAAATAAACTCATTAAGCATGGTATGTGATACTTCATATCTATGCCTGACCTTTATTTGACCTTGCCATTTTCAGAGCACAGACTGTTGAAGTCTGCCCAGCACTGGCTTTGCTTCCCAATTACCAGTGTTGCCACTCGATCTCTGCTAAGCTTCTGTGGATCCATTCCTTCTAAACAGGGTTCCTTTGTGTTTATTCCACGCGTTTTTGAATTCTGTTACCGTTTTCATCTCCACCACCTCCCAGCATGACTGTCTAATATTGTTTAAAACGCACCTCCAACATTCTGAAGCTGACTGCATGGCTGAGGCATTCCTGCTCTCTGTATCCATCTCCTGAATTGACATCATGTACTTCCGGGTTTGTCACAAGCAGAAGTGACCAACCACACGAGGTTTCTCGGCTTCAGAATGTTGGAGGTGCATTCTATTACATAGTAACATAGTAGATGACGGTAGAAAAAGACCTGCACGGTCCATCCAGTCTGCCCAACAAGATAAACTCACATGTGTATACCTTACCTTGATTTGTACCTGTCCTTTTCAGGGCACAGACAGTATAAGTCTGCCCAGCACTATCCCCGCCTCCCAACCACCAGCCCCGCCTCCAGTTCCTTGAAGCACAGCAGGAGCTCAGCGTCCTGCACAGTAACGCTCAGACACCAGAGAGGGGGGGGGGCTGACACCAGAGGGGGGGGAGGTATCTCTGTCACACACACACTCTCTCTCTCACAGTCAATGTCTTTCTCTCTCTCAATCTCACACACTGTCTCTCACACACTCTGTCTCACACTGTATCACATTAACTCTATATGTGTCACACAGTCACTCACGCACTCTCTTGGTCTCATACACTCAGTCTCACAGAGAGTCTGTGTCTCACACACACTCTCTCTTTCGCACACACTGTATCTGTGTGAAACACACACTGTGTCTCACACACGCACTTGCACACACTCATTCTCACACACACACTCTCTCTCTCTCACAGACACACTCGCACCCAGACTCACACTCTCTCACACATACACTCGCACATTCACTTTCTCTCTCACACACAGTCACTCTCACATACACTCTCTCAAACATACACACTTCAAGGAAAACCTTGCTAGCGCCAGTTTTATTTGTGTCAGAAACGGGCCTTTTTTACTAGTAAGATTATAACACTTTAGAATCCATGTGAAGTTGAAGGAATCCTGGAAGCCCAGCTCAAGTCGTGCTTTAATATCTGTATAACATTTAAATAAGGACTTGTATCATATAGCAAGTGGGTTTTTACAGAAGCTATATCCATTTCAGAAAATGCCTCAGATTGAAAAGCAGAAGATGCCACCTACTACAGAAATGGAGACTAAAACACTGTTGTCATAAAGTTAATTTATTTACATACCACAAATGAAAAATGCAGCATTAACATGTAGCCTGCCTCTCTTATCAACCTACTGTATACAATTATTTATTTAGAATGCATACATTTAGCTCACACTATTTTCCAAGGCAAGTTACTTTCAGGTATGCACATACATATATTTGTGGGGCAGAGGCACAGGCAAGCTAGGCATGGGGAGAGGGTGTGGGAAAGATATAGGATACATTTTAATCCTGCCCAAACATTCAGCAGGAAAGACAGCCCAGAACACTGCAGCTAGACTCATATTCGGTAAAACAAAATATGAAAGCGCCAAACCCCTACGAGAAAAGTTACATTGGCCCCCACTCAAAGAACGCATCACGTTCAAAATATGCACTCTAGTTCACAAAATCATCCACGGTGATGCTCCAGCCTACATGACAGATCTGATAGACCTACCACCCAGGAATGCTAAAAAATCATCCCGCACATTCCTTAATCTTCACTTCCCTAATTGCAAAGGTCTAAAATACAAACTAATACATGCGTCAACCTTTTCCTACTTGAGCACACAATTCTGGAACGCATTACCACGCAACTTAAAAACGGTCTATGAACTGACTAACTTCCGCAAACTACTGAAGACCCACCTCTTTGACAGAACATACCACAATGATTAACACATGGAACCAGAACTGTCCTACTCTATTACTTGCTACGATATTATCATGTTTTATTATTATCCTTACCCTTAGATCCTTTTGGTATACTAAGGGGCTCATTTTCAAAGCACTTAGCCTTCCAAAGTTCCATAGAAACCTATGGAACTTTGGAAGGCTAAGTGCTTTGAAAATATCAAATGTATTTTTTCAGACAGATTTCCACAACTCATGATGTATTGTAAGCCACATTGAGCCTGCAAAAAGGTGGGAAAATGTGGGATACAAATGCAATAAAATAAATTAGTCATCACTGCACTGGGGAGTTGGCCCATATAGAGCAAGAGGTAGGGTCTTCAGCTGGCACCATGCATTGGCACCCCCTGGAGACAGACCAGCATCTGAGAAAAAGTGACAACATTAACCATTGCCATGCATTGGCCCCTTCCCCTGATGCCTTTTAAAGCTGCATTACTCTAGTTGAGTTTTACACCAAAGATGCCAAAAGCAGTGAGTGGCCAAACAGGTACAGGCAGTTTTAGTGGCTAGAGAGGGGATGGTGGGAGACTGAGGTCTGGGGATGGAAGAGGGCAGGAGTGCTTGATAGGGTCAGAGGTTATTTTTAAAGCAACATGTCAAGATTAAAAAAAAGGTTTTGACAAGTTCTTGGAAGAAAGGTCCATAAAAAGTTATTATCCAGGTAGACTGGAGAGGGCCATGAGCTTTGGGAAATAGATCTACTTTTCAGGATCCGCCAGGTACTTGCTCCCTGGACTTCTGCAGTTAGAGATAGGATGCTGGGCTCAATGGACCTTGGTTTGACTCGGCATGGCTTTTCTTATGTTCTTTCATTAATGTGATGTAATTAGATGTCAGGGTTAATGTACTGGTGGTCCTCATGAGTTTATGGTGTGGGGTTTATTGTGCTTGGGCTCATCATGAAAGGGTTAATCCTGTCTTGTATATACATTACAGACATAATATGCTAATCTCAACTGAAATGTATATGTAAAAGATCATTATACTGATAATTAATCCCGCAACCTCAGTATGATATGACCATTTGAAAAATGAATCTGTGAGGGAGAGGAAGGGATAATAGTATATGGTATGGATGGGCAGACTGGGTAGGCTTATATGGTCTTTATCTACCTTCATTGTCTCTGTTTCTATATTTAAGTAGTAGCAACATCTATTCAACTCACTATTTGTCCTTACTCATGATGGTAATTATAAAATACAGCCCCTCCTCCACTGACAGGTCAGGGTCTTAGAATAGCTTCAGTATTGCACTATATCCTTGATCTAAGGCCATGAGAAAACAACCACATTTACACCCGCTTACAGTTGCATCATCTGACTGGAGCAGAACTTTCTTTGGCAAACTCTTCCAAAGGCTACCACAGAAATCTGCATCTCCCTGTCCTGGTGTTTTCTTGAGAGGATTGTGGGCCACCAGTTTGTCTGCCAAGTAAATACTCGGGCCCCAAAGCATGCAGAACCCAATAAGTAACATTAGCAACGTGAATTCCTGTTTCATATTCTGTTAGCACCTGATTCAGATCACTCAGATATAATTTTAAAAACGTGTTTATGTCATAAGTCTTCTGACAGTGAAAACCAGGTATTGTGATTTATTTTTCTTTTTAAAGATAATCAATAGAAATAGAATAACATAAAACAGAGAAAAGAAAATAAGATGATACATTTTTTATTGGACTAAAAATACATTTTTAGATTAGCTGATCTAAAAATGTGTTGTGAGTCCAATAAAAAAAAGGTAGCATCTTATTTTCTTTTCTATGTTTTATTTTATTCTATTTCTATTGATTACCTTTAAAAGTGGACTAACACGGCTACCACACCTCTCTACTCTTTTTTTAAAGAGAGTTTATTGTGTAAAAACATAAAACAGGCAAGTACAAGTAATCGGAACCAATACCACAACCAGATAATACTACAACGATCAAAATTCCAATGAACTTACTCAAGTAACTCGTTTGTACAAGATTTTTCTTTCTATGATAGAAGATAAAACAACCCATATAAACTAAACAGAGACGGGGAAGAAGTGAGGGTGGAGAATAGTCGCTAAAGTAAACACTTGGTTCAAAATGTCCCCCAGTTGTTAGGCTGTATAGAGAGAGGTGTGACCAGCAGAAGAAAGGGGGTGTTGATGCCCCTGTATAAGTCGTTGGTGAGGCCCCACCTGAGAGTATTGTGTTCAGTTTTGGAGGCCGTATCATGTTAAGGATGTAAAAAGAATTGAAGCGGTGCAAAGAAAAGCTACAAGAATGGTATGGAATTTGCGTTACAAGACGTATGAGGAGAGACTTGCTGAACTAAACATGTATACTCTGGAGGAAAGGAGAAACAGGGGTGATATGATACAGATGTTCAAATATTTGAAAGGTATTAATCCGCAAACGAACCTTTTCCGGAGATGCGAAGGAGGTAGAACGAGAGGACATGAAATGAGATTGAAGGTGGGCAGACTCAAGAAAAATGTCAGGAAGTATTTTTTCACGGAGAGAGTAGTGGATGCTTAAAATGCCCTCCCGCGGGAGGTGGTGGAAATGAAAATGGTAACAGAATTCAAACATGCGTGGGACAAACATAAAGGAATCCTGTTCAGAAGGAATGGATCCTAAGGAGCTTAGCCGAGATTGAGTGGCACAGCCGGTGACGGGAGGCAGGGATGGTGCTGGGCAGACTTATACGGTCTGTGCCAGAGCCGGTGGCGGGAGGCAGGACTGGTGGTTGGGAGGCGGGGATAGTGCTGGTCAGACTTACACAGTCTGTGCCCTGAAAAGGACAGGTACAAATCAAGGTAAGGTATACACAAAAAGTAGCACATATGAGTTTATCTTGTTAGGCAGACTGGATGGACCATGCAGGTCTTTTCTGCCGTCATCTACTATGTTACTATATCTTTGTCCAGCTGTTCACTTTGTTTCTTGCTAGTTAGATTTCCATGCTGTATACATGGTGCAAATTTATTCTCCATCGAAGCATGGAAGGAACACCTTCCAAGCTGATGCTGAAGTGAGGTTTGCAGCATTCAACAAATGTCTGTCTAATGTCATTTGAGATTTACGATAGCCAGGGATCTCTCTATTGAGCAGAAAGATACCCGGGTCCCAGGGAATCAGCAGGTCAATGAACCATTCAATCTGAAAGTGCACACCCTTCCAGAAGGCTTTAGCCTTGAGGTGGGACTACCAAATGTGCCTATTATGCCGCATTGCTGCCAACACAAGGGGCTAGCTGATGAGTACCAGTGATGGAATCGGTCAGGAGTCAGATACCAACGGTACATGACTTTAACATTGTCTTCCTTGCCTTGACATTAGAGGCTATAGCTATTTTATCTAGAGCAGCCTCCATTGATTCCTATTCAGCAGGAATCTTGCTGTCAGTGAGATCTGTGATACAGGTTCGCTGGCATGAGATCCCTGCTGGTTCTTAAAAAAAGAGTCTGCCTGAATCAGCTTATGAACACTATCATCCTAGAAATGAAGAAAAATTAGTGCATCAAGCGTACTAAATATGACATACTTTGACCTGAGTAAATGGCTACTTAATGGTGGCATTGCAAAACAAAAACATATCAGTGTTGTAGAGCATAATTTTCTCTTTCAGATCATGCTGTTCACAAGCTGATTCAGACAGACTCTTTTTTAATAATTGGCTTTGAACTTTGGTACATTTTACCATTTGCGCAGACAGTGCCAGCTTTGAAGAGATCCTGCAGGGCGGTTATAGATGCTGGTTAGTTGCAAATCTGGCAGTATTATGTCCAGCACAAGCATAATGCTTCTTCAAAATTTCAAGCCCGTATCTTTGTTTCCATGGAAGTTGTTGCGGTCTGAATATTGGTCCAAATATGTTCCTATGAGTCGCGACTAATTTTGATGCACACTTTGAGTCAACTTGTTTGATTGGATTTTGCATCCATAATGTTAAAATGTATTTCATCGGAATTAGCATCAAAAACTGGACAGGATTTGAATTTTTTAGCCATTCTTATAAATGTGTTTGGATTTTATTAGACCCCAAAAATGGCATTTTGGTACATGTCGCACGCTCATGGACTGACAACCTTTCAGAAAAGGGGGTCTAGATCTGCAACTATTGCAGTTAGAGACCTCAAATTTTGGGAAACTTCGTTTAACACCTGACTCGCGCAACAGATAAAATTTGAACAAAATTGGAGAACATAATGGTGGGAACTTTTTTTAATTTTAGACCACTTGGCATGGAATGACCCTATATGTACTTATGTACCACGCATGTAGCACATGCCAAATTAACACTGCCACCCAGTTAGCGCGCCCACCTGCCAGTAATTTCAAAGTTGGCGCACTCTGTTTCCTGCGGTAAAAAATATTTTTCTGTTTTCTATCTCGGGGGGCGGGGACATTCCCAGCAGTAATCGGCAGCGCATCCACATTGGCACACATTGCATGAGCCCTTACTGCTAGGTCAATAAGGGCTCAGGCACTACTTTTAATGCCCTCCTTGAAAAAAGCCTTTTGTTTTTTTACCAACCATGGTAAAAAAAAAATGGCCCAGCGGGCACCAAAAACACCCGCCCACACTACCGCAGGCCACTTTTTACCGCGGCTTAGTGAAAGGACCCCCTAGAGTCTCATGTAGCTAATTTAAAAGCGGATGGAGGAGTGGGCTCTGATGTGTGGAAATGTCACTTTGACTTGCCCCTCCCCCTGTTGCGACCTCAAATATTTGTCAGATATTTACAGACATCAGGACCCAAAGGGTTGAGGCACCCAGCAGTATGCCTGTCAGATCTTTTCCCTATCAAGCAGTTAAGTGTTGGTGTTCTTTGCCTGTTATTTCAGAACAGCACCAACATATTTGAGTTTTCAGAAAAAATCTGAAGACTTATTTGTTTCAAAAATATCGGATTGTTAATTTTATTAGTTTATTTTTTCTTTTGTATTATTTTTGTAACCCACTTTGAACTATTTGTTTGAGAGTTGGTGGGCTATAAGAATCATGTCATATATATATATATATATTTTTGTTGTTACATTTGTACCCCGCGTTTTCCCACTCATAGCAGGTTCAATGCGGCTTACATATTATATACAGGTACTTATTTGTACCTGGGGCAATGGAGGGTTAAGTGACTTGCCCAGAGTCACAAGGAGCTGCCTGTGCCTGCAGTGGGAATTGAACCCAGTTCCCCAGGACCAAAGTCCACCACACTAACCACTAGGCCACTCCTCCACTTGTACGGTGCAAAGAAAAGCTACGAGGATGGTATGGGATTTATGTTCCAAGACGTATGAAGAGAGGCTTGCTGACCTGAACATGTACACCCTGGAGGAAAGGAGGAACAGGGGTGATATGATACAGACGTTCAAATATTTGAAAGGTATTAATCTGCAAACGAATCTTTTCCGGAGATGGGAAGGCGGTAGAACGAGAGGACATGAAATGAGATTGAAGGGGGGCAGACTCAGAAAAGATGTCAGGAAGTATTTTTTCACGGAGAGGGTGGTGGACGCTTGGAATGCCCTCCCGTGGGAGGTGGTGGAGATGAAAACGGTAACGGAGTTCAAACATGCGTGGGATATGCATAGAGGAATCCTGTGCAGAAGGAATGGATCCTCAGAAGCTTAGCTGAAATTGGGTGGCGGAGCAGGTGGGGGGAGGATAGGGGAGGGCAGACTTGTACGGTCTGTACCAGAGCCGGTGATGGGAGGCGGGACTGGTGGTTGGGAGGCGGGAAATACTGCTGGGCAGACTTATGGTCTGTGCCCTGAAAAGGACAGGTACAAATTCAAGGTAAGGTATACACATATGAGTTTGTCTTGGGCAGACTGGATGGACCATGCAGGTCTTTTTCTGCCGTCATCTACTATGTTACTATGAGTAGAGGAGCTGCAATGGTCCTGATATTATTTGCTTACCCATGGTATCCTGACCAACAGGGGTAGCCATGCCTACCTTTTTCTTCATAACTTCCTCTTACCCATTAAGAAACAATCCAAAACTCACAAGTTGCAAAGAACTTCAAGCTCTCTAGTCCCTCACTCTCTTCAGTCTCCTGAGTTGCCCTGAGGGGGGCTCCTAAGGGGTGTCCCCTTTGGGCACATGCCAGTGGCTGCACACAGCAGCATTATGGGCTTTTTAAGGTGTCCCACCGGTTTCAGCTTCCTCAGCACAGTTGCTCACCACTGGGTTTGGTCCCTCAAGCAGCTACCTCCACCACCATCTTTTCCACCCAGGACTCTGCTTTTCCTCTCTCCCTGTAGGTTTTAATGTTATGGTGGTTATGAGCTGTCTTCAAACTTTGCTGTACTATTTGTACTTTTGTTCTGAATGTGTGCTGTGACTGTCATGCGATCTGTCTTACATCATATGAATGTGTGTTTTTCTTCTGAAAATATTTGTGTGGTTTTTTTTTCATGACTGACTTTTAACATGTAAGTGCATCTGGGTCGGGATCACAGCCCCAAAGCCTTTGCTGTTAATGTCCCCTAGGGTCTGGTGGCTGTGTCCTCAGACACCCAGGTGGGCGGTTCTGCTTCTGTAGCACACTTGTCCATGCATGCCGGATGCTAAAATAACTCATCTGTCTTATCACATATTTATAAATCTTGCACAGTGATGAAACTACAAGTCCTTGACAGCCTCTCAGGGCACATGCATCCTATGACAGAGCACATCCTACGATAGGCAGCTACAGGGGGGGTTGAAAGACGAGGGCATTATGTCCTTTATAGTACTCAGTTATGTGTACAGGGTTATCTGACTGCACTGAACAGACACGAGGGACTTGTTCAGCTGTTTGGTGCTCAGGCAGGTGAGCGTGTTTTGATGACAGTAGCGAGTTTCATGTGAGTCATAAGTACATAAGTACATAAGTAGTGCCATACTGGGAAAGACCAAAGGTCCATCTAGCCCAGCATCCTGTCACCGACAGTGGCCAATCCAGGTCAAGGGCACCTGGCACGCTCCCCAAACGTAAAAACATTCCAGACAAGTTATACCTAAAAATGCGGAATTTTTCCAAGTCCATTTAATAGCGGTCTATGGACTTGTCCTTTAGGAATCTATCTAACCCCTTTTTAAACTCCGTCAAGCTAACCGCCCGTACCACGTTCTCCGGCAACGAATTCCAGAGTCTAATTACACGTTGGGTGAAGAAAAATTTTCTCCGATTCGTTTTAAATTTACCACTGGTCTTAAACAAGTTATGGAATATATGCGAAATGGAGAGAGACTGGGCAAATCGTTGCCACACTCTAAGTGGAAAGCTATTTGGGATCCTTTCCTGAAACACTGCTCCTGATGGAAGCTTGAGACTGTGTAGAGGGGAGGGGGGGAGGGTGGAAGGGGTGGGTGTTTTTTTTTTCTTTCTCTCTTGGGGGGGGGGGGTGCGATATTTATAAAAACTGGTTAGAAATCTTAGAAGTACATGGGCATGTAGTGGCCTTGGTTTGAGAGTTAATTGCTCATTGTTAATGTTAACTGTACTTGCTTACGTAGCCGTTTATGGCCTGATGTTTTTTCATGTTATGGCTCTCAATACTTAATAAAGACTTCTATAAATTAAAAAAAAAAACCCGTAACCACTGATCAATCAGTAGGGACAAGACCTGGAAGATAGGAAACAGGAAAGACCTAGGAGATGACCAGGCTGTAAAAGCACAGGGAAAGCTAAGGGTATGCCAGAGTCCATAAAGAGTTTTTTTTTTTTTCCAGCAGGTGAAAGGAGTTAATATTCCTGTGGTAGAGGGCACTTGAGACCCTCCCCTCAACTACCTGACAGCTCAGATGATCCAGGCCTGCCACAGAACTTCTACTAGAAAAGGCTTAAAGAAAACAAAATGTATTTGCTAGAAAAGAAATGGGAATGGGGGTGGGGGGGCGGGGATGTGTTAGAAACAGAGAATGTTTATCAAGTGACTTTTTTTTTTTTTTTTTTTTTTGGGGGGGGGGGGGGGGGGGGGTTCATTACAAAGAATTTCAGTGGCATGGTTATACTATGAAGCTGGAGGGAGATGCAAAGGAATTCCTTCCTGAGTCAGGGGTGGGTGCCAGAAGTCAGGGCTGGTGTTAGAATCGCTGGGACCCAGAGCAGAAATTTAGAAGGGGCAGCAGGTTGCGCTTTATTCAGGTTGGGGAAGGCTTGAAGCCCCCTTTGGCTTGGGGGCTGAGATTAATTGCCTTGGGTTAAGCCCTGCATGGAATAACCTCCAGCTGAGGCAGTAACAACAAGTACCATGATCAAATTGAAGCATACTTTGGGGCTGATCCAGAGGGCAGGAGCAGGGGAGAGGTTGGGTTTTAGACTGAGTCTGGAAACTTCTGTGTACCTTTACACTGAACAGCAGAGTGCTGTAAGCTATAGATGACCAGGTCAACCTGTCCAGGTTGCATCTTGCTCTTGCAGAGAGAAGCATCAGTCAACACCCAGCGGTGGCAGCATGGTTTTGGTATTTTCACAGATATAGTTGTGTGTGTGTGTGTGGGGGGGGGTGATTATAAGTTTCTTCACGTGGCTTGCAGGCTGACCTGGCTGCATTTCCAAACTAAGGATAGAAAGGCGAAAGAGCAATCTGCTGGTGTTCAAGTCTGTACTTCTGAGAGCTGGGAGAGATCATTAGCCACAGAAGGTTAAGCAGGAGCAGCCAGGTGGGTTGAATGACATGAGTGATTTGGTCTGCAGACACACAGTGCTTCAATGTAATGAAATATATAGTCTTGACATTATGCAGCCATGTATTTCTTTGATTTTGGATCCAGTCATTGGGTAAATGGGACCCAGAATATTGGGCTTTTTTAGGAAATGTTTTTGATTCCTTGTCTGATTGCTATAATCCACATGAAACGTTTAGGCCACTATAGAGTGTCCGAGGGAGGATAGGGTGGGGGACAACTGTGTGCTTTTTGAAACTCAAACTTACAGCCCGATGTACTCCTCCCCCCACCAAACAAAAAATATCAAAAATATTAACCCATTTCTAAATCAGAAGAACCATATTGTACCATCAGCTCACAAGTTTTCACCAGTGATTGTACAGCGTTAGTTCCACTGTGGTTGGAAGTGGTCTGTGCTTAATGGTTGGACCCCAGTTGTGCAATATTCTGTAGCAAGGGTTCCCAAACTTTTCAAGGGAAGGGTTACATATAACATAAATTAAAAGAGGGTTTGAGAGCAGGAGATCAAGCCATATGTGGTCCTTTTGGTTTTCAAATGCTAGGGCAGGAATGGGATGAGGGAAAGATTCAAAGGGGTGTGGCAGATAGTAAAGGTGTCGGCAACCCGAGGAGTAGGGGTGGGGGCAAACTCCCTCCTTCCACTTACCCTCACCCCTTCATTCTTACATCTCGTCCCCATCCCATTCACTCACTTCCCAGAACATAATTCACCTTGATCAACGACAGAAAAGGGTGTAAGTTAAATCCCAAATCCTTTCCCTTCACTTTCACAGACAGGGTCTGTGTTTTTCTATCAGTGGCTCTTTGTCGCTGCAGTTCTGTTGGCTGCACACCGCTGATGGAGCCTGGCTATCCTCCAGCCTTTCTGCCGTTGTTGGAAATGGGGAAAATCCTCACTACTTCTTTGGGCCAGATCTGGCAGAAGAAACAAGTGTAGTGGAATGGAAAGCAATATTTGTGACAAGCTCCAATGCACAGGCCATAGTTCGATAACTTTGGGAGGCCTAAGGCAGCTCTATTGGCATCATCTGCTTTAGGAGTACTTAACCCCCCCCCCCCCCCCCAATTTAGCAGCTACGTATGAAAAAAGGTTTAAGGTACAGACAAGTGAGAAAAAGAACCCGTTAGCCAGACTATATTACCAGAGGTCTGACGGAAGAGTACTACCCAACTTCAAATCTGTATTCATTTTGGCCCCATTGGCTGAATGGTGCTGGCATTTTGTCTCCATTTCTTGACCTCCATATGGATAAGATTCAAGCTATAAGTTGATGACTGTTCTTTGTTGGCCTTTTGGCTGAGACTAAGAACCTATAATACCTTGTCACCCAACCCCCCTCCCCCTAACATGCCCATTTCATCTTTTCCCATCCTCTAGTGTCACCACAGCCCCTCCCCTCCAGTGTGGACCTTTTTCTTCTGAAGCAGAGGCTGGTTCTAGGCCCAGCGGAGAGGCAATGGTGGGAAGTTGTGAAGGCTCACAGGCTGGAACTGATGCAATGCATGCTGTCTTCAGGTTTCCTGCAAGGGCCAGTACCCCCCTCCCCCCAAGTTTCCCTGCAGGACCGGGGGCCTGGGGGCAAAGTGTGGGCCAACTTTCTCCCAGCCTGCGTGCTCTCTTAATGGAAGAAAACCACAGAGGAGGTGAGAGACGTTCTGCAAAGGAAGTTTTACTGCTCTGGAAGCTGGCAGACAACTATATACCACCACTGATTGAAGGTGCTGCCCTCAATGAAAACCAAGCAGACAGGGCAGATACCTATAGGGCAGAATTATGTTCAGACCATTGCCAAGCAGGAGGATTAGACTCCTTCTGTTACAAAATGACACTTTTTTTTAGCACGCCACTTTATTGCTTTTAAATTTAGGCCTATACAATGGCAGATGTTCAAATCGAAGTCATCGTCCCCTCACCTCCTGAGCAAAATATTGAAAAAGGCCCCTAGGTCAAGGGGAATGCATCTCGGAACATATGTGCAGTGGTAAAAGTAAGCCCTACCCTGCCTGGGCCTGGGCCTCTGCCTCCCTCAGGTGATGCTAAGAAGGGCCTTTACATCCCTGAGCCTAGAACTTTTCAGCCTCTCTATGGGATTCTATTAGGGGGTCTGTACTTCACGGATTGCTTTCATGCACTGAAACTGCGGACTGGGGGAGATGTCAGAGCAGCCAGAGTGCACATCTGTAAAATTGTAGTGTTAAGTTCTTGTGACTTCTGGGAATGATAACACGTTCAACCATTTTAATGTACTCTCATGTGCATTCCATCATGGCTGAATTTAAACCAGGGTCTACTGCACGCACACCTGCCCACCCCAGCCACACTATCAAAGATCAGCTTTGAGATGGGACGCAGCAGGGGTGGAAAACTACCAAGAAAAAGAGAAAACTTCACTTTAAAATATTAGCAGAATAACAACGTTTAATCAAAAATGTTTACCTTGTAATATTTCCCCAGTGCTGTGTGATAGGATGCGCTTCTGAGGCTCAGCTTGTGTTGTTTGCCATAAAGACAAGAGATGAGCTGGTTGGTACACGGGGGAGGCTCCATTACGGCAGACTCCCTAAAGAACAGCTCTGCAAACAGCTGCACAGCAGGAAGCTACAAGTGGGAATGAAATGTGCTCTGGAAGCCATCCTGTGGCACTCGGATCACAGTAACATCCGGGCCAGTAGATTCCCCTCTATCGAGAGCCCCAGCCAAGCCAGTTCGGTGTTAAAACAAGAAATGGGTCGGCCCAGTAGCACTAAAGGTGAACAGTCCTGAGAGAGAGAGAGCACATCTGGGAGGCAGTCAGCCGTGATTGATGTACACTGTGCCCCCTTCTGTACTAGGTTCAGCCTGTTCTTTGGTAATGTGTCCTGTAGTGAGGCACTGATGGGAGAGAGGACATTTTATAAAGTATTTTTCTGCTTGTAAACTGATCATGTGACCCCCATATGCATGTAAAAAGTACACAAAGAAAGTATGTGTCTGCTTCTATGCAGACTGCATGTTGGTGCACCCAGGAGTGTAATTTGAGCAGAGACAAGAGTTGCAAAGTGTACAAGTATGTTTTACAATAAATGAAGCAAATAAAATAATGTAAAATATGTAATAATAAACAAAAATTATGATGTACCGTGTTTCCCCGAAAATAAGACAGTGTCTTATATTAATTTTTGCTCCCAAAGATGCACTAGGTCTTATTTTCAGGGGATGTCTTATTCAGGAGTAGTTGGGGGACTGTGGCGGTCAGGAACAGTATTGAAGTGGGGGGGAGGGGCGGTATCCTGCAGGAGTAGACCATGGGTCGCCTATCTGCCCACAGTGACTGCAGGACTCAAGCGGAGCAGAGCCGCCCTGGCCAGGCTGGGAATGGAGGAGGGGTATGCACTAGGGAAGGTAATGGAATGTGGGGCCGGGCTGCTCTGGCTGGGGGTCTCGGGAGGTTGTGAGAGGGCTTAGGGCGCAGGATCATCCCTACCGTATTACAAACGTTAAAAAAAAAAATTCTACAGTAGCTCCGTTCCCCGTTGGTGGCGCTTCATGCGCTCCTCCTGTACATTCGCAACACTTTCCATCCTTCTAGTCTGACTTAGCCCTTGGGCGATGGAGCAGCGCCGAAAGGGCTCGGTTACTCATTTTCTTTTCTTTTCTTATTTCTGCAAGGGGGATGTTTCTTTTCTTTCCGGGCTCACTTACCGGTAGTTGATCTTCACAAAAGCGTGAAGGAGGATGGTAGGAGTCCGCTGGACGATAGATTTTCCACCTCAGTCTTGTTTCTTTAATGTTATTTCGTCTTTGGGTTGCAGTGAAAAAAATTAAGGTTTTTGTGTCCATGTCCCATTGGGGCCAAACAAAAAACTTTGCTAGGTCTTACTTTTGGGGGAGGCCTTATATTTAGCAATTCAGCAAAACCTCTACTAGGTCTTATTTTCAGAGGATGTCTTATTTTTGGGGAAACAGGGTATGTAAATATAATATAAGTGTTAAGAAATGCTCAGTTCACACGTCAGTCATAAATATAGTGATTGGCTGAACAAAGAACCATCATTGTGCCTCTCACGTTCTCATCAGTGCAGACTTTGTGACCACTGTATCAAAATAAGGCGTTCTGCCTGTGACTTACATGACCACACTACGCGTTCATACTCCTAAGATGTTAATATGGGCAACATTAAACAACCTAAATGATGACCATATTAACATCTTAGGAGTATAAGTCTCTGGTGAGGCCCCATTCAGAGTACTGTGTGCAGTTCTGGAGACTGTACCTAGGGAAAGATATAAACAGGATGGAGTCGGTCCAGAGGGCGCTACAAAATTAGTAAGCGGTCTTGAACACAAAAAATATAGGGACAGGCTTATGAACCTCAACATGGGAGAGAGCAGATATGATAGAGACGTTTAAATGATCTCAAGGGCGTTAATGTACAGGAAGTGAGCCTTTTTCAACTGAAAGAAAACTCTGGAACGAGGGGGCATACGATGAAGTTAAGAGGGAGTAGACTTAGGAATAATCTAAGAAAGTATTATTTCACGGAAAGGGTGGTGGAGGCGTGGAATGGCCTCCCGGTGGAGGTTGTGGAGTTGAGAACTGTGTCAGAATTTCAGAAGGCATGGGATAAGCATATGGGATCACTTAGGAAAAGGAAGAGTTAGGGGTTACAGAGGATGGGCAGACTGGGTGGGCCATTTGGCCTTTATCTGCACTTCTTAACACTTATATTTATATACATCATAGTTTTTGTTTATCGTTGCATATTTATATCTAACTATAAGTTATGTATTAGGTATTGTCGATTTTATTATTTCTCTTAGTGTTTTTTTGTTATATACAGGTACTAGTAAGAAATGCCCGTTTCGGGGAAAAATGAAACGGACACTAGCAGGGTAATAGCCCCTCCCCCCCCCACCATCCTCCCTCCCTGCCAAGTTCCAGACCCCCCCCCCCCTCCGTGGCTCCCTTCCGAGTTCCAGACCTGTCCTCTCGCTCCCTCCGTCCGTCAGTGAGGCGGTTGCGAGTTTATGTGAGTAAAGTTCGGAGCGCTCTCCCAGCAGCTGTCACTGTGGAAGTCGTGCGTTGCGTGTTCCCCGGCGCGCTCTCTGCGTCGTCGCGTGTTGAGGCGAGGGCGGAGCTACAGTGACTGGAGGCCCGCCCCCACCCTCTACGTCATCGCGTTTAGACGTGAGGGCGGAGCTACAGTGACTGCAGCCTGCAGGCCAAACCGGATATCTCGGGCGCCTCAAGTTTCCGGCTTGAGGCTTCAATGGAACGTTGGAGGTGCCTTTTTATATATATATAGATGTTTTACACCACATTGGAGTGAGTGTAAATTCGTATAGCAGCGTTTGTGCAGTATTGGAGCTTGATCTGGGGCGCAGTTATCCCCACCTGGATTTGTCAGGAAGGATTATGATACTGCCTGCCTGTGCTGTGTATATTCTGTCATGGGACACTATGAGGAAAGCTTGCCCTGCTGTTCCCTGGTGGGGGACAGTGTGTGTGTGATAGGGCAGCGGTAAGACAATAGTGTCTGAGGTCATCACACCCTGCTGCTGTGTGAACTGTGCCTGCTCTTGGGTGAGGGAAGCTTGCCCTGCTGCTGCCTGCGTTGCATGTGTTCTGCTAGTACTGTTACAGTTTTGCTTTTCAGTAGTATCAATCTGGCATCTTTCATGAGCCTTGAAATTGCCAGAAAAAAATTGTAAAAATTAATAAATAAGCAAAATATTGTCTGCATGCCCGCTCTATATCCATTCAAAAATCTGAATTCTCTCCAGATCTGAAATATTAGAAGGAGCAATCGCCTTGAAACTGGAACGTGAAATTTGCCCGTTACCATCAGTGCAAAGAGGAGACTTTTTTTTGTAGGAATGTTAATGCTGGAATTGTGCGCAGGAGAGTCTGCATGGAACTGATTTGCTTTGGAATTGTGCGCAGGAGAGTCTGCATGGAACTGATTTGCTTTGAAACTGTGCTGTTCAAGTCTAATGTACCGGTGTGTCCCTGTGCTAATGCTGTAAGAGGAGAAGAGGAACGCGATTGCCAGTCCCTGGATAAAACCCCAGGGGCCCTTTCGGAGGCTAAGATTAGCAGCTTTATTCTGCAAAAGCAGGAAGTGGTAGTCAGTGGCTCATCGGTCTGCCCCTGCTCACAGGCAACCGGTGGCGACTTGCAGAAGCTGCCAAAAAGACTCTGCTCTTAGCTTTTCATTTTGCTGGATTTTTTTTTTACAATTATTTTTCGTCCAAGCAGACTCGTGGACACTGTCCTGTTCTCCGGAGCAAATTCAGCTTTTATTTTTTCTTGAGATAACTACCTGGAAGAGGGCGAGCCCTGCCCGGTGTCCTTTCTCTGCATAAAAGTGCAGTTTTGGGCTCGCAGACGCTGGTCTGGGGCTCTAACCTCTACTGAAGGCAAGTTTCCATTTCTCAGGATTCTGTTTATTTAATTTTGCCGCTTACTGAAGTGTTTCATTTGTATTCCGCTGATACCGTCTCATGTTCTTTTGGGAGCAATGTCTCCAGATAGGTTATTTTTTTCCACATAACCGTGACAGGATTATGATCTCAGTCTCTCAAATTTACCGCTAACGCTCGCCACAAAACTTTCATTGTGCCAATGAGAGCTTTCCCTCTGGAGTTCGTAAGATCTTAAATGTCCAAGGCAACTTATCCAGGTGTACTTGAAAATTCCTGTTAATCAGGTCGGTGTTCTGTTGTACTTTTACTGACATTGTATTACTAAGATTTAATTTGCCTGCTTTCAAGTTCACCTTATTGTGTATCTTAACTGTTGTTATGCTTTTATTACAATGGAAGTCGTCTGTGTCAAGCTACATCTGTTGTACACTGCCTCGGGTGACTCTTTTTATAAAGGCAATTTCATTATTACTCATTCCAACATTAACACCCAGCAGGTGTCTTGCACTGTATTCGCTCTGTAGCTTTTGAGCAGCAGCATGTACCCTGATAAGTAAATACAGTTCATGCTGTTCTTAGCTACCAGTACTTCCCTGCATTTAAAAAACATAGAAGATTTTAAAATGTCATTATGGTCTTTTGTGTGGTTCCAGAATGACTGATCTGTTGTTCAGGGGCACAGGAAGCTGGGCTCGGTACAGGAGAGGCCCAGGACGAGGCTGTAGTTCAGGACCTCTTCAGATACGTCCTCCAGGTTTTTTTAATTTTTAGGAAAATATCCTCCTTTATCTTTTATGTGCCTAATACCAACATACCTACCCATATACGTAATGAGAGAAACTGTCTCTGGCCTATTAGTCAGTCTGTACACATGGGGGTGCTAAAGAGAGAGAGAGGCATTGCTGATCTCATCTCTGTTTCCCTGCTGGTTGAATCTAAGGGAATTTTTTTCGTGCAGCACAACTTTAACCGTATGTCATGCAAAGACTTTCAGATATCTCAGAAGCCAGTCAAAGTTGTTGCTCTTCTGATAAGTACACTTGGGCTCCGAATCTGTCAAGCTCAAATTTGGAAGTTTTGGAAAAGTAGATTGTCACTGCTTGATTTGTGTTCATTAACTAAAAGCCATTTACACATTTGCTATGATTAAATATTTCTTTAGCAAAGGCAGCAACCATTTGTGTGTTTTTTGTCTCCGCAAATATGATAAGCCTATGCAGTACCACCTGCTTGCATTTCTCTCTATTCTGAGCTAGCTTCAGGCCAGCACCCTCTGCTGTCAGTGTAATGAATTCAGACTGATCACATGGCCTGGATTGGAGGCAGATCATGCCATGTGTGAAGAGAATTTTGGGACTGAGGCAAACTATTTTAATTTTCATGCCCAACATGAAAAAGGAAATGGAAACATAGTCAACGACGGCAGATAAAGAGACCTGTACGGTCCATCCAATCTGCCCAACAACATTTTACATGGTATGCGATACTTTATATGTATACCCAAGTTTGATTTGTCCTTACCTTTCTCAGGGCGCAGACCGCAGAAGTCTGCCCAGCACTCTTCTTGTACTAAAAGCTCTGAAGATTCTGGAATCCTAAAGAGTTACAAGATTCCAGAATCCCAATTAGTAGCAACATTCCATGTAGAACCCCAAAGAGTAACATAGTAAATGACAGCAGATAAAGACCTGAACAGTCCATCCAGTCTGCCCAACAAGATAAACTCATTTTACATGGTATGCGATACTTTATATGTATACCCAAGTTTGATTTGTCCTTACCTTTCTCAGGGCGCAGACCGCAGAAGTCTGCCCAGCACTCTTCTTGTACTAAAAGCTCTGAAGATTCTGGAATCCTAAAGAGTTACAAGATTCCAGAATCCCAATTAGTAGCAATATTCCATGTAGAACCCCAAAGAGTAACATAGTAAATGACAGCAGATAAAGACCTGAACAGTCCATCCAGTCTGCCCAACAAGATAAACTCATTTTACATGGTATGTAATACTTTATATGTATACCCGAGTTTGATTTGGCTTGCCATTCTCAGGGCACAGACTGTAGAAGTCTGACCAGCACTGTTCTTGTACTAAAAGTTCTGAAGCTAACGTCGAAGCCCCTTAAAATGTACGCTCGAGCCCATTCATATCGGTTCATCTATGATCAGGGCATAGACCGTAGAAGTCTGCTCAGCATCGGTTTTGCTTCCCAGTTACCGGCGTCACCACCCAATCTCCACTAAGATTCTGTGGATCCATTCCTTCTAAACAGGATTCCTTTGTGTTTGTCCCACGACTGTTTGAATTCCATTACCGTTTTCATCGTGTAATGAGTCGTACAGGTTCCTATATAGTTCAGCAGCTTAAGTCAACCTGCTTAAAAGAAAAAGCTCAGAAAACAAAATGATTTTCCAGGGTTTTTTTTGTGTATAGAAGTGTAATACCACTGTTGTGTAGTATCCTATTTTGATGTTTCTATTTCTGAATAAGTTTTATAGCTGAATTCTGCTTAACAATAACTAACAATTTTCAGTTAAAAACACAATTTTTTTTTTCAAGAGTGACTAAATGGCAGTTTGAAGCTCAGTGGATGCAGTCTGCCATGTGTTATGCTCCAGGCTCTCTCTGATAGTGACAAGGGCTTGTTGTAGTTCAGACTTTAGGGAAAAGAATCATTATTGAGTGTACATGGAACCCCACCTGAGCTCTCTCCCCCCTCCCCCCCCCCCATACGTCTCTATTTTGCATAAGGTGTTTTCTAAGCAAGATCAGTTTTGTAACCGCCCAGAGTGTCTGCAGACAGATTTTCTTACGCTGTAGGAGTGAGATTTGAGCTGACTCTGGGGGATGTCCATAGAGATTTGCTTCTGGGTATCCAGTTTTCTGACGACCGAGGTATCCATTGTCTTCTCTTATTGTGCCTGCGAGGTCCCGTTTCACAGTGTGATGATGGAGATTCGTACATCTCACTCCCTTCTCATCTTCTTCCTGTGATGGGCAGCACACTTTGCTGTCAGAGGGGCCGACGCACAAATCCACACGATCGAGCCCAGTGTGAATGGCTGAACGCACAGTTTCTTATATAAAGGTAATGACAACTTTGCCTGTTGATGCAGTAAAGTGGCCTAGTGGTTAGGGTGGTGGACTCTGGTCCTGGGGAACTGAGGAACTGCATTCGATTCCCACTTCAGGCACAGGCAGCTCCTTGTGACTCTGGGCAAGTCACTTAACCCTCCATTGCCCCAGGTAAGCCGTATTGAGCCTGCCATGAGTGGGAAAGCGCAGGGTACAAATGTAACAAAAATAAAATAGATACTATTGGAGATTCTACATGGAATGTTGCTATTCCACAAGCAACATTCCAACATTCCATGTAGAAGGCTGCGCAGGCTTCAGTTTCTGTGAGTCTAACGTCCTGCACATACGTGCAGTGGAATAGCAACATTAACATTCCATGTAAAATCTCAAATAGTAGCAACAGTGGAGGAGTGGCCTAGTGGTTAGGGTGGTGGACTTTGGTCCTGAGGAACTGAGTTCGATTCCCACTTCAGGCACAGGCAGCTCCTTGTGACTCTGGGCAAGTCACTTAACCCTCCATTGCCCCATGTAAGCCGCATTGAGCCTGCCATGAGTGGGAAAGCGCAGGGTACAAATGTAACAAAAATAAAATAGATACTATTGGAGATTCTACATGGAATGTTGCTACTATTGGAGATTCTACATGGGATGTTGCTATTCCACTAGCAACATTCCATGTAGAAGCCTGCGCGGCCACATTGGTGATCTGCAAGGGCCGACTTCTAGTGGAATAGCAACATTCTATGTAGAATCTCAAATAGTAGCAACAGTGGAGGAGTGGCCTAGTGGTTAGGGTGGTGGACTTTGGTCCTGGGGAACTGAGGAACTGAGTTCCATTCCCAGTTCAGGCACAGGCAGCTCCTTGTGACTCTGGGCAAGTCACTTAACCCTCCCATGTAAGCTGTATTGAGCCTGCCATGAGTGGGAAAGCGCGGGGTACAAATGTAACGAAAAAAAGAAAAAAAAAGCTAATCGTGCAAATTTGAAGTATGCAGAACTTCTGCGTTAATAGGGTAATCGTACCAGACGTGTGCACCCACAGTTCTGTGCTGAGGGCAGCATGTACTGTACACGTGTCTGAGCAAAACGAAAGCATCAGCACGCATCTGTGCGTGTGCTGGAATGTTATTCTGTGATAAATGTCGGCCTCACAAAAATGTCTTCAATATAAATTGTTTGCAGTGTTATTTATGCACAGAATAACATTTCAGCACATGTGCAGAAACCAGTTTTTTTTCTCCGCTCAGATTTGTACGCAGAACTGTTGCCTCCCGTCCGCCTTTAAAAGTTGCGAGTAAAAAGAAGAAACTGGCGTTAAATCCTCACAGACCCTTTTAACCCTTCTACGCCTCCTGAGACCTAGCCGTTCAGGTTCTAGCATTGCGCTCGCAAGCCTTCTGTGTACTTCTCTGCGTTGGGGCTGAATAGCTGATAGCTTCATTACCATTCATTTTAATATGCTGTGCACCAGTGTCCTACGCATAGATTTTTGCGTCCTGTGGCCATAAAATTGCGTGCCGACATCTTGCTAACCTTGCCTTTCTGCCTGTTCTAGCCTCCTGCGTCAGCCCAGTACCTTTTGTTTTTAGTTATGTTTATGAATAAAATGAGCAGCTTGTAGGCGAGAAAGTTGAAGGGAGCTCTCCTCCCTTAGAGAGGTTGGTTGGGTACTGTTCGTTTTCCTGGGCTTGAGTGTATAGACCTATTCCTCTGCAGGCAGGAAAAGTCCGAGGAGGGGACTGAAGTGTTTTCTGTGCTCTGGTGAATTCAGTGGTGTTGATGCTGCATAGGTGAACAGCTGCTGTTCCCTGGTTTTTACTTGCTGTCTTCCAAGATTAGTTTTTTTTTTTAATTAGGCCATTTTATTTTATTTTTTTTTCGTCGGTTTATCTTCATCTTTAAACATCCCATTTAGTGCTGTTGAGTAATCACAAGTAACATTTGCGATTAATACACAAATGTTAAAAACAATTAAAATTAATGCCATTTCTTCTGACTGCCATGGCCTGAAATTAGGCACCCACCCCAGGCCTACCTTAAGGATACCTGGTGGTTTAGGGTACTGGTTCTTAAACCTGTTCTGGGGAACCACCAGCTAGTTGGTTTTTCAGGATAGCCTTAATTAGGGTTACTTTATGACTCCAGAAAAAGGAGGACACGTTGATCCAGTCCGGGTTTTGCATCCATTGAAAGCAATGGAAGTAAAACCCAGACTGCAAAATCTGCCCTCCTTTTTCTGGAGCCATATGGTAACCTTATCCTTAATGAATATGCATGAGAGAGATTTGGATGTCTGTCACCTCCATTAATTGCAAATCTCTCTCATGCATATTCATTAGGATATCCTGAAAAACCAACTGGCTGGTGATCTCCAGGAAAGGTTTGAGAACTCTAGTCTGGGGGATCACTCTACCATAGTCGTTCCTGCCCATGGTGGCCACAGCCTGTAGCTGTAGTCTCAGGTGAATAATCACAGTTTAAAATTTTTGATCAAACAGCTGTAATCCCATTAAATCCAGAGCCTCAGAATACAGGCTCCTTCATAGAGATAGGAAGATAATGAACACGGAGGGAGGGGGAGTCTGACTTCACTAGACTACCAGGGATGTTTTGGTGGGTGTTGGGGGAGATTCATTGTCTCTGGGGTTGAGGGTCTGCTAGACAACCAGGGGTTTCTTGGGTAGTGGGGGTGGGGTGGGGGTATCTCTGAGGGATCAGGGTAGTCTACTAGACTACCAGGGATTTATTTTGGAAGGGTTGAGACGACCTATGGCAGTGAGCTTAAGACTTTTTTTTTTTTTTTTTGCTCAGTAGCAAATGGTTCTCGCTATTCACGATGGTATGGTTCTTGGAAAGCTTCACAAACCACAAAATCACAAATACTGAACCATTGCCCCTATGAGAAATTAGGGGTTTAGTTCCAGGTTTACCTATGTTTCTAAAAAAAAACCATGGATAGCGAATAATAGACTCAATGGGAGTTAGGAGGTTAGGTTCCCGCTCTGGAAAACCATATGGGATTGGTAGCTTGGAACTCACTCCCTGGATGCTTGGTGGCCATTCCAAGAAGCAAACGGCAAAACAAAAAAAGCGAAAGTGAAAGCAAAGAAGGCATATCCATAAATATGCAAACAACGCAGCACGAATAGTGGTCTTGAAGCATGTCGCTGCGGATAAGCAAAATCATGAAGACTGTGTGAATAACGAGAACGCGCTGTACTACCACCATGGTATGTACTATTTTTTTTCTGACAGTGCATTCTTTTTTTAATGCATTGGTAATTTACATCCCACTACAAACACAGAAGAAGTATCCTCCAAGGAGGCTTGAAGGAAAAGGCGGGACTGAGCATTCATGAGTCACATGAAGACACAAGGAGATCCTGTCCTCACTCAGGCACTTGACTGGCCTTCTAAGCCGACATTGTGGCGAGCGGGGCCATGGCAGGCTTACATAGTAACATAGTAGACAACGGCAGAAAAAAGACCTGCATGGTCCATCCAGTCTGCCCAACAAGACAACTCATGTGTGCTACTTTTTGTGTATACCCTACCTTGATTTGTACCTGTGCTCTTCAGGGCACAGACCCTATAAGTCTGCCCAGCACTATCCCTGCCTCCCAACCACCAGTCCCGCCTCCCACCACCAGCTCTGGCACAGACCGTATAAGTCTGCCCAGCACTATCCCTGCCTCCCACCACCGGCTCTGACACAGACCGCATAAGTCTGCCCAGCACTATCCCCGCCTCCCAACCACCAGTCCCGCCTCCCACCACCGTCTCTGGCACAGACCGTATGTCTGCCCAGCACTATCCCTGCCTCCCACCACCGGCTCTGACACAGACCGTATAAGTCTGCCCAGCACTATCCCTGCCCCCCAACCACCAGTCCCGCCTCCCACCACCGGCTCTGACACAGACCGTATAAGTCTGCCCAGCACTATCCCCGCCTCCCAACCACCAGTCCCGCCTCCCACCACCGGCTCTGACACAGACCGTATGTCTGCCCAGCACTATCCCTGCCGCACAACCTCCAGTCCCGCCTCCCATCACCGGCTCTGGCACAGACCGTATAAGTCTGCCCAGCACTATCCCCGCCTCCCACTACCGGCTCTGCTATCCAATCTCGGTTAAGCTCCTGAGGATCCATTCCTTCTGAACAGGATTCCTTTGTTTATCCCACGCATGTTTGAATTCCGTTACCGTTTTCATCTCCACCACCTCCTGCGGGAGGGCATTCCAAGCATCCACCACTCTCTCTGTGAAGAAATACTTCCTTACATTTTTCTTGAGTCTGCCCCCCTTCAATCTCATTTCATGTCCTTTCGTTTACTGATGTGTATTTAGCAAAGTATTCTTACTGCACAACTGACCATTTAGACCCCTGATGTAGGCCATTTTGGCTGAAACACGAGTCGTGTCAGGTCTTGGTGAAGATTTCAGTGAAGTACCCTGTTTTGAATGCCATTGTCTTAAGGACCCCCCTTTTTTTGTCTCCTCCACTGTTGAGCGTTTGCTTTTTTGGTAATTTACATGACATTAGTTTACACCATTGAGGGGCAAAAACTGTGCATTCAGCTTGCATTAGAAGCCATGTGGTAAGCCGTCAGTACGCAGCTGTAACACAGGTTTTCTGTATCAGCCTCTCGGGCTAATGCAAGATCTCCATCTTTAAAGGGGGGAAGACCTGATGAAGCTGGTTGTCAAGATGACTGATAACTCCAGAGTAAACTGGTCAGTCAAGACCAGCAGTTAGATTGCTTTCTCTTATCTCTTTGTTTTAGTGAATTACTAGTAAAAAAGCCCCGTTTCTGATGCAAATGAAACGGGGGCTAGCAAGGTTTTCTTCAGAGTGTGCATGTGGGAGTGTGTGTCCCTGCCCTTTGCCCTCTCTCCCTCCCCCTCCCCCCTTGGAGTCCAGTCCTTCAGTGTTAAGTTTCCTGCTGTTCTGTGTTACAGAGAGAGTGAGGGCATCTGTCTCCCCTCCCCCTCTGAGTCCTTCACTGTTACAGAGAGAGGGATTTTGTGCTGTGCTGTTTTCCTTCACTCATGGGGAAACCGGATATCTCTGGCGCTTCACACTTCCGGCTGGAGGCTTCAGAACTTTTATATATATAGAAGATATATAGAAGATTTTATTTGGCTTGAGGGATAGTACTTCCCGAGAACAAAATAAATTTTTTGTACAAGTAGTGGTGGCTTTCCAAACTGATTTCTCTGACATTCAGATTCTCCTACAGCTTTAAGAGAAATTGTAGGAAAACAAGTAAACCATGTTTGGATTGGATTTAAAGAATGGGTTAAAAAAAATAATAAGCTTAAAGACTACACACACAGCCCTGAAACCTCTTTTTACCTAGTGCTTTAGTTTCTGTGTTCGGCAGAAGGAAAGAAGTGTTCCAAGTTTGATATATTTGATGTACCACCCATTGGCACATACCATATCGTACTCTGGTGTTCTTTTGTCGATGTTCTATGATTTTGAAAATTCCAATTTTGGACTTTTTGAGAAGAAATTTGTCCAAGTACTGCTTTATGGCACTTATTGAAAGTTCTTCTCTTTCGAAAATGAGCCCCCTTAGTAAAAGGACCCCTTAATTTGTAAAGTATTTCTGTATAACGGGCTTGCAGGGTACCTCTTTCTGCTTCTGACTTTTAAGAATATTTTGTGAGGTTTAAAGTTTTTTTTTTTTTTTTTTTTTTTTTTTTTTTTTTAAATTATTTTATTTATTCATTTTATATTGCTAGCAGCCTCCCCTGACTCTCAGCTTTCGTACGCTCCTAGAGAATTTAAGAAATCTCCCCAGTATCATTTATCTGAAAATACTTTACAATATGCAGTTCTGTGCTTTTACATTATTGTTTCAGCCTTCAGTAAGCTTTCATTAAGTTTCCAGGATCATTTTAATTTACATGGGTGCTTAGTCAGACCATGCGATATATTTTCCTCTATCGGCTTCATATGCGCTCTGAAAAAAACATTGTTTGATTATTCAAAGCAATTTAAGCAGGAAGGAAAGACTTTTGACCCCCAATATTCAGTGACACTGCCCAGTTATCAGCACCAACCAGCCATTTTGGAACTGGGCTGCACAGGGTTGTTGGGGGGGCAGAGTCAGGGAGAAGCCAGCAGTTATGGGGGTGTTGGAAATATTAAGTGCCACAAAAAGCAGTCCTAGCTATGCCTGCTTAGCAATGTGGGTTGCCAGTACTGAATATCAGACGGCACCCTCATAACTTCCGGGTTCTGGCCTGAAGTGTTCCGATCCCCCTCCCTTCCAACCCCCAGAACATCCACAAACAACCCCTTCCCCACACACACACACACCACCCTGGATCCCACCGGGCCTACCTGCCCAGTCCCTTGTTGTCTAGCAGAGAATGGGCAGGAGCGATGCCCACTCACTCCTACCCGTTGCAGCTGCCCCTTCAAAATGGCTGCTGAGACCTCTAGTGGCAGTTTTACAGTACTTCAGTAGGGCTGCTTCTAGAGATCACATCAGCCATTTTGGGATGGAAGGGGGGATCCTGGGGAGGGTTTGTTGATGTTTCAAGACGTGGGAGGGGTCAGGACTGGCCAGATAGCCTTATGAAGGTTCTGGCAAAATAGCAACTAGGACCTTCATCAGACCTGGTGGCTTGCACATGCCGAATCAGCCTGGCAATGAATATTACGGCAAATGTAAGCCACATTGAGCCTGCAAATTGGTGGGGAAATGTGGGATACAAATGCTATAAATAATAAATATTCGAAGGTAAAAAAATGCAGAGTGCAGGGGGCTGAATGTTGACTGGTAAGTTTCTTCTCAACTATGAGATTTAGAATAGAAAGTATAATCTCATAGGGTGAAGATTGTGCAAACCATCCACCTAGATAAAGAGAGCAGATTTTTCAGATTAGCTATATTAGTTACCTGCATGTGAATTGAGCTGTGGTTCTACTGTTTTATTGAATTGTTTCCAAAATTAACCCTCCCATCTACTCCCAGATCTTCTGAATATTATCAGGAAGTCATAAAAAGGCTCCTTGATAAACACGGGCATATATGCTGCCTATGGTTTAATGTTGGCTCATGTAATTGTTATTTTCACTTCCTCCCCTGTCTCTCTTTAACCCCCTCTTAGAGAGAGAGAGTGCAATCCCCACACCTCCCTTTTTGTTTCCCACAGTTAGGAGAAAAATACATTCAATAGTAATATCTGTTCTTCATTATATAATCTGTCCTTTTTAAAATGAGTCTCCTGTAATAAGCAAATGTCAAGCTGTAATTGGTTTGCCTCTCTAAATAGCAGCCACTGTTTCACTTGGGAGTTCAGCCCCTTGACATTCATAGACGCTATCCTAAATGAAGATGTCATTTCTTAAGAACATCATATACAATGTGCCAAAAACGTAAGCTTTTCTTCCTATTTAGGCGCACACGTTATAGAATGGGGCAGATTTGTATATAACTCTAAATGAGTGCCAATTAACATAACGTTTATTCTTATAGCCCACAATACCTCACAGTTCAGTGCGGGTTACAAAAGAAAAAGAAAGAAGCTGAACAATTCAGGAAATACAATATTGTACAAATAACGTAAATATGCCAATAGCAATAATTTCTTTTTTTTTTTTTTGTTACATTTGTACCCCACACTTTCCCACTCATGACAGGCTCAATGCAGCTTACATGGGGCAATGGAGGGTTAAGTGACCTGCTTAGGGCCCTTTTATTAAGCCACGTATGCGCGTCAATTTTGAACTACCGCCCGGCTACTGTGAGGCCTGGGCGGTAATTTCAATTTTTATGTGCATCCCCTTTTCCGGCACGTGGCGCTAACCAAGCAGTAATCGGCATTGTGCGCGCATAGACCATTACCGCCCGGTTAACGCGCGAGACTTTACTGCTAGGTCAATGGGTGGCATAAGGTCTCAGGCCCAAAATGGACTCGTGCCAATTTTTATTTTGCTGCACATCCATTTTCAGCCAAAAAAAAAAGGCCTTTTTTGCAGGCACGCTGAAAAATGGGCCTGCGCGCGTCCGATACATGCGTCTACACCAACGCAGGTCATTTCTTTTGGCGCACCTTAGTAAAAGGGCCCCAAAGTTTATTATTTATTTATTTTATACCCAAGGCTGTAAAACAAATGTGTCTTCAACAAATGTTTAAAAGGAATATAACTTAAAGCTTGCATTATTAAATGAGAAACATATTTTCCCAATTTAGCAGCTTGATAGGCTAATAAAGTCTTATCATTTTTTTCCTAATAATTAAAACCAATTATTAATGTCTCATTAACTAATCTGTACACTGATCTAAGGTCTGCACCCAAATTTGCATGCCCAACTTTAGGTGAGCTGTAATAGAATCCAGGAGATAGAGGACAGGCACACACTTACGCCACCTTTGAATCCAGTATAACTCTCTACAAGAGAATTAGGGCAGTATTGGGTGGGGGGAGGGAGGGCGGGTTATTGTAAAGAACCTAAGGCACATAGCACCTGTGAAATAGGACCCTGTTTTAAAATTGGACTTACTGATGCCACCTGCTCATTCAGCTCTGCATTTTACCTATATAATGCAGGGGTGGGCAGTCCTCGAGGGCTACAGTCCAGTTGGGTTGTCAAGATTTTCACAACGAATGTGCATGAGATTGATTTGCATACAATGGAAGCAGTAGACACATTGCATATTCATTGTGATGTGGTTTTGCTGGTACTCAAAACCAGCCCAAACAGAAAAAGCCACCTGTTTCTGAACTCCCATGCAGTGGTGTAGGAAGGGGGGGGGCGGGAGGGGCGGGCCGCCCCGAGTGCACGCGCTCAGGGGGTGCCGGCCCCGCTGGTTCCCTGCTCTCTCTGCCCCGGAACAGGTTACTTCCTGTTCCGGGGCAGAGAGAGCAGGGAACCAGCGTGGCCGACGCAGCTCCGAGTGATGTGCACTCGGGGCGGATCGGCCCTCCCGCAGGTAAGAATGCGCTCCGGGGGGGGTACGCTGCAGAGGGGGGGGGGGTCGCGCCGTGCTGCACCCGGGGGGGGGGGGCGCAGCGCGGGTGCTATTAGCCCTCACTACGGCACTGCTCCCATGTACAATGTAAAATCTTTGGAGAAATATCAGCAGAGATGTTGATTTTATGATCCTGCCTCATTGGAAAGCCCCTGGTCCTGGCCTTGGTAAGGATCAGTTCTTTGATTAAATAATCATGAAAGGCTTTATCCTGGGGGAATTTGCTTCTAGGAGTGCCTAAAGCACAGTGTATTCTTTTTTTTCTCTTCATCCCTGCCAGACCAGTGGCAAGAGGGCATGTTTCACTGATTTAGCAGGATTCAAGAAACTATTATCAGGTAAAGCATAATGTACTTTTTACCTCCAGAGCTAGGCATCTCCCTTAGTGAGATGGTGACCATTTTATCATCACTAAGTTCTGAATCCTAAGGAGCTTAGCCGAGATTGGGTGGCAGAGCTGGTGGCGGGAGGCGGGGATGGTGCTGGGCAGACTTATACGGTCTGTGCCAGAGCCGGTGGTGGGAGGCGGGACTGGTGGTTGGGAGGCGGGGATGGTGCTGGACAGACTTATACGGTCTGTGCCAGAGCCGGTGGTGGGAGGCGGGGACTGGTGGTTGGGAGGCGGGGATAGTGCTGGGCAGACTTATACGGTCTGTGCCGGAGGCGGGACTGGTGGTTGGGAGGTGGGGATAGTGCTGGGCAGACTTATACGGTCTGTGCCAGAGCTGGTGGTGGGAGGCGGGGATAGTGCTGGGCAGACTTATACGGTCTGTGCCGGAGGCGGGACTGGTGGTTGGGAGGTGGGGATAGTGCTGGGCAGACTTATACGGTCTGTGCCAGAGCTGGTGGTGGGAGGCGGGGATAGTGCTGGGCAGACTTATACGGTCTGTGCCGGAGGCGGGACTGGTGGTTGGGAGGCGGGGATAGTGCTGGGCAGACTTATACGGTCTGTGCCCTGAAAAGGACAGGTACAAATCAAGGTAAGGTATACACAAAAAGTAGCACATATGAGTTTATCTTGTTGGGCAGACTGGATGGACCGTGCAGATCTTTTTCTGCCGTCATCTACTATGTTACTATGTAAGTCTCTAGAATGCCTCTCAACCTCAGGTTGCAATGTCTGGTTGATTTTCACTGTCTTCAGCTTTTCAGAGAGATCCTGATTAATTTTTCCCAGATCTATCATTCATTTTGATGTATTCACTAAGGTGTGTGCATTCTCCTTCACTTGCACTTGTTTGTTCTAGCCACCGACCTATATCAGTGTGCAATTTCATCATTAATTCAAACAGTTCTCCGTTTACTGCTGCAGTATCAGCTTATTCTGGGAAAAACCAGGAGGCTGCGCTTTGACTGACTTAAGGCTCCCAGATGCCTCCGTTTGCTATGTTGTCTGTATAGGTCCATACCTTCACCAGTCTACAAATATTTCTTCATACCTACTGATCCACACTTTGAGGACACTCCTTTTAAGCTGATAAATGGTATGGATCAATTAGAAAAAAATGCCAGGTGAAAAGGAAAATCACCAGTGCTAGCAGCATAAGTGACCATTTAACCTGGCGATGTCACTTCCTCCCAGGTTTGGTGCTTTATGCTTCCTTGATTCTTTAATATAAAAGAAGCCAGGCTGAGTTAGATCTAATCTAATCAAGGTACTTTTATACCGCTAGCTCTCTGTAAAGCTCCAAAGTGATTCACATTAAGATAGACATGGAGGGGCATTTTTGAAAGGGACGTCCAAGTTGTGATTTGGACGTCCTTGCAATAATGTCCAAATCCAGAGGTGGGAAAACCCATATTTTCGAAACAAGATGGACCATCTTTCATTTCGAAAATACCGTCAGGGACGTCCAAATTGTTAAATTTCGCCGTTCCTAGACATGGGCGTTTCTGATTTTCGGCGATTTTCGAAACCAAAGACGTCCATGTCAAAAACGACCAAATGCAAGCCATTTGGTCATGGGAGTAGCCAGCATTTGTAGTGCACTGGTCCCCCTGACATGGCAGGACACCAACCGGGCACCCTAGGGGGCACAGCAGTGGACTTCATAAATTGCTCCCAGGTACATAGCTCCCTTACCTTGTGTGCTGAGCCCACCCCCCAAAACCCACTACCCACAACTGTGCACCACTACCATAGCCCTAAGGGGTGAAGGGGGGCACCTAGATGTGGGTACAGTGGGTTTCGGAGGGCTCGCTGTTTCCTCCACAAATGTAACAGGTGGGGGGGTGGGGATGGGTCTGCCTGTCTGAAGTGCACTGCACCCACTGAAAGTGCTCCAGGGACCTGCATACTGCTGTCATGAACCTGAGTATGACATCTGAGGCTGGCACAAAATATTTTTAAAGATGTTTTTTGAGGGTGGGAGGGGGTTGGTGACCACTGGGGGAGTAAGGGGAGGTCATCACTGATTCCCTCCGGTGGTCATCTTGTCATTTCAGGCACCTAATGTATTCCACGTTTTGCCCCAAAGAATTGCTTCAGGGGTACAACCATTTAGACAGTGCGTAAATCTGTATTTTCAACTGCTAACAAGCGATATATGGTAATGCCAAGGATTCCGCAAATTTATATATACATCGAACACAATAGAGAAGGATGTTTTCCCGTCAAACTCAATTCTATTCAAATTCTGCTGTCCCAAGATTGAAATAAAATCTAGCTGTAGATAGGGTTAAAAGGCAGATGAGATAAATGGAGTAAAAATGATAAAGGATCCATTACACATAGGGAAGAAGACAGAGAGTGTGAAGAAATGAGACTCTGAAAGAAGACTTAGGAAAAACCAACACGAGGAGGTTGTAAAGAGATACCAGGACCTACCTTACTGGAAAACTAAAATAATCAGACAACACAGGCACAAGAAATTAAGTTTTCAGTGATGTCTTGTTATTTGGTTCCTTACAGAAGGAAATGCTTTGCATATTGATTCCAATTTGCAGTTTCTTGTTCTTTTCTAGGTGATGATCTTTGTTTATCTGTAACCAAGGTGAAGGATTCTGTTAACCTGTAGGTTCTGGGTAGGAATCCTTAACCTTCTGCTTATATGCAGCAGTGACTTTTCATAGGTAGGGATGGTTCAGTTTGAGTTCTTGGACCGGAGCTGGTATGATATGGTAAGCTTTTGAGCATCGGTGTGCTTATTTTGTGTTAACTTCACATTGTGACAATGGAGGGAGTTTGTGTTCCTCCCCCTCCTCGGTGTCACTCTTGACCTCTCAGCAACGTACCAGCTTTCTATATGCTACTCTTACTTCCATGTACATCTTTACATCTGATTCCTTCCCCAGCCTCTTATTGCACAACATCCTTCACCCACTTTCTAGTACCCCATTTCCACCGTCTGTGGTGATCCCTTTCCCAGCCTCATCTACCAACTTCTGCATATCATCCCCTCATCAATTCCTGCTCCTTCCCTGCCACTCATCTTCTTTTCAGCTCTAGATCCTTTCTTGTGTTTTAACTCCTGTCCAGGCTCCCATTCTCTGTTTTACATTTCCTATGTCCATTCTCTCACACCTGTACCCTTCCTTTGCCTCTCCTTAGCCTTTTATCCCTTTTGAGTTACTTCTAAACCTCTCCAGGTTCTTCAAACAGTCATAAGTACATAAGTAATGCCATACTGGGAAAAGACCAAGGGTCCATCGAGCCCAGCATCCTGTCCATGACAGCGGCCAATCCAGGCCAAGGGCACCTGGCAAGCTTCCCAAACGTACAAACATTCTATACATGTTTTTCATTTTTCTGCACTTGGTCTCACATCCCTACTCATGCCCTTCACCCTGTCACTTAATCCACACTGTCCTCCTAATGCCTGCTCGGTTTCTTATTCTCCACTCTTCTTACACACTCAAGCCCTAAGTCCCCACTTACATTTGCAATACCCATCAATCTTAGAGCCTGTCTTCTTCTGGTCTCCCACCGAATTCTAGAAGTCTTTGCTTAAATCTGAATCTCTGAACTCTTATTTCTCCATGCCATAGTATTTGCCCTCTTGTCTCCTTTTCTCCTCCTTACTCCAGCATCCATTGTCCCTGCTACTACCCCATACCACCTTATCCCCTTCCACATCATCCGCCTATTTTCTCCTCCAATGTTTATTTACCCTACCTTTTCTTCTCCTTACCCCAGCATCCATCCTTCAGTCCCTCCCTCTCCACACTCTCCAGCATTGGCCCCTTCTCCCAGTATCCCAAATCCAGCCCTCGCCCCCAGCCCTTCTACTTGCAGCAGTGGGAGCATGTACCTCTACTCCTGCTGCTTCGGTCAGTATCGTGAGGGAGTTTTGAACACGAGAATATATAAGTACCCGTTCCTGCGTTTTAAACTCCCCCGCGATGTTGGCAGAGTTGCTGGCCAAAGCAGCAGGAGTAAAGATGGCAAGCCTCTGCTGCCACAAAGGGCAGATCTAGTAAGCCAGGCTTTTGGTGCCCTTAAGCTTCGGCACCCTGAGCAGAAATCTACTGACTCACCCCTGAAGCTGGCTTAGAATACCAGAATTTATGTGAATTATACAGGCACTGTAATTGCTAGTCCAAATGGGAAAAGCAGCATAGTGGGCAGTGGTAGCAGGTAAAGACTAGTTGTCCCATCCAGTCTGCCCAGTGTCTTCCACTCAGGTTCTCTACCACTATGGGGATTTATATGCTTGTCTACACATACTTAAGCCAACATCAACTGCCCCACCATGTCCTTTGATGAACTTCTCAACCCTGAGTTTTCCAGTACCCCCTATAATTTTTATTTTATTAATGTTTATGTGCTATAATAATGCCCAAAGGAGTAGGGAAGGGATGTAGGACAAGCAACCCAGGCCAGATTCCAGCGATAGAGAGTAATAAAGAATATATTTATTTTAAAAAAAAAACATACAATTTATTGCTGTACCTTTTGGAGTCTTGCCTGGATTGATTGTCCTACGTCCCTTCCCTACTCCTTTGAACATTCTGATTCTTCATAGGGAACCCCTTCCTTGATCCGTGATATGTGTTATAATATCCATAGTTCTGTATACACAGCTCACAAAGAAACAAACACATACTCTTACAGTTCCATAAAATATTAAAATTCTATAAACCAAGCACCTATTCATGATAAATCTATATTTCCTTAATGCAATATATTCACACCTTTACTCTGAAAAGCTTCAATAAACAAAATGCCCTTTGACTTTTTCCTATAATCCACGTAATTCAGATCAGTTTACAGAGAAGCTGGTAAATAGTTCCAAAAAGCAGGGACTGCTGCTCAAAAAGCCACAGAGTGAACCTAACCAAATTTCGCTTCCGCTGTTGACGGCACTGCCAACCCGCCTTGTTGATCTTAAGATTATAAGCACAGACCAACAATCTTTTTGGATGTGCTGTATTACTGGTGTTAGTCCATTTTTTGTTTATTAACTCTAACATAATACACTTTTTTGTCTAGCTTTTGGAGGCCAGAACCTCCTGGCTTTGGTCATGACCGGTAGGATAGTAGTCATGACTGACCTGTATCTTGGTAGAAGTCTGATGTCATACCATCTAATCTTCCCCACCCATTAGCTCAGGTGTGGGCAACCTTTATACAGACAGTGTCGCATGAATGTTGGTACTGTCCCTAGTGGGCTGCTCACAGGCAATTAACAAATGTGCCATATAATTCACTGCCGACAAAACTCAATGTGATGACTGAATGAACATAACAGACCATTCTGGTAATAATTTACTGTATACTTCTGACTTTCCAAACAGTTGCACAAAACACAATTAAGCTTAATCAAAGTAAAATTTGTTCAGTAGAAAATGTTTTTGAGAATCATCATTGCACATCATTGTTCTCATTTCATATACACAAGATATATCCAATATCACCCGTATGAACTATAAAAAAAAAACCCTCATATTATAAATAATCTCTTATCTTTTGTGTAAAGCTGATATTTCAGCACCAGTTCATGCAGCTTACCACCCCAAACTTGGATATTTGTGACCCTATTTTGGGGTTGGGACCCACAGTTTGGGAAGCCCTGTATTAAGTGCTGAAACTTGGGTGAGTGGTACAATTACCGTATTTTTCGGACTATAAGACGCACCGGACCATAAGACGCACCTAGGTTTTAGAGGAGGGAAATAGGAAAAAAAAAATTTTCCTCTTTCCCTCCTCTAAAACCTAGGTGCTCCGGTGCGTCTTGTCCGGGTTTTGGACCTCCGTCCTGTACTTACATGATTCCATGTTCCCTGGTGGTCTAGTGACGTCGGGGCAGGAAAGAGCCCCCTCTTTCCATCTCGGCGGCCATTTTGAATATTGCCGAGACCATCAGAAAGCATTGAGAAGCACGGAGAGCAGCGCGATGGGCAGGAAAGAGGGGGCTCTTTCCTGCCCCGACGTCACTAGACCACCAAGGAACATGGAATCATGTAAGTACGGAACGGAGGTCCAAAAACGCTACCTTCGGACTATAAGACGCACCCCCCATTTTCCTCCCAAATTTTGGGGGGAAAAAGTGCGTCTTATAGTCCGAAAAATACGGTAAGCATATAGTATGCTTAGTTAGATTGCTTAATGATGAATTTCCTTGCTTATTGAAAATAAGTGAAGCTTAAAGGATACACAAGTTCTATAATTATTTTCATGAAGAAACCCTTGAGAGAGTGAGGGAGTGGCCTAGTGCTTTCAGGAACTAGGCAAGTTGAGATTCAAATCCTATGTCTTCCACTGATGCTGCTTCTGACCATCCAGCAGGGCTGGCGTTACGGTTGGTCAACCAGGGTAATTGCCCTGGGTCCCCAAGTCACAGGGGGCCTCAAACCTTCAGAACGTTGAAATAGCTACAGCCTGCAAGCAAGCATTGAGAAGGGGTGTTCCTGTCGGTCAGTTTTTAAGGTTGCGACGGCTGTGTTCATCTCTCAGTGAATCCAAGGCACAGGCCATTGACGGTTCAGACAACGTGGATATCCGGTAAGAGTTCTTAGGAAGGCATATAAAAGAACGCGATATGCTTACAGACCCTGGTTATTTTCTCCCAAACAAAAGTCTATGGCCAGACCATTGGCATGTGTGCTCCCGTTCTCCCACTACGCTCCTAAAATAGGACAAGTTGTACATAAATATTGGCATGTGCTGTCAGCGCATCCGGTATTCAATGAGCACCCCAAGGTTGCGCCGGAAGGCAAATGTGGGCGAATTATTAAAGAGATCCACTTTTGACAGGTTGGATGGCCAGCACTCCCCCTGTGGCAGGTGTCTATTGTACGATACACACATTAATTGGTCCAGATCTACTCCCCACTTAACCACACATATCTATCAAGTTGTAATCACATCTTTATTCCATCTTGCCTCAGTAGTGCTCGATTATCCCTCAATGATTTCTTAGGGTAATCCACATGGCACTAACATCTTCATCGGCTTATTAATATTCTTTATAAGTGAAATTCTACAAAGTACTTATCTTCACCACTTTACTCGGACAAAAGGGGGATACGTTGTCCGACACGCATGTTTCGCCACTAGGCTTTCTCAAGGACTTCCCCTAAAAAACAAACACACAAAACCCGTCTTACTTTCACTGAGCCCGGGGGTACTTTTAGCCACCCACGCCCAATGCCCAATATACTTTTACTCCCCAAAAGTATCATACTCATAATTACCCATACGCCGTCCCAGCGCCAGCTCAACCAACATGTCTAGGGTATAACTCCCGTCTATTGTAGGCATGCAGTTGCGACAAAATGGGTTGCCATTCCGGGACCTAGCAAGCGATTTTACTTGCAGGCCAGTACAACGTGTAATAGTGAGAGAGTGGTTTATTGCATCATGTGTCCATGTTCGCTCTATTACATTGGGCACACCAAAAGAAAACTCAAAAATAGGTTAGCTGAACACATTAGCAATTTGAGAATTCCAAAAAAAAGAAGCACCGCTGGTCACTCATTGGATCAGCCAGAGGCACGCTATAGAAGATTTAAAATGTGTGGTGTTCATACAAGTAGCCCCTCCCACGAGGGGAGAAGATGTAAGTGCTCAACTATTTGCTATAGAGCAGCGCTATATCTTTGAGTGGAATACAGTGGCCCCTATGGGCCTTAACCTTGAAGTAGAATGGCTATGAAGTCATGCTATCTCCTTAAGGGGTGGTGCCTATAGAGCTATTTAAATCCTGTCTAATAAGGGTCCGTTGTTACGCATGGGAACGGCGTTCCGCATACCTGTCCTGGATAGTAGTCTCAATGGTAAGCAGCCAATAATCTATTCATTTGATATTAAAAGTGTATACATGTTAGGTGTTACATAGTAGGGTATACACAAAAAGTAGCACATATGAGTTTATCTTGTTGGGCAGACTGGATGGACCGTGCAGGTCTTTTTTTCTGCCGTCATCTACTATGTTATAGTATGATGTGCCTAGTTTTGCATGTGGTTTATGTATTAATTGTAGACTGTGATACATGGTTCCTCCTGAAGAAGGAAACTACGAAATGCGGCCTCGCATCGAGGGCCTGGATGATCTAAAGTCAAGATGTTGAGTTCATTTGTGCGGTTTCTCCGGTAGCCTTCTCCTTGCCGTGCGGTGCCTCCTCGTAAGCAAGCAGTTATACAATCTGTGACGGGACTCACAAACTTTGATTTCAAACCAAAACTTGACAACAGCTGTTTGATACACTCCAAATAGTGGACATGGGACATTGGAAAAAAACTATCGTCAACTGTGTGACATGATTTATAGTCCTCAGCATATATCCCACTCAAGATAATGAGCTAAGAGAAAACACTTAATGGCATTTTGAGTATAAAGACGATCACGGTCCCTATCTGATAATCATTATGGTATGATTACGTATGAGTGTGTTATTCAAGTGAATGTGTACGCTTGGTGGAGAGAAGAGAGTTCCGCAGAAACTGTTATGTTTTTCAAGAAATTTGTGTGCATACATTTGTAATAAAACAAAATATATTACTTAAAATTGGGAGTACTGTATGTGAATGTACTATCTGAAAACCTAGAGCCAAGCCGTGGATAGACTTCGGGGTAATATGAAGGGGCGGTAAGAAGGAGAACCAGCTGTTGACAGGTCCATCATAACCATTAAATCAGAGCTTCCCAAACTGTGGGTCAAGACTTCAAATAGGGTCACAAAACCTATATTTGAAGTCATGACCTGGGTGGGCTTCCATGGTCGCATCATTAATCGGGGGGGGGGGGGGGGGGGGGGGCTCACAATGCAGATGTAGTTAAAGCAATGCAATAGGTCCTGACAGCTATGCATATAAGGATGTACTTCTGCCCACACAGGGATGGTGGGCAGTTTCAAGATGGCCCATTTACAGAGGTACATGGCTTTTGGAAGTTGCCCCCCACCCCCGTGTGTGGGTGTTTCAATATCTCTATCAGGAGAGAGCTTATACACTCAACGCGTAGTTAAACTCTGGAATTCACTGCCGGAAAAAGTGGTTAAGGCGGTTAACTTAGCGGACTTCAAAAAAAAGGTTGGATGGCTTCCTGGAGGAAAAGACCATAGAATGTTATTGAATGGATGAGGGAATAATACACTATTTCTAGGATGGGCGGGACAAATTTCTTGTTCTTTTGGCTGCTGTTGGTGACAGGGTGCTGGGCTCGATGGACCCTTGGTCTGTCCCAGCATGGCAGTACTTATGTACTTATATATACCTATGGATCTGGCAGATGCTTTCAACTCTGGCTTGCTGGACTTAATGGACCTTAGGAAAAGCCGTGCTGAGTCGGATTATATTGTCATGTATATATTTTTATATATCTCGGTGTATCTATATCTGTATATGTAGATACATACATAGCAAATGTTAATATTACAAATATTCAAAGTATAGTGTCCACTGTGTTTTTACAGGATTCTTTTGGGAAGGGTAGTGTTCAGATTATTAAGATGAAGTAATATCAGAGGTGTAGGGGCCCGAAGGTTAATTGAGAAGATGCAAGGCTGAGGAACTGTGTAGGGTTCCTAATACCTTTGCAGTCTCCTCCCACCCCCCCCCACCCCTCAGTAAATGAGAGGTTACACAGGAAATACATTTTTGGACCAAAAGGAGGTTGAGTAAGAATGGTATAGCAAGAAGCAGTAAGATCATGTATCCTTTCCACATATGGCACTCTGGTTCTGGAACTGTCCTCCCAAGGGCCCAATAATGAGTTGTTTCTACCTGCGGGAGCAGAAGCAGAAAACAGCTGGCGAGGGAAGAAAAAATATATCAAGTATAGCTTGCCTATACAACCACAGGAGGAAGCGTGAATCGCTCCTGGAAATAATGTCCCTGTAAAAGGATAGGAAAGGAAGGAACATTGCCCTTATAGTAACATAGTAAATGACGGCAGAAAAAGACCTGCTTGGTCCATCCAGTCTGCCCAACAAGACAAACTCATATGTGCTACTTTTTGTGTATACCCTACTTTGATTTGTACCTGTGCTCTTCAGGGCACAGACCGTATAAGTCTGCCCAGCACTATCCTCGCCTCCCGCCACCGGCTGGCTCTGCCACCCAATCTCGGCTAAGCTCCTTAGGAGCCATTCCTTCTGAACAGGATTCCTTTATGTTTCTTCTGCTTTAAAAAGAAACAAAACAAAAACAGGATTAGATCAGCCCATTGGCATGCATCTGGCTAGGATAGTTCCATTAGCCCTTTTCTGAAATGCCTGTGATATGGGACTGTGTAATTAGCATTCATGTACAAAATAACTAAAATCTGTAGCATGCCTGAGCTTTCATGCTGAGTTCTGTTCTGCCGTTTGACCATCTCCTTAACTGACCGACAGCACACACTCTTTTCCTATTTTATCCTTTACCAGGTCATCTTGGCTACAAGTGTGCAATGACGTTCTGTTTTGCTGACTAAAATTACAATTTTTGTGGAACTTTTCTTTTTTTTTTTACTCAAATTAATGAGCTCATGTAGATTTTGCCTCTCCCCTGCATTTTAAAAGCAGAGGGATGTGTGGTCCAGGGAAGGTTGCTTGGTGACTAATTAGGTGATCCTAGGCAACATTCTAATTTCACATTGCAAAGACTCGTAGGGAATCTTGTGAAGCCCTTAATGATCCAAATTGGGACTGCAATAGTAAATAAAATAATTGTAATGTTTTCTTGAAAGACCAGAGAAAATAAGCGGTTGAAATTCAGGTTTTGGTTTTTTTTTGTTTGTTTCCTGTATCTTATATGTGGGGCCTTTTGAATTCAGGGTCTCCTGACCAAGTCCAGTCGTATCTCAAGCAGTGGGTGAAAGTGCTGTGGTCTGAAGGTTTATTCTTTGCTAATTAATGTTTCATGTCTGCGCTGATATGTAGCTGTGGAAACTTGCTGTTTGTAGTTTGGCTGATAAATATTTTTCACAAAATGTCAGAATTTTAATTTAGGTTCCTAGTTGAAATGTTTAATGTTTTGTTACAGTTTGTGAGTGTGTGTATGTCTGTATTGAGATATATATTTTTAAGAACATAAGCTTGCCATATTGGGACAGATCTCAAAGGTCCATCAAGCCCAGTATTCTGTACCCAACAGTGGCCAATCCAAGTAGGAGTGGCCTAGTGGTTAGTGTGGTGGACTTTGGTCCTGAGTAAATGAGTTCGATTCCCACTTCAGGCACAGGCAGCTCCTTGTGACTCTGGGCAAGTCACTTAACCCTCCATTGCCCCATGTAAGCTGCATTGAGCCTGCCATGAGAGGGAAAGCGCGGGGTACAAATGTAACAAAAAATAAAATAAATAAATAAATACCTGGCAAGAACCCAGAAGAGTAAAACAGATTTTATGATGCTAGAAATAGGCAGTGGATTTTCCCGTCCATCTTAATAATGGCTTATGGACGTTTCTTTTAGGAAATGATCCCAACTTTTCTTTAAACCCTACTAAGCTAACTGCTTTTAACACAATCTCTGGCAACTAATTCCAGAGTTCAATTACATGTTGAGTGAAGAAATATTTTCTCCAATTTGTTTTAAATTTACTGCTACTTAGCTTCATTGTGTGCCCCTAGTCATAGTGTTTTGGAAAGAGTAAACAAACAAGTCACGTCTACCCATTCCACTCCACTTGGTACTTTGTAGACCTCTATCATTTCTCTCTCCTCAGCCATCTCTTCTCCAAGCTGAAGAGCCCTAGCCGCTTTAGCCTTTCTTCATAAGGAAGTCATCCCACTCCGTTTATCATTTTTTTTCGCCCTTCTCTGTACCTTTTCTAATTCCACTATATCTTTTTTGAGATGCGTTGACCAGAATTGCATACAGCGTTCAAGGTGCAGTCGCACCATGGAGCGATACAAGGCCATTATAACAATCTCACTTTTGCTTACCATTCCTTTTTTTAATAATTGCTAGCGTTCTATTTGCTTTCTTAGCCGCCACTGCACACTGAGCAGAGGATTTCAACGACTCATCAATGATGACACCTAGATCCTTTTCCTGGGCAGTGACTTTGCTATAGTTTGGGTTCCTCATTCCCACATGCATCACTTTGCACATTAAACGTCATCTGCCATTTGGTTGCCCAGTCTCCTAGTTTCGTACGGTCCTCTTGCGATTTTAACAACTTTGAATAACTTTGTGCAGTGAGTAAATTTAATTACTTCACTAGTTACTCCCATCTCTAGATCATTTATAAATATGTTAAAAAGCAGCGGTCCTAGCACAGACCCCTGGGGAACCCCACTACCTACCTTTCTCCATTTAGAATACTGACCATTTAACCATGCTCTCTGTTTTCTATCTTTTAACCAGTTTTTAATCTGCAATAGGACATTACCTCCTATTCCATGACTTTCTAATTGCCTCAGGAGTCTTTCATTAGGTACTTTTTATCACATGCCTTTTAAAAATCCAGATACACAATATCAACCGGTTCACCTTTATCCACATGTTTATTCACCCCTGCAAAGAAATGTTTGCTTTGTTTCATTAATCCATGCTTATGTGTATGCTCTGTAATTTTTCTCTTTATATTAGTCTCTATCATTTTCCCTGGCACCAACATCAGGCTCACTGGACTATAATTTCCTGGATTAGCTCTGGAACCCTTTTGGTCACCATCGAGTCTTCCAGTATCATGCTTGAATTTTACAGATGAATTACATATTAGTACTAACAATAGCTCTGCAAGTTTATTTGTCAATTCAGTCAGTACTCTAGGGTGTAACTAAAGGCGATTTTATCAAATGTCAATAAACTAACATATACCATCCGGTCCAGACGATTTGCTACTCTTCAGTTTGTCAAATTGCCCCATTACATCTTCCAGGTTTATAGAGACTTGGTTCAGTTTCTCTGACTCGTCAGCACTGAATACCATTTCTGGCACTGGTATCTCTCCCACATCTTCCTCGGTGAAAGCGGAAGCAAAGAATTAATTTAATCCGTCCGTTATGTCCTAATCTTCTCTGAGTGCCTCTCTTTACCCTCGATCATCTAGCAGTCCAGCTGATTTTTTTTTTACTGTCTTCTTGCTTCTAATATACCTAATAAAGTTTTTTTTTTACTATGTGTTTTTGCCTCCAATGCAATCTTTTCAAAGTGTCTCTTTGTCTTCCTTATCAGTGCTTTGCATTTGACTTGCCATTCCTTTTGCTGTTTCTTATTATTTTCAGTTGCAACCTTCTTCCATTTTCTGAAGGTTTTTCTTTTAGCTCTAATAGCTTCTTTCACCTCACTTTTAAACATCCCAGCTATTGTTTGCATGCCTTCCTTCTTTTTTAATACATGGACTATATCTGGTGTGGGCTTCCAGGATGGTATTTTTGAATACCATCCACACCAGATGTGAATTTTTGACCTTTGCATCTGCTTCTCTTTTTTTTTTTTTTGTCCATTCTCCTCATTTTATCATAGTCTACTTTTTGAAAGTCAAATACTAACATATTGGATTTCCTGTGCGTACTTACTTCAGAGATTATATCAAATCTGATCATGTTATGATCATTGTTCTCAAGTGGCCCCAGCACCATTTCCTTCTGCACCAGATCACGCGCTTCACTAAGGACTAGGTCTAGAATTTGTCCCCCTCTTGTTTATTCCTGAACCATCTGCTCCATAAAGCAATCCTTGATTTCATCAAGGAATTTTTACCTCCCTAGCCTGCCCTGATGTTACATTTACCCGGTCATTATTGTGTTCCCCAGTGTGTTAGCCTCCCTAATTTCTGATAACATTTCTACATCTGTCTGTTCATCCTGACCCAGGTGGACAGTAGTACTCTCCTATCACTATCCTTTTCCTCTTTACACATGGAATTTCTTTCCATAGGGATTCTAAGATGTGTTTTGTCCTACAGAATTTTTAGTCTATTCAGTTCAAGGCCTTCCTTAATGTAGAATGCTTACCCCTCCACCAGTTCAATCCACCCTATCACTGCAATATAATTTATACCCTGCTATGACAGTGACCCACTGGTTATGTTCCTTTCACCAGGTCTCAGAGATGCCTTTTATATCTATCTTTTTCTTTAGTGTAATATATTCTAACTCTCCCATCTTATTTCTCAGGGTTCTTGCATTTCAATATAGAAATTTTAAGCAAGGATACGTAGTAGTAGTATTCCGTGATCAACCATGTCGAAAGCGCTTGACATGTCAAATTGTAGAAGTAGTATGTTCTTTCCAGTTGCAATCATTTGTTTAAGTAGAGAGGTGTGGTAGCCGTGTTAGTCCACGTGTAGAGAGGTGTGGTTAGCCCCCTCCTACCCACCCCCACTCTGTCAGACTGTCAAAGGGATGCTTTGATGTTTCTCTTATATATACTATCTGCCAACACATTTGCTTATTTCCGATCTGACGAAGAAGGGCAACCTTCGAAAGCTAATCAAGAAATGTATTAAGTTATGTCCAATAAAAAAAGGTATCATCTTATTTTCTTTTCCATGTTTTATTTTGTTTGATTTCTATAGATTCTACATGGAATGTTGCTATTCCACTAGCAACATTCCATGTAGAAGTCGGCCCTTGTAGATCACCAACGTGGCCGCGCAGGCTTCTGCTTCTGTGAGTCTGACGTCCTGCACGTACGTGCAGGACGTCAGACTCACAGAAACAGAAGCCTGCGCAGCCTTCTACATGGAATGTTGCTAGTGGAATAGCAACATTCCATGTAGAATCTCCAATGGTATCTATTTTACTGTCATAGTAATGCTTGAATGTTTTCACTTATATACACTGTCAGCCAGCACATTTGCTTATTTCCGATCTGACGAAGAAGGGCAACCTTCGAAAGTTAATCAAGAAATGTATTAAGTTATGTCCAATAAAAAAGGTATCATCTTATTTTCTTTTCCATGTTTTATTTGGTTTGATTTCTATTGATAATCATTTGTTTGAATTTGGTCATGGTCACTCTATACATAATTTTGTAATGTGTTGTGTTTTTTATTGCACTGTCATCAATAAAAAAATTGTTAAAACTTAAGTGCTGATTCTTGTGATTATTCTGTCTTTATTTTCACAGGTTTCTTGAAGGGGTGAAGACTAGAACCAAATCCCTAACTGGACTGAAGAGGGGGAAGACTCGTGTTAGTAAGACACCTTTAGATTCTGATGTCAGCAGCAGTCTGTCCTGTGACGGCGTTCATGGAAGCTGTTGTGTTTAAGGCCCTTTGTGAGTATTTTAGCCTGTGTGCATGGTCCAGACAGCTCAAAACCAGGGGTTGCATCAGTGTCTAAGTAGATATTCCACTTTCTGCATTTCCTGCTTGTAACTCAGAAAACTAGACGGTGTGTGTAGTTTTAGCTAATTAAGGGGCCCTTTTACTAGGGTGCGCTGAAAAATGGCCTGCGCTGGTGTAGACGTGTGTATTGGACGCACGCAGGTCCATTTTTCAGCACACCTGCAAAAGTGGGGAGGGGGACAAAAATGGACGTGCGGCAAAATAAAAATTGGTGCATGGCCATTTTGGGGCACCCGGTCAAAAGAAGCCAGACAAAAGAAACCAGAGAAAAAAGTTCCAAGCAAAAAAGGTCCCTGACATAAAAGTCCCTGACAAAAGGGCCTGATGAAATAGATTTATTTTTGAAGGGTACGAATTTGAAGGGTACAAAGAAGTGGAGGAGCCATAAATTACTGAGAAAGTCCACGGCTTGTCACTTGAAAGTCCTGGCACCTGCCTACGGCTTGACTTCACTATCCACACTTGGTATCTAGTGAGAATCATAAATCTGCTTGAAAACATAATCCAGCTTCATTAAGAGTCTATTTTGTTGTGGGGTTTTTTGGTATAGGTTTTTTTGGGAAGTTTTTTTTTTTTTGTCATGGTCTGTTTTGGTTTTAGTCTGTTTTGTTGGGGTTTTTTTTTTTTTTTGTATGGCCTATTATGTCGGGGTGCCCCATTTTGGGCCTGAGACCTTACCAACACCCATTGACTTAACGGTAAAGTCTCACGCATTAACTAGGCGGTAATCGTCAGTGCGCATACACTGCTGATTAGCACCCGGTTCGCGCCATACGCCGGAAATTTTCCAGCGCGCACAGTTGACGCGCATAAAAAATGAAATTACTGTCTGGGCCACGCACTAGTTGGGTGGTAATTCCAAATTGGCACGCGTTGGGTGCACATAGGCGCCTACACAGCTTAGTAAAAGGACTCCTTAGGGAAGACAAATGCAATATGGGTATTTTGATTTATTATGTGAAGTAGTTAGAAATTGGAAAGAACTGGCAGAGCTACCCATCAGAAAGGCGGGAGAGGGAGGATGTGATAGAGATGAATGCACAGGAGACGAGTTTCTTTCCATTGAAAGGAAGCTCTGAAATAAGGGGGTACAGGATGAAGGTGAATGGGGACAGACTCAAAAGTAACCCGAGGAAATATTCTTCACGGAAAGGGTAGTGAATTCATGCTATTGTCTCCCAGTGGTGGTAGCAGAGACGAAATTGAAGAAAGCTTGGGACAAGCACATAGGATCTTGAAGGGATAGTAGATGGCATGGTTGGGCAGACTGGATAGGTCATATGTTCTTTATCTGCCTTCATTTTTCTCTGTTTCTATCAGGGTTATTCCTCAAGGAGTTCATTAGCTAAAGCAGTGGTTCCCAAACCTGGTCCTGGAGGCACCCCAGCCAGTCAGGTTTCAGGATATCCACCATGAATATGCATGAGTCCTATGTTCAGTTTCGTAAACTTTTCAAAACATATCTGTTTCAGAATACGTTGACAGAACGAATATGTAGTAACTAAAAATATGCTTGATTATATTGTTGGTTATGAATGGTTGTCCATTGTTGATTTATCTTTTGGTATGGATGTTTTAGTTTGCTGTGCTGCTCTATCAAATTAATGGATTTCCTATATGGTTTTTTTTTAATGTAATATTTTATTATAAGACTAGGAAAAAAAGGCCCGTTTCTGACACAAATGAAACGGGCACTAGCAAGGTTCTCCTTGGAGTGTGTATGTTTGAGAGAGTGTGTGTGAGAGTGACTGTGTGAGAGAGAGAGAGAGTGAATGTGGGTGTGTGACAGAGAGAGAGTGAGAGGGGTGCAAGTCTGTCTGTGAGCGAGAGTGTGTGTGTGTGTGTGTGTGTGTGTGTGTGTGTGTGTGTGTGTGAGAATGAGAGTGTGTGGGTCATCGTTCCAGGGTCACCCCCATCCCTTCCTTCCACCCCCCCCCCCCCCATCCCTCTCCGTATAAAAAGTTTGCTGTGACTGGAGCCTTCATCCAAAAAAAGAAATGGTCCTGAAAACGAAGGCATAAGAGATTTTGAACCATGTTCTCCTAAACTGAATATTCCCGTCACATGCATATTATGAAGCTCATCCTTATAACGCCTACTTGCTAATCCAGTGTTATAGCTCGAGAGTAGTGTAGATTTAAAGGAAAAGATCTGAAGGATTTTCTATGGCACAGTGACATCTTTACACATTCTAAGGCAATGTGCAATTCTGTTTGTCAGTAAAGTCACAGAGATAATGGGAAATCTGCCGTCAGTACTGAGGGGAATGGAGAAATACATCTTTCTCTCTCTTTGCACTCTTCCATTCCTGCCACCGATGCTGCTCCTCGCGCTCCAAATTGTCCTCCTGGAGCTCCTTCGGCAGCGGCGGGAGCCGCAAATGTTCTCTCCTGCCGCTGCTACTGTTGTCTTTGCGACCGGAGTGCCCGCCCCGCAGCCATTTAGGCTGCGTCTTTGGAGCTCCGAGTGTCACGGTCATCCCCTCCCTCCCCTCTTCCAAATGCTCCCTGCTGCCTTTCTTTTCGGCCGGCACCGCGAGCTGGCTCACCACTTCCGGTTTTGCCGCGGTGCCGCCGACGCCGCTCCTCGCACTCCACATTTTCATCCCGGAGCTCCTTCAGCAGCGGCGGGAGCCGCAACTGTTGTCTCCTGCCACTGCTACTGTTGTCTTCGCGCATCGATTTTCAGAGGGCACGGATGCTTCAGACTTCAATTGGAACTCAAATAGGGTGGGCGATGCGATTCGCTGAGTGTCAGTGCTCCGCCCTCGACGTCATCACGTTGTGACGCGAGGGCGGGGCAGACACTCATGGGCATACAGCGATCTACACAACTACACACTTAGAACTTGGAGACTTCCGGTTTCTGGCTTCATTAGAACATTGGAGGCGCGTTTTATATAGAGAGATGTAAACCGTTCTGTTTTGTGAATGCAATAAGAAACAGTATAGTAAATAAATGATAAATGATGAGAGAGATTTGCATGCAGTGGAGATATTGCATGCAAATCTCTCTCATGAATTAGATATCTTGAAAACTGACTGGCTGGGGTGCCTCCAGGACCAGGTTTGGGAACCACTGAGCTAAGGTGCTATGGAGTTGGAGTTTGGAATTAACAGTCCAAAAATGGTTCAAATTAATATATCAACATATAAAAACCTGTAGGTGAAGCCCAGTTCTGTGCTTATAGGTGTGGCTTACATGATCTAATGCGTATTCAAACAAAGAAACCCTATATAATTATAACACACTATCCATAGGAGCATATGTTTCACTAACGAGCTTTGTCACCCGTACAATTTGGTGTTTATGCCTTCAGGTCCCTGGAAACTACTTCCATGGCTGTTGTGCTATTACTTTACTGGTCAGAGCACTGGGACTTGCAATGGAATGATATGAAAGGGAAATATTTTTCCTGTGTCATTTTTAAATTTTAGGCCTGGCACCGTTCTCCTCTTTTTAAAGTGCTTTTATTTAAAAAAAAAATTTACAAAGAATATTAACAAATTAACACTTGCAGGGAAATAAGGTATCCATAAAGAAAATACAAGAAAGGAATAATAAATCACTCCCATTAAAGGGAACTGAGAAGACAATAGATGTCTTCTAGTAAGTTCTCCAAAGTGAAGGGAGGAGCCCAGATCACAGAGGATGACATTTTAAAAGCTAAATAATAACACATACAAAAATCGAGCCAACGTGTAGTAAATTCTCTTGTTCTAGCAATTTACATCTCTGATCTAGAAACTAGTACAATTGTTGTGGATCAAAAAAATATCTATATCTAGGATTATTTTTATTTATTTTGTTACATTTGTACCCTGCGCTTTCCCACTCATGGCAGGCTCAATGCGGCTTACATATTGTATACAGGTACTTATTTGTACCTGGGGCAATGGAGGGTTAAGTGACTTGCCCAGAGTCACAAGGAGCTGCCTGTGCCTGAAGTGGGAATCGAACTCAGTTCCTCAGTTCCCCAGGACCAAAGTCCACCACCCTAACCACTAGGCCACTCCTCCACTGTTGCCACTATTTGAGATTCTACATGGAATGTTGCTATTCCACTAGCAACATTCCATGTAGAAGTCGGCCCTTGCAGATCACCAATGTGGCCGCGCAGGCTTCTGCTTCTGTGAGTCTGACGTCAGACTCACAGAAACAGAAGCCTGCACAGCCTTCTACATGGAATGTTGCTAGTGGAATAGCAACATTCCATGTAGAATCTCCAATAGTATCTATTTTATTTTTGTTACATTTGTATCCTGCGCTTTCCCACTCATGGCAGGCTCAGTGCGGCTTACATGGAGCAATGGAGGGTTAAGTGACTTGCCCAGAGTCACAAGGAGCTGCTATTATCACATTTAATCAATCATTTAGGGGCTCTTTTACTGACAATTAGTTCATGTTATTTGCCACAGGACTCATTTTATTCCTTTGGGCCCTGCAGCAGATAAACATGCGATAATCTTCAGTAAAGACTCCCCTTAGCTGAATAATGACGAAAAAAGTTGCCTCCCAGAGTGGTAATTTCTGGGCGCATTCTCAAGAACTTTGACAACGTCTGTTCTGGTGGCCCATCACAAGTTGGGGAAAATCCAGATCTGCATTTAATGAATCTGAAGTAAAGCCGCATAATCATTTTTATCAGACTCAAAGACAAAAACAACTATTAATGTAACTCGCTCAATAGTTATAATACTAGCCGTTGAGCCCGTTAAAACGGGCTGGTATTGGAGGTCGAGGCCCCCCCCCCCCACGAGGTCGCCGCCCCCCCCCCCCCCCACGAGGTCGCCGCTACCGTTCCCCCCCCCCCCCCCCCCGGAGTCGCCGCCGCCGCCAGCCCTCCACCTGGCCCAGGCCCTCTCTCCGCTACTGTACTTACATCCATTCGCCGGAACGCAGCAGGGCAGATCAGCTGAGCTGCCGTCGGCCTTCCTTCTCTGCCTGTGTCCCACCCTTGTGTGACGTAACGTCAGCGAGGGCGGGGCACAGGCAGGGAAGGAAGGCGGACGGCAGCTCAGCTGATCTGCCCTGCTGCGTTCCGGCGAATGGATGTAAGTTCAGTAGCGGAGAGAGGGCCTGGGCCGGGTGGAGGGCTGGCGGCGGCGACACCGAGTGGGGGTAGCGGTAGCGGCGACCTCGGGCGGGGGGGTGGAGCGATAGCGACCTCGGCGCAGTCGAGTGAGTCGGTCACTCGCCGTTTATATGTTTGATTAGAGTTCTCGAGTATAGCTGATACATACAGGGAACCCAGTAGACCAAGAGAGGCACCCTCAGAGGCCTCCGTTTATCTCTTAGATGGTAAGTAGAAGGTGTTTGTAACTGGTCAAGTTGCCTCATCTGGCACCTTGAGTGCGTCAATCATATTTTTTCTAAATAACTTTCTGGGGCCCTTAACAGTATCTTTAGTTAAGCAACCATAAGTTTCTCATCTCATGCTCTAAATTCCCAGCTCTTCTAATAAGGTCCAAATTGTCTCACCTCAAGCCAGGATGGACGTATGAAACACCAGACAACACTAGTTGCAACTTTCCTTTAAGGTGTCCATATGTCCCGCTCTTACCACAAGCTTTTGAAGAGAAGTCTCTGTTGCTGCCATTCTTTAATTTGCTTCTTTTTCAGGTGATGACAGGAAAGCGTTGTATCAAAAGGGTTAACCCTACTTCCTTGGCTCACGATTTCGGATTTCCCATCTATTGCCAAATCCCCAGCTACAGTTTGTCCCCAGCAGAAATCCCCTGTTGAGCCGGGGAACACCTCAATTGATGACGCTTTGCTGTCACACCAATTACTCCCACGGTCCATGTTTTCATCACCAGAGGCTTCCTTCTATGTTCTGGCATCAAACACAGTCTCTCTGGTGCCAGGGGTGAATCACAAGAACTGGAGTGAATGAAGCGTCTGTTCACGCTTTCCAAAAATACTAGGACTAGGGGGCATGCGATGAAACTACAGTGTAGTAAATTTAAAACCAATCGGAGAAAATTTTTCTTCACCCAACACGTAATTAAATTCTGGAATTCGTTGCCGGAGAATGTGGTGAAGGCGGTTAGCTTGGCAGAGTTTAAAAAGGGGTTAGACGGTTTCCTAAAGGACAAGTCCATAAACCACTACTAAATGGACTTGGGAAAAATCCACAATTCCAAGAATAACATGTATAGAATGTTTGTACATTTGGGAAGCTTGCCAGGTGCCCTTGGCCTGGATTGGCCGCTGTCATGGACAGGATGCTGGGCTCGATGGACCCTTGGTCTTTTCCCAGTGTGGCATTACTTATATACCTTATTCGAGGGATCCACCTCTGCAGCTGCTGCAAGGCCTGGCCCCGAAAAAACACCAGCAGAGCTCCTTATGTAAGGAATAGTCAATTGACCAGAAACAGGTAAAACTTTTGCTTTCTTCTTGCCCATCTCAAAATTAACAAAAAAACAGGAAAGAAGCGAGAAAATAGAAAACTTTAAGGAAGAGCAGAAGGCAAAACTGTGTAGGAGACCCAGAGCAGTACTGCATGCTGGCCATTCTCCTGTTCCTTTGGGCTTCCATCTCAGTCAGAACCCAGATGGGTTGGGATTGCATGTTATGGCCTTCATTTGCAGCTACTCAGGGTTTTTTTCCCCTTTAGTTCAATAATCATGGGCCTTGATTCTGGCCACTAGATGTCACTATTGCACAATGACTACAACACTCTCCTCCACAGCATTCTTAGCCCTGACCAACCCAGAGAGTGGAAGACCCGAACCAGAAGTCAGACCCAAGTCGTGGCTGCATTCACACTACTGCCAGTGAAGCACCAGTCCATTCTTTTCTTTTGCCTTCTTGTACTCTCCAGCTCAGTGGAAGTTTGTAAAGAAATTATACATAAGAGGTCAAAAATGTCTGTCCTGCAGCAGATTAACTATCTGAAAACTGAGCAGAATGGGACCAGATCTGGCAAGGAGGGGAATCCCAAGAACAGCTGAATGTTCCAGATATACGCTGTTAAGGTATATTAAAAATTTCCTACCAGGAGACATTGACAGGGTATTTCATAGCTGCAAAATAAAGGGTCTATAATGTGTGGAACAATTCATTGGGAAAGGGAGTTATTACATTTACAAAACTGAAGGAACAGTACCTGCCTGAGGAAACAAACTTGTTTTAATACCAACCATTGAAATGTTATTTCAGAACACAAATAGGAGACTTATTTAATAGTGAGTCTAAACCAATGTAAACACTATTCCAATTAAACAGCATGAAAGGGGGCAACTCTAAATTACATAAAATTTATAGATAACTTGTTATCAATAGAAATCAAACAAAATAAAACATGGAAAAGAAAATAAGATGATACCTTTTTTATTGGACATAACTTAATACATTTCTTGATTAGCTTTCGAAGGTTGCCCTTCTTCCTCAGATCGGAAATAAGCAAATGTGTTATTTGATAGTATATATGTCTTATTTCCGATCTGACAAAGAAGGGCAACCTTCAAAAGCTAATCAAGAAATGTATTGAGTTATGTCCAATAAAAAAGGTATCATCTTATTTTCTTTTCCATGTTTTATTTTGTTTGATTTCTATTGATTACCTTTAAAAGTGGACTAACACGGCTATCACACCTCTCTACTTATAGATAACTTGGAAATAAGGTAATTGCCTCATATGTAAAGCTGGGAAGTCGATCTGGGGTGAGGAACAATGGACGCAGCTATTCAAATACATATATAGAGGAATAATTGTGAGTTATATGCTTGAAAATAATTATAATAGCGTTATATCCCCAAGCGCCTATTCAAAATCTGTGGGATGGGATCACCATAATGCTGGCGAAGGTGTGGTGGGGAGGGCACCTACATCCATATTTGGTGGCACATACTGAGAAAGATTTCTGGAGAAAAGTATGTAACTTTTCTGGTCAGATTATGAAAAGAAAACAAATGAAAGCCGAGGTCAAGGTGACATTATTGAACATTCCCCTCCTCAAATGTGGCTTTAGCAGAGGCTGCTCTAGTTAGGATGGGAGTCATAGCAGCATGGGTGACCATAGTCCAAGATCGGAAACAACAGGATCGAGTTTCTTTAGGAATGGTACATCAGAAGTTTTGTAACGTGGAATGGGGAAAACAGAGAATCTGAATATTGTAAGTGTCACTATTTTGCTATTGAGCTCTGTTGTATGCTTTCTGGTTAATAAAGTTTTGAGAAAATTAAAAAAAAAAGTTTTGTAACGTATATAATATGCCCTGATTAACTGCTCTTAGACATGCATTTCCAAACAGTTTGGACACCCTGCATTCAAAGGATAGAAACTCAAGATAAACTGACCAGAAAGCAAAAGTAGAGAGTAGAACCCACCCAACTCAAAACGATGGAGGAGGGAATAGCACTCCTTTCACCGCCTCCAAAATGGCAGCGCCCTGCCCAGTGCATCCTGGGATGCGCTAATGGGGCTTTCTTACTATATAAACTCCATTATATGGTAGGGAAGCCCCACCCATTAACATCCCAGGATGCACTGGGCAGGGCACCACCATTTTGGAGGCGACACTGGAAGGAGGAGGGAGTGCTACTCCTACATTGTTTTGAGGTACACGGGGGGGGGGGGGGGGGGGGGAGTGCGCTAGACCACACTGGATGTCCACTGGACCTCCAGCCCTTGAGCCCTTTCCTGTCCGGGAGTGAAGGGTCAGGGGAGTTGGGGGTGCTAGACCACCAGGGTGGGGGGGATCTGCCAGCATGCAGATGCGTGCTGGACAGGGCTCTCCATTCCTTTCCAATTCTTTGCAAACCACAACGCTAGCTCAGCTTGCGTAGGGTTTGCCGCGGGAGCAACGCCCTTATTTGGCACATTGCCCACTGAACATTGGGGAGGAATAGGTAATGCCTTGTTTTGCATGCTCATTGCGTTCAGAGCCGACGAGCATGTTGTTACACGTGTTTGTCGGCACTGATCATCGGGCAGGAGCAAACACAGGCGCTAATACAGCGCTGCGTACATCTAGTAGTGCTTTAGAAATGATAAGTAGTAGTAGTAATATAGCGCTGTTGGCTTCTAGCGCCCTTGTGTGCTTTTGATCATCTGCCCATTAGTAACACATGGTAAATGCAACAGCAGATGTCATTTATTTGGTGTTAAATGAATAATTGCTAAAATGGAGCAAAATGATATATTAAGGATATGTATTTTTGTTACGGTCAGACAGGACCAGTTTGTATTTTGACTTAGGTAATCTGAATACATTTATGCTTGTTTTTCAGAGGAGCCGGGTACCACTATGACAGTCACTATAGTTTACGATAACTCTGAAGCAGTAGAGTTGTGTACATCTCAATCCCTGTATCTTACGCCTGTGGCAAGGCTGATCATCAGCGTGATGTTTCCGGACTGCAAAGAGCCAACCAGGCCGTTTTCCAACTGGGACATCCTGGACCAGCTAAAAACCATGATTGCTCCAGACCAATTTAGCTCCCTTCGTGTTTCGAAGAGCACAAAAGATTTTGTTCGAATTGAAGGCGAAGCAGAAACAAAGCATTTAGCACAGACTCTGCTGGCAAAACTGCATGGGAAGGTCATAAAATTAAATGGCTTTCTTGATGGCTTGGTTGTGGAGACTACTGAAGCAAGTGTCGATTTTCCAACCCAACAAGACTGGGAAGCTTTCTCAAAGGAGACAGCAAACGAGGAGCTTTCTGAACAAAGTTCAGCTTCTCTTCCCGACAGTATCTACTTAGAAGGACTGCCAAGCAAATGGTTTGTCTTAAAGGGCTCAAACAGTGAGAAACCCAGTGAAGCTGCCCTTCAGATGGTATTTGAAAGATACGGGAAGGTAAAGAACACAGATATCCCCATGCTGGATCCTTACAGAGAGGAAAATGCCAGCGGGAACTCACTGGGGGGCATTCAGACTTTTGCAGCTTTCGTCCAGTATGAAGATCATGCAGACTTTGTGAAAGCCATGGAGGCTCTCCGAGGAATGAAGTTGATGTATCAAGGGGAAGATGGGAAAGCTCTGGCATGTAATATGAAGGTAATACTGTTTGCCCCGTTCATCTTCAATTATGAATGTGCAGGTATTGAAACAACCTTTTGAAAGCGAGATGATTGAGAGAGGGAAACGGAGGCAAAATTCATGACTCTAATGTATGTCTGCTCTGGCTCTGAGCATGTGGGTAGCAGTGGCGTAGCCACAGGTGGGCCTAGGTGGGCCAGGGCCCACCTACTTAGGGTTCTGGCCCACCCAACAATAGCACACATTTAGTGGTAGCTGGTGGGGATCTCAAGCTCTGCCACCTGAAGATTTCCCCCTGATAGTAACAAAAACGCTACTGTCCATGATACCGGCACCTGCACATACTCAGTTTTCAGCGCATGCCTGCTGCAGACTTCCAAGGTAGAAAGAAGTGTTTTCCCACCAGCTGACATATTTTTTTGGTGGGGGGGGGGGGGGGGATGAGAACACTTGGTGCCCACCCACTTCTTGCCTAGGCCCACCCAAAATCTGTTGTCTGGCTACGCCCCTGGTGGGTAGAAATTTGGTATATAATAAGCTTAGCTTGCCTCACTCCTATTGAAATGCAAATCTTTCATACAAATGTACAGCCAGTCAACACCCAGCTCACCTGTAGAAACCTCGGGTACCCCAGTTCAGGTCACATGACTGGCTGTACCAGTTTGTTGAGAGAGCTTAAGGGTGGTAATACATACTGGTCCACTGCTTGCCCCTTCCCCTGGTTCCCAATCTATAAAAGCGGTATCCATTTTGTTGAGATCCTAGAAATGGTCTCGCAGTGCTAGACTTGACCACATCGTAAATGTTTAGCTCCAATGGGTGCAGCTTTGAAGGAAACCATCAAATGTGTTCAATGAGATTATAACATCAGAGAGCTGTCAAACACAGGACTTCAAAGAAAAATAAATTTTGGTGTGACTCGGAGTCACTTTTTATAGGATATATTTAGAACATGTAGTAAGCCTAGGGTAGGAGTAAGTTAGTACTGAGTGCCTGGTCCACATTATGGGCTAAAGCATAGAAAACGTAATGTTTTGATGTATTTCACCCAATCAAAGCAGCCAGCTCTATGAGTGCCAGTATGTGGGCCCTCGGTATTAAGTAAGCTCCTTCACTGTATTGTTTGGCACCACAGTCATGTTTTGAAATGTTGGTGCCTAGGCACCCAGTGTTCTGGAACAGTGTTTAGAGCAGAGACCTTTTTAGCAAGAAGATCGATTTAGGCAGAGGTTCCCCAGCAGACGTTGTGCACATGTGACCAACAGTCCTTGAAACCCAACAAGGAAAATAAGCAGCATTATTTGGTGTCTTACTGATAGCATAAGTCCTTCCTTAGAGCATATTCAATGTTATCCTTTTTAACTCCAGGTTTTAAGTATTGACTGTATTTGAACCTGTGATTTCTGCTACATAAAAACCATCAGCAGGGTCTTAAACACCTGAGGCTTTGAATCCACAGCTTTATCCTTGGCTTATTGTGGTACATTTATTTATTTGTGTGTTTGTTTGTTTGTTGCATTTGTATCCCACATTTTCCCACCTATTTGCAGGCTCAATGTGGCTTACATTGTTCCGTAATGGCGATTGCTATTTCCGGAATGAGAAATACAGTGTTATATTGCATTAAGGTTCGTAGGTGACAGAGAAGGGGGATAACCGAACGGGGGCGCCCATCTCTAAGGATGGCCCCGTAAAGGGGCGGGGCAACCCGTATCATCGAAACAAGATGGACGTCCATCTTTCGTTTCGATAATGACACTGGCAGCACAGTGCTATGATCCTAACCAGCTGAATGTGTCTTGGTTTTCTTCATTAGTCTGCAGGTGCTTTCTTGATCCGGGTTTGGGGCCCGAAGCAGCACATCATATCACGTTTCAGCTGTAATCGGGTCTGAAGGACCTCAGCACCTACTTCTCATGTAGCTGAAATTTGTGAGACTTGCAGGGAAGCTCAGCTTTACCAGCATGTGGTCACTTTAACTCTGATTTTTTTCTGCAGGTGACTTTTGATACGACCAAACATTTCAGCGAAGAAGCCATAAAGAAGAGAAATCTGGAAAGACAGAAACTGCAAGAGCTGGAACAGCAAAGAAAATTGGAAAAGGAAGAAGAGGAAGCTGCAGCAAGGTGAGCGGCTCCTTAACGGAAGGGGCTTCCTGTTCATAGTAACATAGTAGATGACGGCAGAAAAAGACCTGCACGGTCCATCCAGTCTGCCCAACAAGATAACTCATATTTGCTGCTTTTTGTGTATATCCTACTTTGATTTGTACCTGTGCTCTTCAGGGCACAGACCGTATAAGTCTGCCCAGCACTATCCCCGCCTCCCAACCACCAGCCCCGCCTCCCAACCACCGACTCTGGCACAGACCGTACAAGTCTGTCCAGCACTATCCCCGCCTCCCAACCACCAGTCCCGCTGCCCACCACCGGCTCTGGCACAGACCGTACAAATCTGTCCAGCACTATCCCTGCCTCCCAACCATCAGCCCCGCCTCCCGATCTTGACTAAGCTCCTGAGGATCCATTCCTTCGGCACAGGATTCCTTTATGCTTATCCCACGCATGTTTGAATTCCGTTACTGTTTTCATTTCCACCACCTCCCGCGGGAGGGCATTCCAAGCATCTACTACTCTCTCTCTGAAAAAATACTTCCTGACATTTTTCTTGAGTCTGCCCCCCTTCTTCATTCATTCGGTGCAGTATGGAGTTGTGGGTAAGGTCCGCTGACGTATACACCTGCTGTCCCTTCTAGCGGTACTGGTAATTAGAGGTTCCAGTGTGTAGTGTACAATATTCCTATCAGTCCCACCGTCATCCCCTGTCATCTCACTAGGGTCACTAGCTGTCCTCTTGAGTATGAAGAATGACCCTCTACACGATTTGGAGTATTGCAGTTGACACTGGTGAATGGAGTCATTCGCTGTCTTTGAGTAGTTCTGATGGCTAAGGTGAGAGAACCTGTTCCTGGAGAACTTTTTGGAAAATCATTTTGTGAGCAGTTGAGTAGAGGCGAAACAGATGAAAAACAAATCCCGGGGCATCAAGGGTAGGGAGTCCTGTGGAAAGAGAAACCAAACGGACTACTAATGACACGTAGAAGGAATTTAGGAGAAGGGTTAATGTACAGAGACAGGAATGACCAGGTGTCTGATTACCTATTTCTGGGATAAGCAGTATGAAATGTGTTGTACTTTTTGGGGATCTTGCCAGGTGTTTGTGATCTGGATTGGCCACTGATGGAAACAGGATGCTGGGCTTGATGGACCTTTGGTCTGTCCCAGTATGGCAATACTTATGTACTGGGGATTCTGAATGGAATCTTGCTACTCTCTGGGGTTCTACATGGAATGTTGCTACACTTTGAAATTCTGCATGGAATCTTGTTATTCTTTAGAATTCTAGAATCTTGCTACTCTTTGGGGTTCTACATAGAATGTTGCTATTCTTTGTTTTTCTGCCAGGTACTTGTGACCTGGATTGGCCACTGTTGGAAACAGGATGCTGGGCTTGATGGACCTTTGGTCTTTTCCAGTATGGCAATACTTATGTACTTATGTTTTTCATTACAAGCTTACACAGTGTTCCCTTTCCTCCTCTCAAACCTGGCAAGAGATTAAGAAATTTTCCTGGTGTTTAAATAACCTTATTGTGTAGGAAACTACTTGATAAAACAAACTTTGCCTGCATTTCTTTTATTGGCCCCTTTAAGTCTCACCCGCTGTAGTGGCCTCCTCTCCCCTCTGCTTGTACTACAGATACAATACCTGCTCACAGGCCCCTTTTTTTATCTATTCATTTTTGTTAGATGCACCTCTGATCACAAACCCAAGTTCCTTTCTAAGTACATTTTCTGTGGCCATTCCCGTTCTGAGAACACACCACTAGAGGGCCAAAAGCCTGAGCCTTTCCCTAGGGTATCTGATACGCTCCTTCCCCTCCAGCATGTCAGAATGTGCTCCTGAGCTGTATCCAGTGGTTCAGGTTTTTTTTTTTTTTTATTAAGTTTGAAAATACAACAAAAACATCAAAGACCACAAGGTCTACATAACCTCAGTTTCTGTAACAATGCTTAAGTTAACAGTGCTATAAAATCAATATCTTTATCTTTTCTTATTCCCCCATACAACTCAACCCATCTCCCCTCCCCCCTCCCTTTCCCATCCCTGCTGACATTACTACTACTACTACTATTTAGCATTTCTATAGTGCTACAAGGCATACGCAGCGCTGCACAAACATAGAAGAAAGACAGTCCCTGCTCAAAGAGCTTACAATCTAATAGACAAAAAATAAAGTACGCAAATCAAATCAATTAATGTGTACAGGAAGGAGGAGAGGAGGGTAGGTGGAGGCGAGTGGTTACAAGTGGTTACGAGTCAAAAGCAATGTTAAAGAGGGGGGCTTTCAGTCTAGATTTAAAGGTGGCCAAGGATGGGGCAAGACGTAGGGGCTCAGGAAGTTTATTCCAGGCGTAGGGTGCAGCGAGACAGAAGGCGCGAAGTCTGGAGTTGGCAGTAGTGGAGAAGGGAACAGATAAGAAGGATTTATCCATGGAGCAGAGTGCACGGGAAGGGGTGTAGGGATGGACGAGTGTGGAGAGATACTGGGGAGCAGCAGAGTGAGTACATTTATAGGTTAGTAGAAGAAGTTTGAACAGGATGCGAAAACGGATAGGGAGCCAGTGAAGGGTCTTGAGGAGAGGGGTAGTATGAGTAAAGCGACCCTGGCGGAAGATGAGACGGGCAGCAGAGTTTTGAACCGACTGGAGAGGGGAGAGGTGACTAAGTGGGAGGCCAGCAAGAAGCAGATTGCAGTAGTCTAAACGAGAGGTGACAAGACTGTGGATGAGGGTTTTGGTAGAGTGCTCGGAAAGAAAGAGGCGTATTTTACGGATGTTGTAAAGAAAGAAACGACAGGTCTTGGCGATCTGCTGGATATGAGCAGAGAAGGAGAGAGAAGAGTCAAAGATGACCCCAAGGTTTCGAGCTGAGGAGACAGGGAGAATGAGAGAGCCATCAACAGAAATAGAAAACGGGGGGAGCGGGGAGGTGGGTTTGGGGGGGAAAATGAGAAGCTCGGTTTTGGTCATATTTAATTTCAGGTGGCGTTGAGACATCCAGACAGCAATGTCAGACAAGCACGGGGTACATCCAGATTACCTCCCTTTTCTGTTCATATGGCTCCCAGATTTTCTGAAATACTGTGAGTAAGCCCTTCCTCATAGCAGTCAATTTAGTCATCTGATATATGTGTTCGACTTTATATCTCACTCGTTGCATAGAGGGCATCTCCACTGCTTTCCACGCTCTGGCTATCTGCATTTTGGCCACAGCAAAAAGTTGGATTGCTAATTTATGTTCCTGAACCGGCTGTGTTTGGGCCGTGCGTGAAGTAAGCAGTATTCTATTTTCCGCGTATATCCTCCCCTACCTAGGTCATTGACCACCTTCCCTATCTGCTCCCAGAATACTTGCTCCCAGTGGTTCAGGTTTTAACCAAGCCTTGTCTGCCTGAGGTGATCGCGCAGTCCACGTCCTCACCTCCCCTACTCCAATGAGACCTGCGGAGACGCCTCTCGCAAGTTGGAGGGTCTGGAACTGCAGAGGAGCACAAGAGAACCATTAGGGACGACAAAATCAAAAACTGCTCAAAAACATCTTTTTTAATAGGTTTATGGATTGTTATAGGTGGGGGATTTTCCCACCACATATGAATAATCAGAGGAGAAAAAAAAAACAAAGCAAGCCCATAAAGTTTTGATGCTCAACGCTTTTAAGTAGCCTGTTTAAAATAATTATGAATGTAGGTAACCCATACTTAATATATACATTACGGTTTCCATGAAATCACAAGCATCAGCCAATCAGAAATCAACTATGGACCAGTTTGGTTTAGTAGATCTGATTGATAAGTGTTTTGAATTATAGCCAAACTACCAGTGTGGTTGCTGCTATCATCTGTCTCCTCCGCTGTTTGAAACCGTTTTGATTTTTGCATTTAATTATTCTTTTTGTGTCTTGTAATTAAGAATTCGGTCTTTTTACCACCATCCCAATAATCATGCATATCCCGGTAAAAGATTGGAATGATAAAAGACCGGGCCACGTAACGTATGAGAAAAGTAATTTATTAACTTACCAATAGAGTATACAGGAATAAAAGAAATTTTCTCATAGGAGTACAGTTCTGCTTAGACAAAAGTATTGGCTGAGAACTGTCTCAAACATTCACTAATCAGGCCTGCTGCTTATATACTGTTTCTACACAAAAGCCTTTTCATAAAACATTTTTTTTTTGTTACATTTGTACCCCGCGCTTTCCCACTCATGGCAGGCTCAATGCGGCGGGCAATGGAGGGTTAAGTGACTTGCCCAGAGTCACAAGGAGCTGCCAGTGCCTGAAGTGGGAATCAAACTCAGTTCCTCAGTTCCCCAGGACCAAAGTCCACCACCATAACCACTAGGCCACTCCTCCACTGTTGCTACTATTTGAGATTCTACATGGAATGTTGCTATTCCACTAGCAACATTCCATGTAGAAGTCGGCCCTTGCAGATCACCAATGTGGCCGCGCAGGCTTCTACATGGAATGTTGCTAGTGGAATAGCAACATTCCATGTAGAATCTCCAATAGTAGCAACATTCCATGTAGAATCTCCAATAGTATCTATTTTATTTTTGCTACATTTGTACCCTGCGCTTTCCCACTCATGGCAGGCTCAATGCGGCTTACATGGGGCAATGGAGGGTTAAGTGACTTGCCCAGAGTCACAAGGAGCTGCCTGTGCCTGAAGTGGGAATTGAACTCAGTTCCCCAGGACCAAAGTCCACCACCCCAACCACTAGGCCACTCCTCCACTTCATTCTTTCACTCGTCATCTTTCTCTCTTACGTTCTTCAGCCAAAAACTCCCTGCTACTTTATCTATTGCCTCATGTTCTTTTCCCTGAACTCCTGTTCACATACCATTCTAACTACAATCACGTCTGTTAGTTTGGTTGGCCTTCACCTTTAACAACATCCCTTGATACATAACCGTGCTGCAATTTCTTCAGTCTTTTAAATGCTGCTGTAATAGTAGCTGCAGATAGAAGGAACTCTGCAACGGTTCTGCATTAATAAGCAGCAGCAAGGTTTATTCTTTTGGCTGTTCACTTTGGGTGCATGGGCCACCTCTGAAAATGGAAACTGCAAGTATTCTTTCCCTGTTCTAGCCTCCCCACCCTCACGCTCCCCTCCATCATAGGCGCCCTGTATAAGAGGCTTGGGGAGGCTAAGCCTCCCCAGCCCAGCTGTGAACTTCCCCGCGGCCATGCCTACCTCTAAATGCAGCCCGAGACAAGACTCGACGAAATCTTTTGTTGAGTAGCGCAGCGGCAGCCAGGAACGAGACCTGCCGTCGCTACTCTCCACCCACAGCCAGCATAACATAAGAAAAAAAGAAGCGCAGGGCCGCAGCAGCCTTCAGACATGCGCTGTCGGCTCTGCCAGTCTCTGCCCCGTGACGTCAATTTCCCGTTCCGGGGTCAGAGGACCGGCAGAGCCGACAGCGCATGTCTGAAGGCTGCTGCGGCCCCGCGCTTCTTTTTCGTCTTGTGTCAGCGCTGCTGTTAAGAGGCCCAGGCCGGAGGGAGAGGAGAGAATGTGGCTAATGGCTGGAAACGGTAGGAGGAGAGAGAGGGAGAGCAGGGGAGAGCCAGGGGGCATGGACAAGAGCAGTGGAGAGCCAAAGAGCGATAGGGAGAGAAAGAGGGGCCGTGGAAAAGAGCAGGGGAGAGCCAGGGACATGGAAAAAAGCAGGGGAGAGCCAGGGACATGGAAAAAAGCAGGGGAGAGCCAGAAAGAGATGGGGAGAGAAAGAGGGGCCATGGAAAAGAGCAGGGGAGAGAAAGAGGGGCCATGGAAAAGAGCAGAGGAGAGCCAGAAAGAGATGGGGAGAGAAAGAGGGGCCATGGAAAAGAGCAGAGGAGAGCCAGGGACATGGAAAAAAGCAGGGGAGAGCCAGAAAGAGATGGGGAGAGAAAGAGGGGCCATGGAAAAGAGCAGGGGAGAGCCAGGGACATGGAAAAAAGCAGGGGAGAGCCAGAAAGAGATGGGGAGAGAAAGAGGGGCCATGGAAAAGAGCAGAGGAGAGCCAGGGACATGGAAAAAAAAGCAGTGGAGAGCCAGAAAAAGATGGGGAGAGAAAGAGGGGACATGGGCAGGAGAGAGAGAGAGAAGCTGCTGGGGAGAAACTGGGGGAGACCCTAGCTGTCAGACTGAGAAATGCTGGCTGGATGAAAGGAGGGAGAAAGAGGAAAATGCTGGAAGGAGGGGTCAGAATGAGGGAAGATGCTGGTAGGGAGGGACAGAGGAAAGACACTGGAAGGATGGGGTGAGAGAGGACATGCTGAATGGAAAAGGGTCAAGAGAGAGAACTGTCTAGAAGGAAGGGTGTCTCCCTCTGACAATGGACGGAAGGATTGGGAGAGGGTAATGGGTGGAAGGATGGAGAGAGAAAGATGGATGATACTGGATGGAAGGGTAGGAGAGAAAGAAGGAAGGTGCTGGATATGGATGGAGGGAAGGAAAGTATATGCACATGGATGGAGGGGAGTGAGGAGAAATGCTGGATATGGATGGAGGGAAAACTGTTGAATTAAAGAGCTGGATCGGGATACTGAAGGATAGGGACAGGGCTACAGATGGTAGACAGGACGCATAAGGACACAGGAGGATGGTGGACATGGTGAGAGAAAAAATATCAAATAGAAAGAATAAAACAGAAGACACTGGGACCAAAGCGAATAGAAAAACTAAATGATCAGACAACAAAGGTAGAAAAAAAGTATTTTATTCAGAATTTATTAACTGGAATATGTCAGCTTTTGGAAATGTGCACCTGTGATGTTTTGCATGTAAGTTTCAATTTTTCTAGTATTGCTGCATGCTGAGTCTGACTTCTTGAGGTAACTTTCCAGTTCAGTATTTTGCCTTCATATCTGTTGTGTCATGTGTTTTTCATGTGATCAAGGTGCAGTATTCTGCTAGCGTGTAGTATTTTCAGCCCTTTTTGGTGTTTTTTTTGTTTCACTAGGTTGTGCACTGGTGTTTTAGAGCCCGGTGTAATTACAGTGCTGCCTTTCCATGCATAAGGTTGTAGCTTGTCCTGTCCTTGGAATTAGTACTGTTATGGTTTGGTAAGGTTATGAGTGTGTTTTTGCACAAGTTTGTGTATAGTGTTTTGCAGTGGAGAGATTGTGTATTGGCCTTACTGAAGTGGCACCAAATCATCAGAAAGGGTTTTAGAGCCTAAATCATGACACACTACCTCTTGAAGGATCTACATAAAAGGAGCTCATTATGAACACTTTCCACCCTAAAAGGGTGTTTTGTGGCTCTACATGAGAATTGTGATATTATGATCTCTTGTTTCATATTGTTGACGGTCTGCATTTTCCGTATGGGTGGTATATTGGTTTATTAGGGTCTGCCCAGTGTTATGGTACAGTAAGGTTTATGAGTGTGTTTTTGCACAAATTTGTGCATAGTGTTTTGCAATTGTGGATAGTACATGCTTTGAGCAACCACTTTATTCTTTGACATATGATACATATTTAATATCTAAATTTAATAAAAGGTATTGTGACTTATTTTTTACTTATTTTTTTTCTATGTTGTCAGACAATTATGGATGTAAGCCCCGCCCCTGGCCTCCAATCATTTCTCCTCGTTACACAGCAGTTTGCTTTTGATGAGTGTATTAAGGCCTCGTACATTAAGAGACATATATTTCACTAAAAACATTTAGCAATTTCAAAAAGAAATACAGCGTTAGTACATGATCCAACTTATGTACAGTCACATATCTCTAGAACAGCTTCAACTCTCGACAACGGCTCATCCAGTCCCCCTCCCACCACATAACCCCCTGTAAATCCCCTTCCCCCCTCTCACCTCCCCAACCCTGAAAGACCAGAAAGCGGGCCATAAAGGCCTCGCTGGTTCAGAGAGAGCGGCCGCCAGAATATATACCCCACGCAAATCATATATTCTAAACTTACAGAATCATACTACACAATCCCAGCCGTCAATTTGCATATAACAACAAACCTTCCACCAGTCCGTCATGATGACTTAAAGTAACAGTTCAGAACAACATATAGTATACCTAGGTCGTAAGTCTCAATAAATCCAGGAATCTCCATAAGTTAGCTAAAAGATAGAATCAGGTGGCATCCAGAGGGGTTATTTGAGCCCCAGATTGTTGGCGGGTAAGGCAACCCTTGCCTCGTGCGAGTCTGCCAACGAGGACGTGATGAACGCTCCACTGAGGCCTTATCCCCAGGTGCTTGACTCTGAAGTGGAGATGATGGAGGATCCACTTCTGACAAGATCGCTCGGGCCTCCTCTAGCGTACGTACCTGATGGAGTTTACCGTCCAGATAGAAGGATAGAGCAAAAGGATGCTGCCATCGGTATTTTATCTCTTTCTCTCGAAGGTGTTTAGTGAAGAGTTGCAGCTTGGATCGCCTCTTCAGAGTTGTTGCCGCCAGATCTCGGTAACGTTCTATTGGGAATTGTTCCCATTGCAGCGGGGCAGAACTACATACCTTAGCCAAAACTTGTTCTTTAATTTTATAATCTGCAAAGCATGCTATGATATCCTGGGGCACATTGGCCCTCGGTCGAGTCGCCACTCTGTGCTCGTTCTATTTTTACTGTTTCTGGAGGTACCACTTGTTCCTCCGATGAGAGGAGCATACTCACTATCCGTTGAGTCACCAACTCACAGTTAATGTATTCTGCCAGCTCGGGTAGTCCCCGAATGCGAATATTAGCCCGCTGACCGCAATTTTCCAGGTCTTCGACCTTGTCTTGTAAAAGAGTATGAAGGAGTTGGTGTTCCGCTGTAGTAGTCTCCAGGGATACCAAGGCCTCCTGCTGTTCTTCAATGTGAGATTCCGTCTCTTCCACACGATGGCCCAACTCTGAGATTTCCCCAAGCAAATCAGCTGCCAATGCCGAGTGCGTCTCACAAACTCCTTTAATGTCGGACCGAATTACCTGTAATAACTCACGAAGTTCCGAAAGGGGATTATCCGAGGCCTCCTGCACCACAGGCTGTGCGCACAAGATAGCTTGCTCTTCCACGCTATCCAAGTGGCCTGATTGAGACGCCATCTTGGCTGCTTGTGACTGCGAACGATAAGCGAAGTCTTTCAGCGACCTAGGCGGCCCCTGTTGCGTATCACCTCCACTCGTGCAGGAAGAATTGCGCGAGAAATCACAGGTAAGTTGAGCTTTAAAGTCCTCCGATTTGGCTGGTATTAAGCTTTTATTTGCATGGCGTATTCTTAGCCTGTTGCTCACCACTCAATATTAGGGCAAAATAGATCTTTTTAAAGCTGGATTCTTATAAATAGATATTTCTACCCGTACAATCCAGATTTGATCTCCTTTAGATCTTTAATAAAATCCTTTTTCAAAAAACACAACTCATAGCACATTCTCTATCATAGTTATATCACAGATACTTCAGGATCCATTCGTATGTTTATCCCAGAACCTCAGTGATGTTAATCGCTTTCCATTTAAAATACAGCGATTTCAACAACATCAAACTCTTCACCGGTTCTTTTTTTCTTTCTTATTTCTTTTTTCTTAACTTTAGAAAACCATGTATATATACTTGAACGTTACTTATCTTTTCAATTTATTACATTTGTCGGACCCAGGGGATCATCTGTCCGACATGCACGTTTCGCCCACAATGGGCTGTCTCAAGGACATTCCCCCCGTGTTTCTTATAGCGCCAGCTCAGCAAAAGTTATAAGCCATCTCAGGATATGATGTCACTGCTGCACGTTTGCTCCTTCTGACGCAATAGTCTCCCAAAATCGCCCGTACGATTAGAACAATGCAGTTGTTCCACCACCACACATTGCAGCACATCAAACTGGTGATTCATCAATTCACAATGAGCTACCAAAGGGGGTTCCGTAGAGCCTAATGGACTGAACATTCGTATTGAATGGGTTACCTGTGCTTGTGCATGGGGTTTTCACTCTGTTTTGAAGATTATGGGACTGCTGTTTTGCACTGTATATAAGTGGAGTTATTTTCTTTGACCTATGATGGTACGTTGTCCTCTAGCTTACATAACAGAAGCCTGAGCCTAGTTTCTGAGGTCTTTTTTTTTTTCTCTGCCTTTTTAGTGCTTAAGTGGTCATCTAATTCCTAACGTTCTTACATGTATATCTTTTAAGAACTATTGATTTTTTCCATTATTTTGCTCATGGATTTATTGTTGTGACCCAGTATGACCCCCAGCTCTTCTATACAGGATGAAAATTGATACGTAACCTTATTAATCCTCACACCAGAAACACTGTGGCTGATAGCGTTTTTATGTCCACTGCTGGCTGTATTCCTGGATCTTCAGTGCTGGGCCATGTCTGGACACCGGCATTGGCATTGAATATCCGGTTGTGTGTTGGCCGCTAAAACTTATACGGTTAAGTGCAACATTCACCCCTTAAGCTCATAAGGTGAACCGCATGAAGGGAAAGGGAAATGGGACTTGCAAAAACCTCAGAAAGGCGGTCTATCAACTACATTCAAAGCGGTTTACATATATTCAGGTACTTATTTTGTACCAGGGGCAATGGAGGGTTAAGTGACTTGCCCAGAGTCACAAGAAGCTGCAGTGGGAATCGAACTCAGTTCCCCAGGATCAAAGTCCACTGCACTATCCACTAGGCTACTCCTCCACTAGCAACATTCCATGTAGAAGCCTGCCTTTGCAGATCAGCAATGCGTACGTGCAGGACGTCAGACTCATAGAAACAGAAGCCTGCGCAGCCGCGTTGTTGATCTGCAAGGGCAGGCTTCTACATGGAATGTTGCTAGTGGAATAGCAACATTCCATGTAGAATCTCAAATAGTAGCAACAGAATCTCACTAGTAGCAACATTCCATCTAGAATCTGCAATAGTAGCAACATTCCATGTAGAATCTCATATAGGGAAAGGGAAATGGGACTTGATATACCGCCTTTGTGAGGTTTTTGCAACTACATTCAAAGCGGTTTACATATATTCAGGTACTTATTT